>NC_089839.1:234311876-234652948 GCF_035609145.1 Eleutherodactylus coqui | reverse complement strand
GCAGAGTTTTTGCTATCATTAGGGATTGTATGAGATTAGAAAAAAGTTCTACTTTTTTCAGGAACAGTATAACTCTTTCCAATGAGCCGTGTCTAGTTTAACATCTTAGTCCCATTCAAGTGAGGAATCCCTGAGTTATCAAATGAGTGACTAGCTGTATTCCCTAGCACTGTATCCATTTATTGTAATGCTACTACTGTAGTGTGATGATGTAGGAATGCCCATAATACCAGTTCAATGGCATGACACTGGCTTTTTTACTGATATAAAAAGGGTCTGTCTATCTGGAGTCGCTCTGTTCATCTGTAAGGATCATTTTTACTTTCTAGGAAATTCTATACATAGCATCTATAGATGTAGAAGATATAAGGCTTCACGTTTATGGGTTCCGATGAATAAATCTACTCGTGAAAGAGTAAAAATATTGTGAGAGGCAGCTTTGTGAGTATTTTTTCTAGAAAGGTTATATCTTCTTTAGTATATTAATTAGTTACTTTTTATTCCATTTGATATTGGTCCATGGATGCATTTATATATTATTTTTATATATTCAAACCATAATCTACTTAGCAATGATTGGTTTATGTAAGTTGAGATACTGTTAATATCATTTTGAATGTATTGATTTTGTATGTTGTAACAGAAGGTTGTCTATGGGTAAGCAGGATGAAAATCCTGCAGAAAGTTATCCTTTTTAAGGCCTCATGTCCACTCAAAAAATACAGATCCGCAGGTAAGTATGGGGTCTCCTGGGGGTCGCCGTCACGGCCGTGTGCAGCCGGCCCTAAATGGCATTTTTTTGCATGCAGATATCCGCACACATTGCTATCAATGTGATAGCAATGTTGCCGATCCGTGCGGATTCCGCGGCAAATGGAGCATGCCGCGTTTTTTCTCCCGCGCATGAAAAATGCAAATCATTTAAAATGACATCCGCGGCTGCAAAAATCAATTTAATGGACCCGCGGATGGCAATAATTCCCTATGGGCAAAATCCGCTGCGGAATCCGCAATTCCATTTATCCAGTGGACATGAGGCCTAAGGCCTCTGTCAGAGGAACAAGTTTTTAGCGCATGAATAGGTGCGCGAAAAAACCCTGCACATTACGTGTAGAACAATTGCGTGAACGGGTAAATTTGCACTCGCATGTCCTGTTTTTTGCAGGTTCCATTATTTAGCGCCTCTAAAAAAAAACTACAAGTGAACTCTTTCATTGGAAAGCATTGGTTCTAATAGAGCCACTTTTTAAGCGTGCCTATTCATGCACACTTAAAAAGGCCTTGGTCAGACAAGCGATGTCACAGTGTTCAGTGATGAGCCGTTTGCAGCTGGAATGAAAGAATCCGCTGCCACAGCTGTCACAGAAGACCGCAATACTATCGCATTGCTTTTTAGTGGGGCCGGCACTGCTGCCAAGCCATTGAAAGCGATGAGATGCATGCAACCCCTGCAGCAATAATTATTTGGGGGAAGAGGGGCTTGAAATATAAGCCCTACCCTGAAAATTATCCCTAGCTATAGGAAAAAAAATTCACAAAAAAAGTAACTTATATTTCAAGCCTAACCCAATGTGCAGCGCTGTCACAGTGTTCAGTGATGAGGGGACCTTCGTGGAGCAGCTGTGCTTCTACAAGCACAGCTGCTCCAGTGAACGGGCATATGAAACGTTGCCTGTTGAAGGTCTGAACACACTATTTTGTGCACATGTAAAAAAGCACTGACCTTCGGTCACACGCACTTTGCCCATCTGTGGAGTGCATTTTTTTTGCACACATAGGCATGCAAAAAAATTAGTTTGTCTGACTGAGCCCTAATTAGGAATAATAGTTATAATGCAAAGGCATCAGCAATTTCAAATACACGAATACTCAGGGCAGACCAATGTGGTGGTCCCTTTGCATATTGACCCACCGGACTATTTTTGTAGACACTGTGGAATTTTTAAAAAGCCTACACAGCCTTTTTTTAGTGCTTCTATTTAAAATATTTTCAGGTAAACAATATTCCAATAACGTTTGTTGTACCGGGTGGTCACAGAAAATTAGCTCTTATGAAAGCTGTCTAGAAGTAAATCTTTGTTGCTCTTAGCAACTAATCACAAAACAGCTTTCATTTTACCTTGGCAGTGTAAGAAATTAAAGCTATACTGTGATTGGTTGTTATGGGCAACAAAGGCATTTTCTTTTAGACAGCCTTCAGAGGCCTTAATCACACTATCGTTTTTTGCCGTGATTTGCGGATGCGCATCCGTCATGAAGTCATGAATGGGTGTGAGTGAGAGCTGCCTCTGATTGGCTCAGCGCTGAGCCAATCAGGGGCAGCTCTGACTCACACCCCCTTCACACCCACTGCAGGCCGGCCGCACTGAACTCCGTCTGCCGGGACAAGGTGAGTATATATATATTTTTTTATTTTAACACATTTCTAGATGAATTGCAGGGAAGGGCTTATATATTTAAGCCCTTCCCGACAATTCATCCCGCGATCGCTGGCAGCCCATTGCTTTCAATGGAGCCGGCTGTATTGCCGGCTCCATTGAATTCAATGGGCATACATCGTTCTTCTCTGCCACAGCTGTTACAGCTGTGGCAGAGAAGAATGATTTGTCTACTATATGTTCTCAATGGGGTCGGCGCTGCTGCCGCCGGCCCCATTGAGCGCATATAGAGAAGAGAACAGGAATCGCAGATCGCAGATAGGTGCGATCTGTGATTTCTGTTCTATAATTTATCGGACGGGCGCATAAAAAGCGCTCATGTGTCTGATACCATTGCAAAGCAATGGTTTTAAGAAATCGCCAGACGCATGCGCAAATCGCGCGAAAAAACCCCGTCTGACTAAGGCCAGAGAGTGTAGTTTCAAGCTACTTTTCTCTGTCCCACCCTGTAGATGCTACAGTGATGATGAGGGAGTGTGCGTGTGAGGTGTAGTGCAGTAGTACAGAATGCATACATATGAGGGCAGAGTGCACCAAATTAGGCTAAGACACACACACATATATATATATATATATATATATATATATATATATATATATATATACATTAGATATTGTCTATGAAGTGTACTGTTTAAATTATTTTAATTATCCAGGTTCCTTTGTGGCTTTCTTTTTTAAGTCCTGAAACCTAGCTAACAAATATGCAAAAGCAAAAATATTGCTAAAGATACTCTTGTGTTCGAATAAAATTATATATCAATTATTTATGCCATAAAACTTGTCATTTTAATGTCTTTATCACCTTCTAATGAAGGTGTGTGGTTTGATTCACAGAGCTATATTAACAGTTTATATGAATGCCATGTATTTTATAGAGACAATTAGATCAATTGTTGTCAAGGAAAAACTCGAAATCACAGAGTTAGGCAGCCTTCACACGAGCGTGTTTATGTGCGTGCATATGAGTGCACAAAAACACGCGTCTATTACAACCACTGTATTCCCTATGGTGTGTTCACATGTTCGTGTTTTACAGGCATGCGCCTGTAAAGATAGGACATGCATGCACCATAGGGAATACATGCATTGCTTTCAATGGAGCCGCGTTTGCTGCCGGCAGCTCAATTGAAGGCAATGGTCTGCCGGCACCCCTGAAGTGATTTTCAGAGAAGAGCTTTAAATAAGCTCTTTCCTAAAAATCATCCCTTTTAGTGTAAAAAAAAAATCAATGTGACAGATGCAGCAAAGGAGTTCTACAACCCTGCAGGGAATAAAGAATTCCTGTAGCGCAGCTGTCACTATGCACGCACCTTTGTACGCACATGCTCGTGTGAAGCCACCTGAACAAAGGGAAAAAAACATTTTCTGTGCTTTCTCCTCTACATTCAGCTTTGTGACAGTTCTCAGTTCTGAGGTGTCATTAATTATTATTTTTTTTACATATTTGGGGTACTATTACACCATATCTCTGCCCACATGCATTCTGGAATAAATATCCACAACAGAAGTTTCAGAATGACTCAAAATTGATGTATATCTTTATTGGTCCATTGGATAAACATAATAGTGAATGCTGCTAGCGCCTCAATAATGAAGAAGGGAGCAGAGTTATTAAGCAAAATACAGATGTTTCAGCACCAATGCATCTCTACATGCAATTTCTTAAGGCAGGTGTTTCCTATGCCTGTTTTTGTAATAGGTGCACTGGAGTAAGATGCACTAAATTTATTTGGAGGTGCACACTTCTCAATAAATTTTGCACATTTTGTTGCAGTTTGTGTATCATAAAATGAAATCTACACCAGCTAAATGGCCATGTTCCCTGCTGCTAAGTCCCATCTACTTATTGACAAAGCGGTGAGCCTAAAAAATTTTTTTTTTTGCAGAAAAACGCTTGCTTCAAAGTTTGCGCCTTTTTAACTCCATAAAACTGGCATAAGTGCATTTATACATTTCACTCATATTTGTGGGATGACTACTTTTGGAATTAAAAGTATTATTGTTATTAATAAACGCTGATCAGCAATAATTTTGAAAACACTGACAGGTGAAATGTATAACATTGATTATCTTGTGAAAATTCAACATGTTAAGGGGTTTGATATATTAAGCAGCAAGTGAAGAGTCAGTTCTTAAAGATGAAGTGTTGGAAGCCAGAAAAATAGGCAAATGTAAAGAGTGACTCGGGCAAATGTAAAGGGTGACTCTGACAAGGGCTGAACTAGGATGGCCTGGATGACTGGATCAGAGCATCTTCAGAAATAGCTGGTCTTGTCCGATGTTCCTAATATGCAGACATCTGATGAACTGGCAACGGGGTCAAGGCTGATTGATGTGCATGAGAAGCTGAGACTAGCCTACTGGGTCCCACAAAGGAGCTACTTAACACAAATTGCTGAAATGTGTATTGCTGGCTATGATAGAAAGTAGCCACAACATACAAGGCATTACAGTTTACAGTGTATTGGCTGGTGTAGCTGGAGGCTGCCAAAACCACCATGTGTATGTGAGCATAAGAACTAGACCACAGAGAAATGCAGGGATGGAAGAAAGTTGCCTTCTTTGCTTTATCACAATTTCTTTTACATCATGTGGACAACTTTGTATGTGTGGACTGTTTATCTGAGTAATAGATGTCTGTGAGAAATTGGAGCCCTTATGGGGGGCGGAGCCTAGCTACCGAGAGTGATGGCCGCATAGAGAGTGCGCTCCCTCACTACGGCACTGATTACAGGCACTTATCAGCAGCCAACATGTCCAAAATAGGAAGACACAGCAAGGAAAGAGTAGGGGAACATTCCCTGACACCGCGCCTGGCCCGGGGACAATCCGATCAGAAATATCTGAAAGAAAAGGCAACCAGGTCCCCACATGCTACAAGTAAGATGGCGCTGGCAGCTGCAGCCGCACTGTGCACAGCGCGGGAAGACGAGTCTTACTCGGAGGGAGAAGAAGAGGAAGCTCTATCCAGGAGCTTTATGAAGTCTCTACTCACCAAAACGATGAGCCCAGTCCTGGCAGAACTTGCTGAAATAAAAGAAGAGGTGAGGCATATGGGGAGGAGGGTAGAGGAGCTAGAGGGAGCATCAGCCATAGTCACATCACGTGCTTTGGGTATGGCCGACATCTTAAAGGAGCAGCACCTGCAATTAAATAAAATGCTTCTTATGCAAGAGGACTTGGAAAACCACAATCGGCGGAACAATTTGCGCATTAAGGGTTTACCAGAGTCGTGGGCACCTGATGTCCTCAAGAAAGTGCTGTTTGAAATATTTGCAGAACTGGTCGGATCTGAAAAAGCTGGTCCTATCAATATTGAAAGAGCACACAGGGCCCTGAGGCCACAACCAGCTGCTGCAGAACCTCCCAGAGACATAGTATGTAAACTGCTTGCATTCCCGGATACAGTGGCCATTTTAGAAGCTGCCTGCAATCGCAAAAATCTACAGTATGAGAGCTCGCCCATACAGATTTTTCAGGACCTTGCACCAGCAACTCTGGCCAAGCGCAGGCTTTTGAAACCACTTCTGGATGAACTGAGAGTGAACAACATCAAATACGCCTGGCTCTATCCTTTTGGCTTGGGCATTAACTATAAAGGCAAGAGAATAAATATACGGTCACCAGAGGACTTAAGAGAATGCTGGCCCCTCTTGGGTTTGGACCCTATCGAGTTACCCAATTGGCTCCCTCAGCTGGATCTCCCATCACTGCCTCATCTTCCGACACCAGAAAATTGGCGCACAGTGAGCTACGCCAAATCTCCGAAAAGCAAGCAAAAAAAAGAAAAATAGAGAAGAGGAATCAACAAGAGACACCTGAACGTTTAAGTATGGACTCTATAAAACCTCCACTCGGTATCGGAAGATACATTTGGCGTTGAGTGTCGCTGTAATATTGAGTCCCTAGGGTCGATACTACCCTAATGGACCCCCACACAGTTTTAGGACTTATTTCCTCAAACCTTGAATGTTTTTCATGTTTCTTATGTTTCTTTCTTCCTTAAGAAAGTGCCTGTATTGTGCCCCTCTAGTTAGGCGAAACTTCATTAATAACAGTTTTTTTTGGCACATACGTCGCCTCCATTATACATCTGAGCTCCGACTGTTACGAGAGCCCAGTTGTATACACCTGTAGATAAGAGTGTATTGCTTGATTGAAGTTATCTTCTGGTAACCTACTCTGCACCTATCTACTTAACTGCATTTATTTCTATTTTGTTGTTACTTCATTTACCTCTGTCTCTGTCCTTTTCCCTTCACCTCTCCTACCTAATTTACCCTTCCCCTACCCTATATCTCTAGATACCTTATCTGACGAGAACAAATAACAGCTTGCCTGTAGGCCAGCTCCCATCGTGTCCTTTTCCATATACTGAGATTAATTTATATCTGTGCTGTATCCTCTATACATCTAGGCACCCTAGCGGGTGAGCGACCGGGGCGAGTGTCAACAATGGAGGCAGTACGTGTCACCTAGTTCAATGTCCGGGGTCTCAACCTACCACAGAAGAGATCGTCTGTCCTACAACTCCTGAAAAGGTATAATTCCAAAATTGTTTTATTATAAGAAACACATTACAAAGGAGACACTTTACATCAAATTTTCACAATTCACATCCCACCTCTGCTTCGAAAGGTGTGTCCACCTTCATACATAAATCCATCCAATTCTCACTCAAGGCCAAGTACTCAGACAAAATGGGGAGAGTCCTATTCTTAAAAGGCTCTATTAACAATTCCACCTTAACAATAGCAAACCTGTATGCCCCAAACACAAACCAAGTGAATTGGTTGATTAGCCAATTAGAGATCTTGAGAGAGTTTGCGGAAAGCCAGGTCATTCTGGGAGGGAACTGGAACATTACATTGAATCCCAAATTAGATTCCTCCTCAAACAGATCCAGAATCCCACAGAAACAGATAAGGAGATTGAATAATGTCCTACATGAAATGGGAGTCGTGGACGCATGGAGCTCCCTGAACCCCTCAACAAGAGACTACTCACACTACTCCCAAGTGCATTCTTCGTTCCAAAGAATTGATTTTATTTTTGTTTCTGGCGACTTACTAACTAAAGTCCTAAAAGCTAAGATAGACCCAATCACGGTGTCTGACCACGCCCCATTCACATTAATATTCTAATTAGAGGAGACGGTCCCAGAGAATGGAGGTGGCGGCTCAATCCTTTCCTTCTAGACTCCGAAATTGAGAGATCCAACCTTTCTAACATGATAGAAGAATATTTTCAGATTAATAACGACGGATCTACAAAGTTACCGGTGACATGGGAGGCACATAAGGCCTATGTACGGGGACTTCTGATTTCTCTGGGCTCGAGAAGTAAAAAAAAGCAACAAGCCGAGGTGGACAAGCTTCTGTCACAAATAGCTAGAATAGAACGAGAGACAAAGCTCTCTCATATAACAAACAAACTAGATGAACTGGCAGAACTAAGACGCTCACTAAAAAATTTGTTGGAATCAAGATACAACAAAAAACTCCTCCACCTGAAACATATAGCCTATGCCCATGGCAACAAGGGCAGTAGGTTCATGTTGGCGATCCTCAAAAAATCACACGCCAAAAACGCTATTGTAGCTATCAGAGACCAAGCTGGGAAAAAGCTCACATTGTCCCAGGGGATAGCGGAGGTCTTTCAACAATTTTACACAGACCTTTACAATTTGAAAGATCAACATTCCCAGACACCACATAGTAACAAAAGAGAAAAAATAGACGCATTCTTAAATAATACCAAACTACCAAAATTGGATGAGGAAGCGAGGCTCTTACTATTAGAACCAATAACGACACGGGAAGTAGAGGATATTATAGCAAACAGACCCACGGGAAAAAGTCCAGGCCCGGATGGTCTATCGATCGACTATTACAAAATCTTCAAGTCAATCCTAGCCCCAAAATTAAAAGACCGATTCAATGCTCTCCTTATGGGCGACACACTACCCAAACAGGCTCAAGAGGCCCACATTACTCTACTGCACAAAGAGGGAAAGGATCCGGAGATGTGTGGCAATTACAGACCCATATCTCTTATCAATGTGGATGTAAAGTTCTGGGCAAAACTCCTAGCCAACAGAATGGAAAATCTAGTCCCCCTCTTAATAAACAGAGAACAAGCAGGCTTTATAAAAGGGAGAGAAGGGAGGGACAATTGCCTCCGAATATTACATGCAATCAGAGGCGCCCAAGCCCACGGCATTTCGGTTACCCTGATTGGGACTGACGCCGAAAAGGCTTTTGACAGGGTGAGCTGGCTTTACATGGAGAGGGTCCTAGCCCAATTTAACTTCCCTCCCAAGTTTATCTCGGCAATCTTCTCACTATATCAAGACCCCCATGCAAGACTAAAAATTAATAATATTCTATCCCCACCCTTTAATATTCGCAATGGAACACGCCAGGGATGCCCGTTATCACCCACCCTCTTTGTATTGGCCCTAGAACCACTTCTGCAGGAAGTAAGACTGAACCCAGATATAAACGGTCTCAAAGCTGGATCCGACACTCTAACAACTGCTGCATTCGCAGATGACATTATGTTCATCATCTCGGACGCAGAAAAAGGAATACCCAACCTGGTTTCAGTCTTGAATCCCTTTGGAGATCTAATTTCAAAATTAATTTCTCTAAGTCAACTATGCTCAATATCTCAGTTTCCCCAACAAGTTGTGACTCCCTGAAAGCCAGTTCACCCTTCAAATGGTCAGATTCCTACATTGAATACCTTGGGGTTAAGGTTACAAGGAGAACTGAAAACCTATATAATGCTAATTTCCAACCACTCCTGACGCATATAAGAAACCTGTTACAAAAGTACGATATACCATTTCTCTCATGGTTCGGAAGAAAAAATATTATAAAATCCTACATTTTGCCTATAATACTACATAAAATCCGAATGCTCCCAATTGCATTACCTCAAACCTTTTTCAAAACATTAAGAGCGACGTTTTCCAACTTTGTTTGGAAGCAAAAAAGACCCCGCCTGGCATATAGCCTTATGATTAAAAGACGTGAAGAGGGGGGGATCGGGTTGCCGTGCGTCCACGACTTTTACCAGGCCACCCAAATTCAATACTGGATGGACCTGACTTATCCAAAAAAAGACAAAATGTTATTCTCTTTAGCAACATTCTCACATGGTAGCTCTCTCCTAGAGGAATTATGGTTCCCCCGCAGACTCTCGTACAGGTCCAAAAGCTTTAACCCACTTATTAGAGGGCCCTGCGAAACGTGGGATAAACTGAAAACATCCTTGGCCCCCGAACCCTCTCCCATTACTCCACTAAGATTGGCCCAAAAATTGCTTAACATACCCACAGATTCAGCAACTAGGAGCCTGTGGGCAAAATTCAGGGACATGCGAATATCAGACCTACAAGCTTTAGCACACAAAAAAAAACGCCCGAAATTATACAAGAATTAATTCCACAAACATCCCTATCCTTCCTACAAAGAATTCATATCGTCAAGGTTCTAGATGGTTTCAAGGAGAAATACAGATCTACTAGACCTGCTACTTCCTTCGAGAAAGCAGTAATGGGGAACTCCCCGAGGAACAAGACAATCTCCTTCATAAGGAGAAACTTTATCTCGACACCAGTAGAATACAAACCAAACTTCCTAAATCCGTGGGAAAAAGAACTAAACATATCCCTATCACCAACAGACATAAAAGTGATCCTACAAACATCACTCGGCCTATCTCAATGCATACTCTTACAGGAAAGCCATTACAAGCTCCTTGTACGTTGGTACAAGACCCCTCAATGGCTCTTCGCCTATAAGCTTGCTCCACATAACAGGTGTTGGAGATGCAACACTGAGGAAGTCTCATTTAAGCACATATGGTGGGAATGCACCAGGATAGCCCCCTTTTGGAAGGACATTGAAAAAGTACTACGGCCCCTCAAAACAGATTTGACAATCTCAGCGGAAATGATTTTCCTCTGGAAGCCATCCCGGGATTTTCATCCCAGAAAAGATAAATTAATCGGTTTTCTACTTGACGCAGTAAAAGCATTGATACCCACTAAATGGCTCCAAAGAGAACCCCCTACACTAAAACAGTGGCAAATGAAGGTGGACTCAATCTGCAACCTGGAGGAACTCTCCAGCTGGAATAGAGGCACGCAAGAGGACTATATTATCACATGGGACCCATGGAGGAAACTAAGACGATAGACGCATCCCCCTCCCGCCCTTTGGGGTGGAATGGGGACCAAGGCTGGTTGAGACCTCGGACATTGGGACTGGCTTGATCGCTCCTGGGAACGTCAACCCGACTCCAACGGGCCTTCTGTGGTGGACATCAGTGGGGTGAGCAGATGTCGTCGGCTTCTATATCTCCCTCCCCTCCCCCTCCTTTCCCTTCCCTCCCCCTCTTCCCCTCGGACATACCCCCCTCTTCCCCCCCCCCTCTTTTTAAATCTACCCCCTGTCAGGGGACATAACCTTGTATTGTTAAAAAATCTTAATAAAATTTGATTTACAAAAAAAAAAAAAAAAGAAATTGGAGCCCTTATCTATCTATCTATCTATCTATCTATCTATCTATCTATCTATCTATCTATCTATCTATCTATCTACCGTGTTGCCCCGAAAATAAGACAGTGTCTTATATTAATTTTTGTTCAAAAAGGTTTAACTTTATTACATGTATAGCTGCCTGGACACTATTTAAATTGACTTTTTTAATTAACTGTTAGCAGGGCTTAATTTTGGAGTGGGGCTTATATTTCAAGCATCCTCAAAAAGCCTGAAAAATCATTTTGCATCCTCAAAAATTCTGGAAAATCATGATATGTCTTATTTTCAGGGGATGTCTTATTTTCAGGGAAACAGGGTATCTATCTATCTATCCATCTCTCTATCTCCCCTTCCTTCCTCTATCTCTCCGTCTCTCTACCTCTCCATCTCTTTACCCATTTCTCTCTCCATCCATTTCTCCATTCATCTCTCCATCCATCTCTCCATTCATCTCTCTATATATCTGTGTTTCAATAACAGAGTTATGTTTTTATTCCTACTAGTCTGGCTTGGGTTTGAATATCTTCAAAGAGAAGAGAAATGCTTTTTATTATTTTGGCTTGAAAATAAAGTGCATATTTTATGTGACATTATACCAGTTTACAGCTTTTTTGTATTATGCATTTTACACCCCTTTGGCAATGAATCTGCTTATATACTACACATTTCCATCAGCAAATCATCTGTTTAAGGTTTCTGCTTTCCCCAAAGCAATGTAATTGTTCTGATAACAGAGCATATTAGAATTTTATAAGAACATATAGTTTGTTTCCTGAAGGTGTTCTAAACAAATAGAAAAAGAAAAGTATTTCTACTGTAATATTTAACTGGTTTACAGCTATCTAATTGGCTCACAGACTGCATCAACACTCTGTATATCACAGAAAATTACGCACATGCTCATTCTATACTGCAGATATAATGCTTGAGTAAATGCCATTATCCAACAAACCCTCAGCAGGTGTTAGTATGTTCAATGCTTAAACACGAACAGGACGTAATAACAGTTTACAATAGCATCTGCTTTTTCTTATTCATCAAGGACAAACCATTCTCTATTAACTAAATATAACAGCAGGGTTTTTATATCTTTTATTTGCTAATTTGGAGAAAATAAACTTACTGGCACCATTGCAGAATGCCTTCCTACTATGAAATATTGAGATAAACTTGTATTAAGCAGAAAAAACCTAAAATAGTTTTTGCCGGTATTTAGAGTTCTATATAGAAATTGAAATTATAATGAAAAATAATGAAATTATTTTGGAATGAATTGTATTTAACTGTCAATTTGAAATGAAAATAAAATAAGAAAATAGTATTTTTCCTTCTGAACCTGACTGCCAATATGGAGTGAATATTTAAGTTGAGTAAAGTTTGTACATATGACAGATTTCCCCAGTATAATACAGTCCAGAGATTTATTTGTATGCGGTAAAATAATAAAATACAGATGTATTCTTTGTAAAATGAACATTTTGCATATCCAGTATACTTGCTTGGCATACCAAATATTCGTTCAGCGCCTTATGCTATTTGCATGCTCCATTGCTGTCTATTGGCTGCTGTGCTATGTAAATAAGACAGATGCTACAATATTGAAGCATTGAAGTTTTCCATAGTTTTAGGGCAGCATACAGAAACATGATTTTTTTGCGCCATGAACATCGCACGAAGGCACGCGTATCTGCATATTTCACTGATTTCAAGGACACAGCCTTGCCACTAATGAAAGGCTATGCAGCCTAATTGGTCACTGTTGTGCAGCAAAATTGTGCATCGCATTGCGCAATCGTGCAGGTCCTGGGTGTGCATTTGAACACCCCTTGTAGACCCCTTATGGGGCCTTTTGTGAACAAATGCACATTAAAATAGAGCATGCTGTGGTCTTTATTTGTGAACGAAATGCTCTCGCAAAAGCGAGGATGAGAATAAACCCATTGAAAACAATGGGTTTTATTCTCTGTCTATTGTGCACAAATATGCTCATGTGAAACTAACCTTACAGTTTTTAACATAAAAGAATGTTCAAATGAGATGTATTTTTGCCATTGGAAAAATTAGCAATGCATTGCAGCAAAATTTGCATGTGTTACTTATGGATTTGCAGCAAATTTTTCCGTGGACTACCATAGATGACTACCATAGATTCCACTCTGCTTTTTTGAAGGGATGGATTTTGCTGAGAAAATCCACAGCATAAATTGACGTGCTACAGATTTAAAATAAGCACCGTAGGTTAATTCATGAATGGTGAAGAGCTGCCTGTGATTGGCTGAGTGCTGTGACAAATCACAGGCAGCACTTAGCTGTCAGTCAATGAATGGCTGAAGGCTGTATCTGATTGGCTAAGCGCTCAGCCAATTAGATACAGCCCTTTGAGCAGGCAGGGATTTTAAATCAATGGCTGCTGAAACACAGCCAGAGCAGTGCAAGGAGAAGATGGGCTGGACGCGCCTGAGCCACGGCAGCTGCGAAGAGGTGAGCATATATATTTTTTATTTTTTTACACCTTCTAGGGATGATTTTCAGGGAAGGGCTTATATTTAAAGCCCTTCCTCGAAAATCTCTGTAGGGCTTGCCGGCAGCCCATTGCTTTCAATGAGACTGAAGAAGTGCCGATCCCATTGAAAGTAATTGGAGAACATTGCGATCCTCTGTCACAGCTGTTCAGTGACAAGGGGACTCCCTGCTGGGGAATATTGACGCTCACCATGGACCTATGGTGCACGCATGTCCTATGTTCTGCAGGTATAAAACACAGACATGTGAACACACCATGGGGAACCAATGGTTTTAATAGGAGAGTGTTTTTGTGCGCACAATTGTACGCACATAAACATGCTTGTGTGAATTCACCCTTAGAATGGAGAGCCACTTGGTAAGAGTTCTAATATTACACTCCCCAAAATGCTTGGAAGGCCATGGCTTGCCCTGGAAAAATCAGCTGACTGCTGGGGTGTCAAGTGTGGGACCAAGCTGTTTGGTCTGGACCCCATATTCAGGAGGTTGTGATCTTTGCACAACCTCTTTAAGTAAAATATATAGCATCTATTCCACCTTTCTTTCCTAAGACATATTTTAGGGTTTTGGTACTCAGTTGACTCCAGGAATTTAGTGTGTATTTGTTGTGCTAGTAGTTCACTCTTTTTAATCTAATTTTAAAGCCCTATATTCTTGTCCATAGCACAGATAAAACCAAAGCTACAGCCCTATGAAGTGGGAATGCTGAATATACATCTGTCATGTCATTCTGTGTATAAAGAAGAGGGGGTCAGTGGGCAATGAGTAGTCAGCTGAGAACTATCTGTGATTCTCCTGTCTATCTTCTATCATAAGAGGTAACATAGACTTTGTTCATGGTATCCCTCCCAATTGTCAATAAAAGAGCATATTTATTGTCAGATTGGGACACCTGTTTTTTCTCAAATTTTTTGCTCATCTAATCACTCATTTTCTGTTCATCTTGCTTCCCAAAAACTGGGAAGCCCTGCAGGGATTTTTGGGGAAGGGCTTTAAATATAATCCCTTCCCTGAAAATCATCCCTAGAATGTGTTAAAAAAAAAAAAATATATATATATATATATATATATATATATATATATTTATTTATTTACTCGCCTCTCCTCATCTGCCAGGGCTCAGGCACCTATCTTCTCTCTGAACTGCTCTGAATTGAAAAAACCCGGCCTGCTGAAAGGGCCTTATCTGATTGGCTGAAGGGCCTTATTGAATGACAGCTGAGCGCTGCCTGTGATTGGTCACAGCGCTTAGCCAATCACAGGCAGCGTTTGGCCATTCATTGAATTCATCGAACTTATTTTTAACACATTCTACAGATGATTTTCAGGGAAGGGCTTATATTTAAAGCCCTTCCCCGAAAATCCCTACAGGGCTTGCCGGCAGCCCATTGCTTTCAATGGGACTGCAGAAGCGCTGGTCCCATTCAAAGCAATTGGAGAACATTGCGATCCTCTGCCGCAGCTGTGGCAGGGGATTCTTTACTCCCCACAGGGATGAAGAAATGCTCTGCCACAGCTGTCACAGTACTGTCACAGTGTTCAGTGACAAGGGGACTCCCCATGGGGAATATTTACATGCACCATGAACCTATGGTGTACTCATGTCCTATCTTTTACAGGTGCGCGAGTTTGTATGTCTGTAAAACACAGACATGTGAACACACCATAGGGAACCAATGGTTCTAATAGACGCGTGGTTTTGTGTGCACATAAACAAGCTCGTCTGAATCCACCCTTAGAAACATTTAATAGCTTTTCATTACAATATATAGTGCATTAAGCGCTACCACTGAACAATACAACTTGTTCTACAAAATACAAGCCTTTAGATGGCTATGTCAACTTGAAAATAAAGCAGTTTATGATTTTTGACAGTTCAGATATATAAAGCAAATGACTTGAGAGTGAAGGATTTAATGGATTATAATAAAAGCAATTTTTTTTGCCTTTGTAATATTCCTAGTCTCGGGTTATACATTTGCTGAAGTTCATTCTCTTGATGGTATATAACAGAGTTGGGAAAGTGTAGGACATGGTAGTAATAGTCAATCTTGTAGTCATCGAATAGATGCAAAGGAGGCATACTGTAAATGACTTAAATCAATGATGTCCAAGCTTTTTGTAATAGAGGAACTATTTATAAATGTCTTCATATAAATAATGCTAAACATTTTTTGACCACAGTCTTCATAGATAATTCATTGGTGAAATTTTTCTGGATGTGTTTCTTGAACCAGTTTTTGATCCTGTTTTAATCATCACAAGAAAAGTTCAAAATTACTATATCCAAGTAATACACTCAATAAAAATGTCAACAAAAAGCAAGCACCTAGAAGGAGTTGTCATTATGCTACAAAACTGCAGGTAACCACATCTCTGGCAGATATGCAAATAATTAGAGTGGTAGCATGATTAGATGAACAGTCTTGCCACCTAGGATACCATATGGACCCTGTATTCCTCTCTGCTCACTGAAATCACATCTTGCATGCAAGCTAGAGGCAGTATAGCAGGGTACTAGCGCCTCCCTTCAAGTGTTCAGTTTTCCATAATAAATTATCTTTTTGTTCTGATATTGTAATCACTTACTTATATCAACGTTACAGTCACACATTTAAAGTTTTATTAGATTCCGACAACTCTTTCTAGGACTTTTTTTTACAATGAGTGTATATAGAAACACATAACAAGTAAATGCAATCTGCAAATAATAGTTTGTTAATCATTTAAATCTAGAAAATTGGGTGTTTTTTAGTTTGTATATTGAATTGAGCAAAAATGTACTTAAGCAAGAATAGCAAAGAGATAAGAAATATGCAAGATTTCACATTTGTCGGCAATGTACAATATTAATCATAGGAGAAGCTTCTCTTGAAACTGACATTGTGTCTGCAAATAAAAATAGCTTTAACCAAACTGAACATTTTCACCAGATAAAATGGGTTGTAGAAAATCTTAGGCTGCGAGACCTAAAGAATAACACTTGTCAAGCAATGCAAGCATTATAGGTTTATTTATCTCTCTTTCTCTAATAAAAGTACTATGTTATCTCAACTTCTTACAGTTAGGCTTTTTCCAGAGTTTAATTTTTTTCAAAGAAATAATTCAAATAAAAAGTTTCTAAAATGAGTACCTTATTCTATATTGCCTGGCATTTCATGTGGATTTTTCTGTTCTTTCTGTCTTCACGGTGAGGATGCATAAGGACAGCATAAAAATAATTAGCAGTAATGTCATAATAGCAGTAATGTCATAATTAATGAAATGCCATCAAAGTAACCAGTTAGTTCAATAATGACAGGTGACTCATTTTGGATATATAGGGAATATTTTATGATTGAGATTGGGCTACTGTAATAGTTTGGAGGGATTAGTTTGGCAAAGAGATACTTATCACAAGTTTCTTTCAAAACAAGATCCAAGGCTTTATTTTCAGTCAGCTGTGGAGTCCAACAAATAATAGTACCGTATAACTCATGTTCAGCATGAATGAACATGATAACAAAATACGCTTTTCATGCAGTAAAAGTACAAAAAGAAAATAATACAATCCTTTCTTAAAGGGGGTTTTGGTTGTGCAAAGTTACTGTGAAATAAATGTTAATCAAATGTTATCAAAGTTTGCAAGTGGTTCTGCTTTGAATTCTGTGGCTGTAGCTCTAAAAACCATTGCCTTCTCCTGGCATTTCAGAAAAGTTTATTCACAGGTTGCCATGGTTATGACTTCTAGACATTTTAGCACTGCAGGTCAAGCTTGCTCACTAAGAATGACAAGGGATGTTTTTTTTCTATTGGGCTCTCAGGACCGGATTGTTGACCAATAGCAGGGCAGCACTTAATGAAGGCACACACAAGTGGGAAGTACAGAGCAGGAAATTGTAGTAAATGTAGTTTTAAGCTACATTTTGGCAGGGGTGTGGTGGCTATCTTGAGAAATAGGTATGTGGAGGAACATCGGAAATAGAGTACAGGATAAGATGGCAATGGCTGAACAAGTTATGCCTTCATATCTTGAAGTTTTGAGAATTCACTTCACAACAAGAATACCCTTTAAATTAAAGCACAGTTCAGGCTGTTGTGGAATTAGTGTTCTCTCAGCTGTAGATACACAGTGACTCCTGGTAATTGGTCTCAGTGGCAGATCAGCCTCTTCACCAGTCTACCTCTATCTGTAGCTCTCCACCTCTATAAAATTACAACTCCCATCACTACCTGACTCTTACAGACTATCAGGGCATAATGAGAAATACACATTTGTTCCTTATCGACATTATATCTTACACTGCTTACATTTACATTATGGCTTTGTCAATTACTAATATGACTATGATGGCAGGGGGACTCTGTCATGTCTGCTTTGTGCATGCAATAACCGCAAATCAAAATATAAACTCCCTGGCAATGTTCACAGCACACTACCAGGAACCCCTTGAAGTATGAAGAAAAAATAAACAAAGGAAGAAAGTTTTCCCTAAGGTGAACCAGAGGGTGACAATCTCTACCTACAAGTGGGTGGCCTGCCCTGATAACCCTGATAAATCCTCCCTAATTGCCCCCAAGTGTGCCCCAACAGCTGACACCCATCAGAGTCAAAGAAGACTAAATGTACAGTCAAGCTCAAACTGACATGACAGACTCAATATGTGTTTTTTCTGCAGCACTGCCAGACTCAGCAGATTTGTATATTATCGCTTTGTTTGGCATCTTGGACTATCCTTGGTTATTGTCTACCATTTGTACTTGCATTTATATTTGCCTTCATGTTAACCATATTTTAGATTTGGGCACCTTTCCATTTTTTTTATGTTGGGATCTTTACTAAAGATGAGCGAGCACCAAAATGCTCGGGTGCTCGTTGCTCGAGTCGAACTTTACGCGATGCTCGAGAGTTCGTTTCGAGTAACGAACCCCATTGAAGTCAATGGGCGACTCGAGCATTTTTGTATATGATCGATGCTCTGCTTAGGTTTTCACTTGTGAAAATCTGGAAAACCTACGAAAGTCATGGAAATGCCACAGAAACGGATAGGGCAGGGGAGGGGCAGCATGCAGGGCTGCATCTCAGGCTCCCAGGTCTCACTATTAAACCACAATAGCGGCAAGAGTGTGCCCCCCCCCCTAACAATTTTTACTTCGGACAAGCCCTCATTAGCAAGGCACACCTTAGCTAAGCACCACACTACCTCCAACCAAGCACAATCACTGCCTGCGGGTCACACCGCTGCCTCTTCTCCTGGGTTACATGCTGCCCCCCCCCCCCCGCACGACTCAGCATCCACAGTGCACAAAAGTGTCCCTGCGCAGCCTTCAGCTGCCGTCATGCCACACACTCGCTTCATAGCCACACCACCCTCATGTCTATTTCTAAGTGCATCTGCCATGAGGAGGAACCGGAGGCACACACTGCAGAGGGTTGGCAGGGCCAGGTAGCGACCTTCTGAAAGAACCAAAAGAAAGTAATAAACATGAAGAAATTACAGTGCCCAAAAATGGCAGACTTACACAGCGCCAAGCACATAGGCCTCGGCCAACAGCTTCAGCAATCGTAGGCATGAAGCAGACTTTGATGCTAGTTCATCTGCGACGGGCTCATTAAATCAGTTACGTTTTCTTTCACCACTCCAATGACTGGATTAGTCAGGAAAAAGTTCCATAGGCCCAACCTGGCGCAGCTGCAGTTCCCCCGGGACCTAGGCCTCGGCCAACAGCCTCAGCAATCGTAGACATGAAGCGGACTTCGATGCTAGCACAACATTGAACGTCTCATTAATGCAGTAGCGCTCCTCTTCTTTTGCCCAAACCAGTGTATCAGACAACTGTGGTAACAGAGACAGCAAATACATGATGCCCAGTGATGATCCCCTGACCCCAAGCAGGAGGAGGAGGTGGCCTTACAAGGGCAAGAAACCACGATCAGGACCCGCTGTAGCCTGTGTGGGAAGTATGTGAGCGGCCGCGTGGTCAGTCTCGGTCCCAGCAAACACACTGTGTGACCCAAGGTGCCGTGAGTTACATAGCTATGGGCAATCCGGGTCCCCTCACACTATTCATTCTGTGTTGATGTCGGATAGCTCAATCGACACCGCAAGGGGAAAGCCATCTGCACTCTGCACCCTACCCAAGTCAGTCAGTGACTTTGTGCCCGACATGTAAAACATCGCAATGTGAAGTCTTTGTGCACGCACAGCATAGGCGAGCAGAAGGAACCCAAAAAAAGTAATAAACATGAAGAAATTACAGTGCCCAAACATGGCAGACTTTCACTCCGCTGAGGACATAGGCCACTGCACATACCCTCAGCAAATGCGGGCATAGAGCGGACTCCGATGCTAGTACAGCTGTGAACGTCACATTAAGCCAGTAACGCTCCTCTTCAGTGGCCCAAACAAGTTTCACAGATAACTCTGGTAACACGACAGAAAATACCTATTGGCCTCAGCCCACAATTAATGCCCTAGTAAGTGAGTGTTTTTGGGCCTGATAGGTAAAACACTGCGGTGGAAAGTCTGTGTGCACCCATAGTATAAACAGACCCTTGTAACATTCCAGTAGAAAAGGTATAAGCATACCCCAGTAACATTTCGGTTGCAGTAGTATAGGCAGACCCCAGTACCATTTCTTTAGTAGAAGTATAGGCAGACCCCTGTAACATTTAAGTGGCAGCAGTATAGGCAGACCCCTGTAACAATCTTGTAGCAGAAGTATAGGCAGACCCCTGTAAAATTTTTGTAGCAGCAGTATAGGCAGACCCCTGTAACATTTAAGTGGCAGTATAGGCAGACCCTAGTAACATTCTTGTAGCAGCAGTACAGGCAGACCCCTTTAACATTCTTGTAGCAGAAGTATAGACAGACCCCTGAAACATTTTTGTAGCAGCAGTATAGGCAGACCCCTGTAACATTTAAGTGGCAGTATAGGCAGCCCCTAGTAACATTCTTGTAGCAGCAGTATAGGCAGACCCCTGTAACATTTAAATGGTAGCAGTATAAGCAGACCCCAGTAACATTCTTGTAGCAGCAGTATAGGCAGACCCCTGCAACATTCTTGTAGCAGAAGTATAGGCAGACCCCTGTAACATTTAAGTGGCAGCAGTATAGACAGACCCCTGTAACATTCTTGTAGCAGCAGTATAGGCAGTCCCCTGTAACATTTCTGTAGCAGAAGTATGGGCAGACCCCTGTAACATTTAAGTAGCAGCAGTATTGGCAGACCTCAGTAACATTCTTGTAGCAGCAGTATAGGCAGACCCCTGTAACATTTACGTGGCAGAAGTATAGGCAGACCCCTGTAACATTCTTGTTGCAGCAGTATAGGCAGACCCCTGTAACATTTAAGTGGCAGCAGTATAGGCAGACCCCTGTAACATTCTTGTAGCAGAAGTATAGGCAGGCAGACCCCAGTAAAATTTCTGTGGTAATAGTATAGGCCAACCTCTGAAACATTGGGGTACCATGAGCGTAGGCGAAGGCCGGAAAAATTAGTTGGATAAGAGTGTAGGTGTGGGCCCCAAAAATAAGTGTACCAAGAGTACAAGTGTAACTCTGAAAAAATTATCAACCGAGAGGGCAGGTGAAATCCATAAATAGTTTTTGAAAGATACAGCTCACTGTTGCTTAATTTGTAACAGAGCCTGTAGGCAGCCCTGTTGAAAAAAAATTGGTTCATGTTAAAGTATCAATACTTTTGAAACTTTGAAAAATTGTAAAAACATTGGTAGATGAGCCTTTTGGGCCGCAGAAAAATTGGCCGTTCAGCGCGATGACATGTTGTTTCTGGAGGAGGAGTAGCAGGAGGAGGACTAATGTCTAACTAATGGCAGAGACAGGCAGGTATGCTTGTCCGTGATGATTTCCCCAGCTGCACTAAACACCCTCTTTGACAAGACGCTAGCGGCAGGGCAAGCCAGCACCTCCAGGGCATACAGCGCAAGTCCATGCCACATGTCCAGCTTTGTCACCCAATAGTTGTATGGAGCAGAGGCATCACGGAGGATGGTGGTACGATTGGCTACATACTCCCTCACCATCTTTTTACAGTGCTCCCTCCGACTCAGCCTTGACTGGGGAGTGGTGACGCAGTCTTGCTGGAGAGCAATAAAGCTGGCAAAGGCCTTGGAGAGTGCTGAACATGCTGCCTGATCTCCGCGCCTCCCCTGCTACTTTGCCCTCGGAACTGCACCTTCTGCCGCTAGCGCTGTCAGATGGGAAGTTTAGCATCACTTTGTCAACCAGGGCCCTGTGGTATTGCATCACTCTTGTACCCCTTTCCTCTTTGGGAATGAGAGTGGAAAGGTTCTCCTTGTACCGTGGGTCAGGAAGGGTGTACACCCAGTAATCTGTGTTGGCTAGAATGCGTCTAACGCGAGGGTCACGAGAAAGGCAGCCTATCATGAAATCAGCCATGTGTGCCAGGGTGCCAGTACGCAAAACATGGCTGTCCTCACTAGGAAGATAACTTTCAGGCTCCTCCTCCTCCTTCACTGGAAATACACGCTGAACAGATGAGAGGCAAGCAGCATGGGAACCCTCTGCAGTGTGCCCAGCTGTCTCTTCCCCCTCCGCCTCCTCCTCCTGCTCCTCCCCCTCCTCCTCCTCCAAAACGCGCTGAGATATAGACATGAGGGTGGTCTGGCTACCAAGCTACATACTGTCATCCCCCATCTCCTGTTCCAACCGCAAAGCGTCGGACTTTATGCCTTACAGCGAACTCCTCAGCGGGCATAGCAGGGGGATGGTTACGCTAATGATTGCAGCGTCGCCGCTCACCATATGGGTAGACTCCTCAAAGTTTCCGATGACCTGGCAGATGTCTGCTATCCAGGCCCACTCCTCGGTAAAGAATTGGGGAGGCTGACTACCACTACGCTGCCCATGTTGGAGTTGGTATTCCACTATTGCTCTACGCTGCTCATAGAGCCCGACCAATATGTGCAGCGTAGAATTCCACCATGTGGGCACGTCGCACAGCAGTCGGTGCTCTGGCAGATTAAACCGCTGTTGCAGGGTCCTCAGGGTGGCAGCTTCCGTGGTTGACTTGCGGACATGTGTGCAGACGCGGCGCACCTTGCCGAGCAGGTCAGACAAGTGCGGGTAGTTTTTCAGAAACCGCTGAACCACCAGATTGAAGACAGGCATGGCACGTGTGTGAGGCTGCCGAGCTGCAGAGCCGCCACCAGGTTATGGCCGTTGTCACACACGACCATGGCAGGTTGGAGGCTCAGCGGCAAAAGCAAGAGGTCGGTCTGCTCTGTCAGACCCTGCAACAGTTCGGGGGCCTCTTGTCACCTAGGCTGAGTAGTTTCAGCACGGCCTGCTGACGCTTGCCCACCGCTGTGCTGCCGCGCCGCGCCACACCGACTGCTGGCGACGTGCTGCTCACATTTCTTAATTGAGAGGTAGAGGTTGCATAGGAGGAGGAGGAGGGGTGGGTTTAGAGGAGGTGGCATAGACCGCCCAGATACCAGAACCGTCAGGGAGATAAAGTGGCCCTTCCTGCCAGTACTTGTCCACGTGTCCAAGGTTAAGTGGACCTTCCCAGTAACCACATTGGTGAGGGCACGATTGATGTTGTGGGAGACGTGCTGGTGTAGGGCTGGGACGGCACACCGGGAGAAATAGTGGCAACTGGAGACCGTGTAGTGTGAGACCGCCGCCGCCATCATGTTTTTGAAAGCCTCCGTTTCCACAAGCCTGTACGGCAGCATCTCCAGGCTGATCAATTTGGCAATGTGCACGTTTAAAGCTTGTGCGTGCAGGCGCGTGGCAGCGTATTTGAGCTTTCGCTCTAATGCTTGCACTAGCGACAGCTGGACACTGCGCTGAGAGACATTGCTGGATGGGGTCGAGGGCAGCGAAGGTGAGGGTGTGGTTGCAGGCTGGGAGGCACTCGTGCCTGTGTCCTGAGAGGGGGGTTGGATCTGAGTGGCAGGTTGGGGCACAGGGGGAGAGGCAGTGGTTGCTCCCCGGCTGATCTTGGCGTGACACAGGTTGCACACCACTGTTCGTCGGTCGTTCGTGCTCTCACTGAAAAGCACCTCGGCCTCTGCACGGTGGCTTGGCACGAGGGGGTGCTTTGGGAAACAGTTGGGGGATTCTTCGCTCTGGCCCTGGCTCTACCCCTGGCCACCTCACTGCCTCTTCCAACCTGTCCTGCTGCTGCATTTGCCTCCTCCACTGAAGACCTGTCCTCAGTTGGCTTAGCAAACCAGGTGGGGTCAGTCACCTCATCGTCCAGCGGCTCTTCCTCCGAATCCTCTGTGCGCTCCTCCCTCGGACTTACTACCCTTACTACTACCTCACTGACAGACAACTGTGTCTAATCATCATCGTCCTCCTTACCCACTGAAAGCTCTTAAGACAGTTGCCGGAAGTCCCCAGCCTCATCACCCGGCCCCCTGGAACTTTCCACAGGTTGGGCATCGGTCATGACAAACTCCTCAGGTGAGAGAGGAACCATTTTTTCCTAATCAAGGCAGGGGCCCAAGAACAGTTCCTAGGAGTCTGCCTGCTCATCAGAATGTGTCATTTTCATGGAGTGAGGACGCTGAGAGGAAGGAGGAGCAGCAGCGTGTGGATTCAGAGTTGCAGCAGTGGACGGCGTAGAAGACTGGGTGGTCAATACATTGCTGGATGCATTTTCTGCCATCCATGACAGGACCTGCTCACACTGCTCTGTTTGTAATAAAGGTCTACCACGTGGACCCATAAAATGTGATATGAAGCTGGGGACCCCAGAAACTTGCTTCTCTCCTAATCCCGCAGCAGCCGGCTGCGATTCACCTGGACCAGGAACTTGGAGCACCACGTCCTCGCCCGCGTCCACGTCCACATCCTCGAGCCCTACCCCTACCCCTCAGCATGATGGATTACGAATAGAGCAGACACAGAGCGGTGTAAATAATTATAGAATTATTTGCATACACTTTTACGCTGACAGCGGTATTGTAATGCTAACTCCAGGCAGAAACAAAGAATATGGAAGGCTGCAAACAGGCCTAGCCATGCAATAGTGATGCACTACAACTCCCACCAGACAACCTGTAAAATGCAGACGGTCAGAGGTAGCCGTAAGAAGGATCTTTTTAAAAAAAATTTTGGAAAAGAATACAGGCTATATAGCGTGTATATGACTTTCCCTCTATCAGTGACTGTGGCCGTACTCTGTGCGTGAAGTTGACAGCAGACACAGACCACTGTAAGAAATTATGGAATTATTGGCGTACAGTTGCAGGCTGACAGCGGTATTGTAACGCTAACTCCAGGCAGAAACAAAGAATACAGAAGGCTGCAAACAGGCCTAGCTGTGCAATACTGATTCACTGCAACTCCCACCAAACACCCAGTAGATTTCAGACGGTCAGAGGTAGCCGTAAGAAGGAGCTTTGTTTTAAAGTTTTTTGAAATAGAATACAGGCTATATAGCGTGTATATGACCTTCTCTCTATCAGTGGCTGGGGCCATACGCTGTGCGTGAAATTCACGGCAGACACAGACCGGTGTAAAAAATTATGGAATTATTGGCGTACAGTTGGGGGCTGACAGCGGTAATGTAACGAAAACTGCAGCCAGAAAAAAATTATACGGAAGGCTGCAAAAAGGTCTGGCTCTGCAATAGTGGTGCACTACAACACCAACCAGACAACCTGTAAAATGCACACAGTCAGAGGTAGCCCTAAGCAAGACTATTGGGGTTCTTGTAGACAGGATCCTACACTACCACTGTCCCTGTCTCAGCACCACTTTCCCTATACTCTGTATTACAGACTGCAGACTTAGAACGCTATAGCTGTAATAGCCTGCACAGCCCGAGATGAAAAAAAAAAATGTTGGTGCAAAACTGCTCCCAGCAGCCTCAACAGTAATGCAAATGGTCAGATGTGGCCCTAAGAAGGACCGTTGGGGTTCTTGAAGACAGGAACCTACACTACCACTTTTCCTATAGCAGCAGCAGCACTCTCCCTAATCTCTCCCAGTGTGTGTCTGAGGCGAGCCGCGGGCGGGACCGCTTTAAGTACTCAGCAGTCACTTGATCTCACCAGTCACTCACTGCAGGGGGGTGGGATAGGCTGGAACGTCACAGGAGGAAGTTGTAATGCCTTCCCTGCATCTCTATTGGCCAAAAAATGGCGCTAAACATGCAGGGAAGGAAATGGAATTGACTCAAGTACCGCGTGGTGCTCGTCTCGAGTAACGAGCATCTTGAGTACCCTAATACTCGAACGAGCATCAAGTTTGGACGAGTATGCTCGCTCATCTCTAATCTTTACCCATTTTTAATATGATCACCATGTTAGTAAAAATTGACGGAAAATCTGTTTGTAAATAAAAGTGCATGCGTGTGTTGCCCTTAGTCAGATCTGAACCTACAACTCCAGCACTGTAAAGTAGCAGTGCTAGCAACTGAGCCATTACACTTGTCTGTTTTGCTCTGGAAAAGAAGAACAACAACAATTATAAACACAAGAGAACATAAAAAAACTCATCCAGAGGTTGCCCTTGATCACCCAATTCATGGTAATTTTTAGAAAATTGGGTTGGGTATTCCCAACCTGAATATTTCATTAATCACTCAACACTACTCTTTACGACTGCTAATAAATACCTACGTATAGGAACAACAATTTTTACAATCCAATCTGCTCCTGTTAACAAACAAGTGTCCATATGATAATATGACCTCTCTGTGAAGGGCTATAGGTACAGATATGAGCAGTGGACTGTTAAGGGCTCTGTCATATGAGTGTTTTTTTTGCACACCTATGTGCGCAAAAAAATGTGCTCCATGGATTTGCAAAATGCGCATGACCAAAGCTCCATGCTTTTTTTTTTTGCATGTGCCCAAAATAGTGTGGGCAGACCTTCGATGAGCAACGTTTCAGAAGCCCGTTCACTGGAGCTGCTGTGCTTGTAGAAGCGCAGCTGCTCCACAAAGGTCCTCTCCTCACTGAACACTGTGACCGAACTGTCACAATATTCAGTGATGATGGTACTCCCTGTGGGCACAAAATAATCCCCTTCCACTGCTGTCACATCTGTGGCAGAGGACACCAATGCTATCCCATAGCTTTCAATGGGGCCAGCACTGCTGCCACCCCCATTGAAAGCAATGGGATGAAGGCAACCTCTGCAGTGATGATGTGCTGTCACAGTGTTCAGTGATGAGGGGATTCCCCCGGAGATTAACAGACATCATATAATGTCTTTACGCGCAGCAAAGACCTTACCAGCGCGCATTATATGCACACATGTCCTATCTTTTGTAGGTGTGATTAGTTTCCGCCTCTAAAAGACGGACATGTGAACACTTCATAGGAAACCAATGGTTCAAATAGACGCATTTTTTTGTGCAGATAGGCATGCAAAAAAAATTGCCCATCTAACCCCGGCTTTAAGGGGTTAAATAAAAGTGAATTGTGAAATAAATCTATTATTTAACAGACAGCTCTGACTTTTTAATTTTTGTTGCAATAGGTAGTGAGCCTCCTGTGGAAATTTCTGTCAAAGCTAAACTATTTATGACTTTTACGGACCTGAGGCATCTTCAGCCTACACTGCAGAATTTACATTAAAAGTATGAATAATGTGAAACTCCATAATTTGCCAATCATGTCCCTGAGATAAAATGGACCAAAGCCTAACCAATCCTTTTCTTGCCTTAAAGTTATGACATATCACTTTTTTACATAAATAACTAAATTTTTCTATTATTTAAATAATTATACTGAAAATCCTCAACTTGTATTCTGTGTGTAGCAACATTCCAACAATTATTGTGATTATTACATTTTACAGTAGTGGAATGTAACAGAATTGTAATAGCTTCAATTAGAAACTAGCTGCTCCAATAACTATGTCAGAGAAATTGTACAAAGTAAATCACGCAGAGTGAAATTCATATTAGTGATATTATTTAAACATCTGTACCAGAAGACTATTAAAATTTATGAAAGTATTAACATAAACAGGCATTTTTATAAGTAATGTGTTTTTTTGTTTTCTCAGTCCTCATAATGTTAATTGATTACTTTCAATTTCGGAATTTCACGCTGGCATTGAATAGAATATTAATTTGTCAAATTCAGTTTATAGGGACATATATCTATTAAATGTAGACATTTCCTAATTTTATTATACAGATTACAACAGGTTTTGGTGTAAATTGTGTTGCTAATATATTACAAATAATGATTGGTGCAACATTTTGGCAGTTGCATGGCAAATATGACAAATGACAAAAAAGTGTGATTTCCAAAGGAGATATTGTTTCTACCTAGTTTACTATGCAGAACAGGAGGAAATGGCATACATTTTGCGACAAATCTAAGCCTGTTTTTAGTAGGTGTAGATTTCATTTCCTTACTGCAAGACAGGCAAAGTTGTGAAAAGAATGTATTAATGCTAGAGATGAGCGAACCTACTCGGCGACACCCCTTTTTAACCCGAGCGCTGCGATTTTTGAGTACTTCCGTACTCAGGTGAAAAGATTTGGGGGGCGCCGTGGGTGAGTGGGGGGTTGCAGCGGGGAGTGGGGGGGAGAGGGAGAGAGAGGGCTCCCCCCTGTTCCCCGCTCCACCACGCCTACCCCCGCCCCCGGCGCCCCCCGAATCTTTTCACCCGAGTACGGAAGTACTCGAAAATCGCGGTGCTCGATCGAGTAATTACTTGAAATGAGTAGGTTCGCTCATCTCTAATTAATGCACCTTTAATAAATTTGTTGCAAATTTCTCTTATTTTTCCCTCTGCTTAGACTGGCATAAGATACACCAATCCTGGTAAATGTGGACCATTGCTTTTTTTTTTATACATTAAATCAAAATATATTTCCATATTTTTTATGTAATAGATATTTTATTTTTAACTTGCATAAATTCTCTATATCAGATTGTGGCTAGCACATGACCTATACTCACTTCCACTGATCTCACAAAACCTTTTTATAAAGACTGCATAAGAACATGTTGCTGCTCATGCAGAGATGTCATGCTACAAGACCAAGCAGAGAAGCATCTATGCAGCAGATTGCCTCATCATTCATTTTTGTATGTGGGCCAGAACACCATCTTTGGTGCTCCTTTGCTGCCTAGTGAAAAGTTGGCATTAGTGTTGAGCCTGTTTCAAACTTTGCTAAAAAAAATGCAGTTTGGCGTGAACTCAAACCTTGGGCAGTCCATCTTGGCCAAACCCACAAGAGGAAGAAGAAGAGAAGGAAATGGAAGAGGAGGAAGAGGAATGAGAAGAAAAGAAAGAAGAAGAGGAACAAGAGTAAGAAGAAAATGTCTCCATTTTTTTTAATCTCTTTTCGTCTTCCTCTTTCTTCTCCCTATTATTTTTCTTCTTTCGCCTCTTTCTTTTCTTCTTCTCATCGCTCAAAATTACTTACACTCCTAGGTGTTATAAAGGGCTGTTATGGCTCTTTGACCGTGTCATACACCAGTTTAAGGGCAAAGTTCCAGTTCAGTTTGAATTAATTTGGGCCAAAGAATACCTTTTGCGAAAATTCGGTAAACTGGACAAACTAAACTTTTTTAAAGTTTGCTCAACACTACTTGGCATATTAACAGTTGAATAAAAGATGTGGATCTCTCAACCACATGCCGCATCACTTACTCCCCTATCATCAGGAAGAGCCAGTAAGCCTCCATCCTCCATGCAGATAGACTCATTGGTTAATTCTGCTGGAATTATATATGTTCACCCTTCAGAATGGTTAAGGCCAGGTCTGATGAAACCACGCATTCCTTGGGTCACTCAAAGTTTCTTGACATTTTTCAAGCAACAATATTACTTAAGTTTGTTGCCTTTTCTTTGTAAGCTAATGACATTTTATTTATCCTTTTCTTCAGATTAAACTGCAGCATCTTAACTCTAACTCTGTGGTGTGTAATTTACTTATTCTGTGGCCAAGGGCAATTCAATGCTTCAGATAACCTTCTGTTTCAGGAAAAATGTCACTATATTTTATTAAATCGCAGATTAAAAGATATATGATTGATTAGAAAGGTGTAGATCCTGCGTTTATAGGAATGCTGATTTATATCTTGTTGGTATTAGCAAGCACTATATGGACTTTGCTTTTGAATTATTACATTTTGTATTTCAAATTTTTTATTACAGTAAACAATATATAACACAGATATATAGATTAAGAACAATTACATAGAATACTATAAAAATTTACATAAGAACATTATAGGGAAACTTGCCAGACACACCCTAAATGGTACGTGTCTGAGTAGATGTTCATTCATATTTTACATGTGAGGCACCTTCCTCATACAGCATTGTGGCTTGTCTGCATTCTGATGGGAACTAGTATTTTAACTTGCATTTGTATTAATGAGAATGGGCTTTTCGGTGATATATAATAAAGGTTCTAACATACTGTATTAGTGCATCTTGATGCCACCAGGAAGTCCTGGTGGAGTCAAGATTAACAGGGTGATGATGCCCCCAGCACCCGATTGGCTGCAGAGCTGGGTGGGCTGCAGGTCCTTGCAGCCCAGTAAGCTCATACAGCAGCTAACATCCATGGAGCCCTTCACCTCCCTTCCACCCAGCGCAGTTTTATGATTTCTGTCAGGGATGGAGGATTTTGGGTGATATAATATTCATAACTAGTGTTGAGCGAACTGAGCCAGTAGAATCCTGTTTTGGTTCTAACTTTGCTAAAAGCTTGGTTCAGTATAAACTTGAACCAAACTTTTAGCAAAGTTCAACTCAAAATAGGGTTTTACTGATTCGGTTTATTCAACACTAGTCTTGAACACTGGTGTATAATGTTGTCTAAGGGTCCTTTTAGACAAGCCAATTATCGCTTGAACAAGCAAACACGCAAGTAACGTCACTGCTAGCTCATTCGCTTTTATGCAGCCTATTTAGACAGGGAAATGCAACATTGGTTTATTCAGAAAAAGCAAAAACTAGCTGTAAAGATAAAACCTTAAAATGAGTTGCAGGCAGCTGTTATATTAGTTGAAGTAGATTTGCTGAAGGTAGCGGTGAGGGGGAAAAAGACTGCTTTTTAACTTTTTCTGATTAATGACTTTGTGAATAAGTTATTTGCTGAAGACAAAAAGTTATACTAATTGATTATATCCCAGAAATGACTATGTCATATAGAAAAATTTCAGAAAAATGTCTGTATGGCTGGTGGAATTTAATGTTGGCAGCTTAAAAACTATACACCTAGTAATGTAACATAAAAGCTCAATAATGTGCTAACTATACATTTAACCTCTTGAGTGGCACGCCCGGAAATTTTCCGGGACGAGCTCCACTGCTCATAGTGACGATTTCCGGGCTATGTATCACTATGGGAGCTGCAGAGCACAATGCCACAAGCTGTGACATTGTGCTCTGCCTGCACAGACCCACACAGAGCAGTGCAAGGGCTTTGAAAAACCAGCAGAAGATATTGCCGATATGTCGGCAATCTCCTGCTTTGTTTACAGGTTGCCATAGAGACCATCGGCTTGTCGGAAGCAAGCCGATGGTCTCTGTGGCAGGGAGAGCTGGTGCTTGGCTGTCAGAGGACAGATAGGTACCAGCTCTTACAGTAGAGATCAGAGAAAACCTCCGATCTCTGCTGTGTTAACCCTTTACATGCTGCAGTCTATGTGACTGCAGCATGTAAAGGGCTGTCACTGCAGCATGTAAAGGGCTGTCACCATCGGACCCCCGGAATGTGATCAAGGGTCCTGATGGGTCCCTGTGGAAGTCCCCTAAAGAGACAAAAAAAAAATTAAAAAAAAGGGAAAAAAATTCTAAAAAAATAATAAAAACACTTGTCTCCCTTTACTTTGTAAAAAAATCAAAAATACAATCACACATGTGGTATCCATGCGTCGTAATGACCCAGAGAAGGAAGTTAATACATTATTTAACCCCTTAATGACATGGCCCATTTTTTCTTTTTTCCCCATTTCTTTTTTTCCTCCCCCCTGTTTAAAAAATCACAACTTGTCCCGCAAAAAACAAGCCCTTATATGGCCATGTCAATGGAAAAATGAAAAAGTTATGGCTCTTGAGACGCAATTGCAAAATTAGTTGAAATTCAATGATTAGACCATTTTATAAAACCTGCCCTGGTGGGCACGACAGGGTGGTAGGAAACCCGCCACTCAAGGGGTTAAGGGGTTTGTCTACTTCCCAATAATTTCCTCAAACTCCCACAACCTTAGTAAACATTTAGAAGTTTGTCTACAGTCATTTGGGGATCCTCTCCAAGAACCCAGACAAAATAGCACAGCATGCTGCTCTATTTTATCTGGGAAAATACATGCTGGTAAGCATGATGGGAGCTGGACAGATGCATTAAATTCAAACAGGTCTATCTGGCACCATTCAGTTTAAACAACAGACAAATCTGTTCCTAACAGGGATTTGGTTTCCCTGTTCCAATGATAGGTCCATAAAACATAATCCGTAATGCAGATGTGAACAGAGCCAAACAATAATTATTAGTAAAATAATACATTTTCAACAATACAAAAACAGTCAGTTTACATTTAGCTTCACAAATATATTTATTTTTGTCCCCATATTCCTGATCTGCCATATTCGGGATTATGTACAATATTTAGAATAATATATATCGTATATTCCGGCTTATAAGACGACCTTTTAACCCCAAAAAATCTGCTTTACAGTTGGGGGTCGTCTTATACGCCAGCTATACAAAAAAAAAGAGTCAAAAAAAAAGCAGTGGGCTGAGAGCTGCCCCTGATTGGTCCCTGCGCTGAGCCAATCAGAGGCAGCACTCACTCACCCATTCATGAATTCATGAATGGGTGGGAGTGAGAGCTGCCTCTGCTTGGTCAGGCTGTGACCAATCAGAGGCAGCTCATTCAGCAGGCGGGGATTTAAAATCCCCGGCTGCTGAATACTACTCTGAGCAGTTCAGGAGAACTGCCGCCGGCCGCGGCTGAACTCCGTCTGCCGGGACAAGGTGAGTATATATATATATATATATTTTTTTTTTTTGTTTTTACACATTTCTGGATGAATTTCAGGGAAGGGCTTATATATTTAAGCCCTTCCCGAAAATTCATCCCACAATCTCCCGCAGCGCATTGCTTTCAATGGAGCCAGCTGTATTGCCGGTTCCATTGAATTCAATGCGCTGGACAGCTCTGGCCCGTTTCTATTGAAACGCGGCTAGGAGCAGTATTTTCGGGCGATTTTTCGGCCCCGGTCACGCGATTTGCGGATGCACATCCGTCATGCGATCCGCAAATTGTGGGAAAAAACGCCCATGTGACTAAGGCCTTATAATGTACAAAATTAATATAAATATACTTACAATATATCTTCAGGGTATGCTGAAGATATATTCTAAATATATTTAAGATATGGAACGTGTGCTCCCCAATCTCCCCAGCCTGTAATTTTAGCAAGTATCGGGAAGCATGCTGAAAAATCTCTACCAACTGCCTGACTTGACTATCTGAGTAAAGCTTACATATAAAGCTTTTCTATTTTTTTATGACCGTTCTATTTCCAAATGACCCATGCTAAGATACATTTTACTTTGCTCACTAACCTCCATAGTCACCAGTAGTGAAGGCTGCAACCAATGACTCAAGAGGCAATGTTTTGCTACTAGTAAAAAGACATGTATTATTATCTAATGAATCTTCTCTTCATAAAGTGAATAAAATAATCCTCTAGGGCCCTCCCAATAGTAATATCAAAACTGCAATTTATTAATTGGGTTATGTCTGATGAAAAGTTCTGTGTTTTCATTAGAAAGGGAAGGATTTGCCTTGGAAGAGGTGATCCAAAGATCTTTCAAATATCCAACTTGTCAATCTCAATTTTTCAATATAATACGCCAGAAAATACTAAAAGGCACATGCATAGTTAGTTTAACATTAGAGATGAGTGAACGTACTCGTCCGAGCTTGATACTCGTTCGAGTATTAGCGTGTTCGAGATGCTCGTTACTCGAGACGAGTACCACGCGATGTTCGAGTTACTTTCACTTTCATCTCTGAGACGTTAGCGCGCTTTTCTGGCCAATAGAAAGACAGGGAAGGCATTACAACTTCCCCCTGCGACGTTCAAGCCCTATACCACCCCCCTGCAGTGAGTGGCTGACAAGATCAGGTGTCACCCGAGTATATAAATCGGCCCCTCCCGCGGCTCGCCACAGATGCATTCTGACAGAGATCAGGGAAAGTGCTGCTGGTGCCGGAGCTGCTATAGGGAGAGCGTTAGGAGTTGTTTTAGGCTTCAAAAACCCCAACGGTCCTTCTTAGGGCCACATCTGACCGTGTGCAGTACTGTTGAGGCTGCTTTTAGCAGTGTTGCACAATTTTTTTTTTTTTTGTATATCGGGCGTGCAGAGCATTGCGTCCGCAGTCTGCAGTCATTGTACAGAGTATAGGGCCAGTACTGGTGAGGCAGGGAAATGGATATTCAGGCTATATAGGCAGTGGGCTTTTTCCAAAAAATTGGGGAAAAATACTATATTTGGGCTGCCTGTGACCGTCTTCAGTTTACTGCGTGTCTGCTGGGGGTAGTAGTCCTAATTAATACGCAGCTAAGCGTTACAGCAGGCTTGCGCAAAATTGTTTCCTGGATCTGCTGTCTCTCTTACATCAGCGCCGTCATCCCGCCAGAGGGAAAGAGTATACATAATATTATATGCTGCCTACAGTATCTATCTGCTGGGGGTAGTAGTCCTAATTAATACGCAGCTAAGCGTTACAGCAGGCTTGCGCAAAATTGTTTCCTGGATCTGCTGTCTCTGTTACATGATCGCCGTCATCCCGCCAGAGGGAAAGAGTATACATAATATTATACGCTGCCTACAGTATCTATCTGCTGGGGGTAGTAGTCCTAATTAATACGCAGCTAAGCGTTACAGCAGGCTTGCGCAAAATTGTTTCCTGGATCTGCTGTCTCTGTTACATCAGCGCTGTCATCCCGCCAGAGGGAAAGAGTATACATAATATTATACGCTGCCTACAGTATCTATCTGCTGGGGGTAGTAGTCCTAATTAATACGCAGCTAAGCGTTACAGCAGGCTTGCGCAAAATTCTTTCCTGGATCTGCTGTCTCTGTTACTTCAGCGCTGTCATCCCGCCAGAGGGAAACAGTATACATAATATTATACGCTGCCTACAGTATCTATCTGCTGGGGGTAGTAGTCCGAATTAATACGCAGCTAAGCGTTACAGCAGGCTTGCGCAAAATTGTTTCCTGGATCTGCTGTCTCTGTTACATGATCGCCGTCATCCCGCCAGAGGGAAAGAGTATACATAATATTATACGCTGCCTACAGTATCTGTCTGCTGTATCAGCTCAGCATTTAAAAAAAATAGAAGCAAAATACTTAAGGCCTACTACGGGCCTTTGGCCACTTGACTGCTTCTGCGCTGTGAATTCCACTAGCTCAGTCATACGCACCTAGGTCTCACTACAGGCGTGCGCAAAATTGTTTCCTGGCTCTGCTGTGCGCTCCGTAAGGGAAGTCAGCCTCCAACCACAGGCCAATAAGCGGCACATTTAATTACAGCGTTCTGTTTCTGCACTACTGGTAATACAGCATGCTGAGGGCTAGGGGTAGGCCTAGAGGACGTGGACGCGGGCGAGGACGCGGAGGCCCAAGTCAGGGTGTGGGCACAGGCCGAGCTCCTGATCCAGGTGTATCGCAGCCGACTGCTGCAGGATTAGGAGAGAGGCACGTTTCTGGCGTCCCCACATTCATCTCACAATTAATGGGTCCACGCAGTAGACCTTTATTAGAAAATGAGCAGTGTGAGCAGGTCCTGTCGTGGATGGCAGAAAGTGCATCCAGCAATCTATCGACCACCCAGAATTCTGCGCCGTCCACTGCTGCAACTCTGAATCCTCTGGCTGCTGCTCCTCCTTCCTCCCAGCCTCCTCACTCCATTACAATGACACATTCTGAGGAGCAGGCAGACTCCCAGGAACTGTTCTCGGGCCCCTGCCAAGATTGGGCAGCAATGGTTCCTCTCCCACCGGAGGAGTTTGTCGTGACCGATGCCCAACCTTTGGAAAGTTCCCAGGGTCCGGGGGATGAGGCTGGGGACTTCCGGCAACTGTCTCAAGAGCTTTCAGTGGGTAAGGAGGACGATGACGATGAGACACAGTTGTCTATCACTCAGGTAGTAGTAATTGGAGTAAGTCCGGGGGAGGAACGCACAGAGGATTCGGAGGAAGAGCAGCAGGACGATGAGGTGACTGACCCCACCTTGTTTGCCACGCCTACTGAGGACAGGTCTTCAGAGGGGGAGGCAAGTGCAGCAGCAGGGCAGGTTGGAAGAGGCAGTGCGGTGGCCAGGGGTAGAGCCAGGGCCAGACCGAATAATCCACCAACTGTTTCCCAAAGCACCCCCTCGCGCCATGCCACCCTGCAGAGGCAGAGGTGCTCAAAGGTCTGGCAGTTTTTCACTGAAAGTGCAGACGACCGACGAACAGTGGTGTGCAAACTTTGTCGAGCCAAGATCAGCCGGGGAGCCACCACCACCAGCCTCACCACCACCAGCATGCGCAGACATATGATGGCCAAGCACCCCACAAGGTGGGACGATGGCCGTTCACCGCCTCCGGTTTGCACAGCTGCCTCTCCCCCTGTGCCCCAACCTGCCACTGAGATCCAACCCCCCTCTCAGGACACAGGCACTACCATCTCCTGGCCTGCACCCACACCCTCACCTCCGCTGTGCTCGGCCCCATCCACCAATGTCTCTCAGCGCACTGTTCAGCCATCGCTAGCGCAAGTGTTGGAGCGCAAGCGCAAGTACGCCGCCACGCACCCGCACGCTCAAGCTTGGAGGTGCTTGCTTGTCCTGCGGCTAGCGTCTTGTCAGAGAGGGTGTTTAGTGCGGCTGGGGGAATCATCACAGATAAGCGTACCCGCCTGTCAACCGACAGTGCCGACAGGCTTACACTCATCAAGATGAACAAAGCCTGGATTTCCCCAGACTTCTCTTCTCCACCAGCGGACAGCAGCAATGCCTAAACAATACGTAGGCTGCACCCTCGGATGGAAGCATTGTTCTCTATCACCATCAAAAACGTGGACCTTTTAGCTTCATCAATCTGTGTATAATATTCATCCTCCTCCTCCTGCTCCTCCTCCTGAAACCTGACGTAATCACGCCGAACGGGCAATTTTTCTTAGGCCCACAAGGCTTAGTCATATAATTTTTGTAAACAATTTTTATACGTTTCAATGCTCATTAAAGCGTTGAAACTTGCACCTGAACCAATTTTTATTTTAACTGGGCTGCCTCCAGGCCTAGTTACAAATTAAGCCACATTAACCAAAGCGATTAATGGGTTTCACCTGCCCTCTTGGTTGGGCATGGGCAATTTTTCTGAGGTACATTAGTACTGTTGGTACACCAATTTTTTTGGGCCCTCGCCTACAGTGTAATCCAATTAATTTTTTGCCCACTTGCATTAAAGCTGACGTTACATCAGCTGTGCTGGGCACTGCAATGGGATATATTTATGTACCGCCGGTGGCTTCCTGGCACCCACCCATGTTGTCGGTCCACACGGAGTTGTAACTGCATGTGTCCACTTCTAAAGAACCCCAGTCTGACTGGGGCATGCAGTGTGGGCCGAAGCCCACCTGCATTTAATCGGACGTTACTTCAGCTGTGATGGGCACTGCAATGGGATACATTTATGTACCGCCGGTGGGTTCCAGGGAGCCCCCATTGCTGTGGGTGCACACGGAATTCCCATTGCGGAGTTGTACCTGCCTGTGACTATTTATAAAAAACCGCGGTCTGACTGGGGCATGCAGACACCTTGACAGAATGAATAGTGTGTGGCACATGGGTTCCCCATTGCTATGCCCACGTGTGCAGCTCCTGATGGCGGTGGCACAGGATTATATTTCTCATTGCTTCTGTACAGCATTGTGGGCTATCGCCCCACCCCTTTTAAAGAGGGTCGCTGCCTAGCCGTGCCAACCCTCTGCAGTGTGTGCCTGCGGTTCCTCCTCATGGCAGACGCACTTATAAATAGACATGAGGGTGGTGTGGCATGAGGGCAGCTGAAGGCTGCGCAGGGACAGTTTGTTGTGCGCTGTGGACACTGCGTCGTGCGGGGGGGGGGGGGGGGGTTGGGCAGCATGTAACCCAGGAGAAGTGGCAGCGGAGTGTCATGCAGGCAGTGATTGTGCTTTGTTGGAGGTAGTGTGGTGCTTAGCTAAGGTATGCATTGCTAATGAGGGCTTTTCAGAAGTAAAAGTTGTTGGGAGGGGGGGGAGCCCACTCTTGCCGCTATTGTGGCTTAATAGTGGAACCTGGGAACTTGAGATGCAGCCCAACATGTAGCCCCTCGCCTGCCCTATCCGTTGCTGTGTCGTTCCCATCACTTTCTTGAATTGCCCAGATTTTCACAAATGAAAACCTTAGCGAGCATCGGCGATATACATAAATGCTCGGGTCGCCCATTGACATCAATGGGGTTCGTTACTCAAAACGAACCCTCGAGCATCGCGAACATTTCGTCCCGAGTAACCAGCACCCGAGCATTTTGGTGCTCGCTCATCTCTATTTAACATCCATTAAAAGTAAGAAATCTATCTTCCTGTCTATGTAAGAGATGATAGGTTGTTTTAAAATCTTTCAACTTCAATGCAGCCATTCGGGTGTGGGATGCTTCAGGTACCACCATGACACAAATTTTTGTATGTGGCATAAATTTTATGCTTGGATCTTGGAGCTTCATGTACCTATTGTTTTAGAATGTGTGCAGTAAGTAATTGGTTTATTCTTGTATACTCATTGTTTTATGGCTTTCTGTTGTCAGGTTGGATCACATGATGGGAGACTGGCATTGTTTGTAGAAGTTAAGATTTGAACAATCAACTTTTGCTATGTTATTCACTGGTTATGCTATGCTTAATAACTATGCTTATGTACGTAATATTTTAGATGGATACTAGTTGATTGATTAACCCTTTACTGACCACCCCATAGACTTTTTACATCCTGGCTTGCTGGGCCTCCTTAATCCCCAGGGACATAAAGACATGCTCCCTGCTTGGATTAAAACCCTGCAAGCTGTGGACATGACAGCTCCATAGCCGCCAACCTGGAGCTGTCATCCTGGGCCGCAGCCCCTCCCCGGTCACATGATCGCTATCATTTACCGAATACCGGAGATCATATGGAACTCAAGGTAAAGTAAATAAAAGTTAAAGATTCAGCTGCCCTGGTGGATCGGATCCATTTATCCTACAAAACCTTTACAGAGTTATTCTATGTTAAAAATGACACGTCAGAATTCCAAAATTTGGCCTGGTCATTAAGGCACAAACAGGCTTGGTCACTAAAGGGTTAATATTATGCCATGGAACTGTCAAGAGGTTAGGCCAGGCTCAGACAGAGATACGAGTGCCAGCATGCAGCAAGTATGTAATGACATGCGTAATTGCTGTATACCGCCAATCCCCATACACTATTTTGGCTTGTATGTATGCATAATACACGCCCAGATAGTTCATGCCACAATTTTTTCGCACAAATAATGTGCGCGCAAAGAAAAAAAACAATAGGCTATTGGCAGTGCTTGTTGTGTGCATGAAAATTGTGCATGCAATGTGCAATGACAATACTCCTGTGTGATAGAAGCATTACTAGTAGCCATATTTCATCTGCAAGCAAAAACCAATTCTGTTTCATTAGCATATGCTAATTGTTGGGTGCTCACTTTCCATCCATGTTCAATTAGTTGATTGATTTTCTTTTTCTTTATGTATGATCTGATGTTTTAAGCTTATTTGCTATGACTAAGGACATGTATCTGTTCCAGAAACATGTCAGTTGAAGCTGCCATGTGGTTGTGAATGGATATTTTTAACGTGGATTAACAACATTTCTTGCTCATCCCCTCCACTTAATGGTCCCACCAAATCTATCACTCTAAGGCCTCAGTCACACGGGCGCATCGACACCCGTACACCGGCGCCGATGCGCCCATGTGACTGCAGGAAGGAGACGGACGTACCTGCAGACGGCCGTCTCTCTGCAGCGCCGGAGGAAAGAACACATGACAGGCAATGAAACCGGTCACATGTTCTTTCCTCCAGCGCTGCAGAGAGACGGCCGTCTGCAGGTACGTACGTCTGCTGGTGTCAGTCACACGGGCGCATCGGCGACGGTGTACGGGTGCCGATGCACCCATGTGACTTAGGCCTAAAACTCAATTGATTTACAGAGTATTCTTTCACCAAAAAATGTTTTTCTATTGGTACGTCTGCAGTGGACGAGGAGCAGGCCCACAGCCAAGGAGATGTCAGGTTAGAGTTAGACACGGTGGCTCAACCATCTCCTCCCCTAAGGGTAGCACGGGAACCAACCATGTCACTGCTGGGGGGATTTCACAGGGTAACCCAAGTTGTGGTTTACCTTAAGTCCTTGTCATTTATGACATCACCATTCCGTCCTCTGCGGTGAATCCATAAAATGACAATAAAGAGTCCACACACACAGAGTCAACGTTTCAGACCAAAATCGGGAATGGTCGGTAGAGCTCACTTTTACTTAAAGCTCTAGAGTTACAGTCCAGAACAAATTAGATCCGGTATCAGGACACTGGTGCAAAACAGATTAATGGTGTGATAGGGAGGCTTCTCTCAGGTTAAACTCCAGACGATTCATAGTCGAATTATCTGCGTGATCCGGTTCCCGACCAACTTCTCTCTCTCTCTATTGGTACACACTAACATTTTAGGGCAAAGCACTCAGCACTGCAAAGCGGTATATCAGACACTTGCGGTCCTCCAGGTCAAGAGCATAGTGACGTGGGTAGACTGGGCCCAGGGCACGCGCATGGCCATCACTCAGCCTCCTCCATCGTATGACTCCTCGTAGGACTCTCCACTCTTGCAAAACTCTCAGACTCCCTAGCATTCTACTTTGCAAAGACATATATCAAGCATCCTCACGTGATCACAAACTCACAGCACAAATACATACATCTTCCAAACAAGACAGCTCATTTGCAGACATTAACCCTTTCAGTGCTGTAGAGCTACAACACACATACAACTTCCTTCAACACCGAAGATGCTGAGAATACGATTGCACAAGACAAACATACAAGACATTATGAAGGGGTCCCATTGACCCTGAGCCACTACACATCAAATAACCCTTTTTCTTATTGTGCTTTTGTGTTTGTTTTTCCTTTCTCATCTCCATACTTGTCTGCCCCACACACCACAAACTATATGGGCATAAAATGACAGATAATGTACACTGATCTAGATGTAAAACTTTTTAAATAAAGAATTCTCTACCACTGTATGGGCTCCCAAACATCTTACCCTTCAAAATTTTACCATAATGTTGACAATTTAGGCAGGGAAATTTACCTCATCTGGGAGGACAGGGAAACATCTGGCTTGATACTCATTTTCTCCCCACATCTGACCTAACCAATGTATTTCTCAAGTTACTGATTTATCTACAGGGCATAATTGGCGGTTAAGAAAGCTCTAAGTCTCCAGGTAATCCTCCCTGGATTAATAATATATGCTATCTGACCACTCAATCGATGATAGGCTGAAACAAATGGGATCCTCTGTGCTTGTCCATTATATTTAGTTTTTCTTAATAGATTATTTCTTTCTATCCCCTGAAAACACATCCTATGTTTGTCTACCACCCTTCAAGGATATATTTTTATCAAAAACTTTTCACACATTTTCCTACCCTTCCCTCAACTTTCTGTTCATCAGATACCACTCTTTTTACTCTCAAGAACTGTCTCCATGGTAAAGAGCTCAGCATATGTCTTGGATAATTACTCTCATAATACAACAAATAGTTCCTCTTTGTTGCCTTCACAAATAGATCTGTTTTTAGCTGCCCAAAAACCCTTATATATTGAGGGGGCAGTGGCTGCTCAATGTTTATTGCTGAACAGAAAAATAGATAAAGGGTATCAGACTACATGGTATATGTAATGCACCATGCAGGCTTACAACCTATTAGTGACACCATATTATAAGTAGCGGGTTGCCCTGCACCCCAATGGCGAACCACACTGTCGCTTGCTCTGTAGGCTCCCCCAGCATTCAAAGCTGCACTGCATGTTATAGATAAATACTTATGAATGCGAGGTATTAGATGATATTTTGGCAAAATACGTGAGACCGCAACCCTCGTCATGTGTCCTCGGTTATTATGGGTCCCTACACTAATATTAAATTAAAATCAGACAAAAAAATCACAGAAAGTGGCCATTTACTTGCTGATATGCTGATACAAGAGGGCATACATGTGGTTTGACACCCTGTATCTACTTTTCTGTACAGTAATAAACACTAAGCAGCCCCTCCCCTCAATATTAAGGAGGGTTTGTGAGTGACTGACTCATCGGTGTCCTCACATGTGTCTCTTGCTTCTCCGTTTAGCAATCTGTCTCTCTGCATGTTGGGGGTTTTGTTGTGTAGTCTGTCTTCTTGTAAAGCTCTTGAATTGGATAGGGATGAACCAATCATGACGAGCAACACTTTTCCTTAGTACTTATCTATGTAAATATCACTGAAAACAATGACAAATGCAAACAAGATTTGTGATAAGTCATTTTCTGGAAAGAAAAATAACTTAAAATTACAAAAGACACAAAATAAACATTTCATGAATATTTTTTTACGAAACCTGTAAACTGTACAAAATGACTTTAAATTTGGCTATAGTGCAATAACATATAGCAAAACTCAGTTCCCCTTCAATGAGTTCCATGGAAGTACTGTTCATGCATCTCAATCTTTTATATGAATATGTATACAATGTAAGTAAACTGCAGAACTATTTTTTTATGCTTTGTTGGGCTTCGTGCACATTAGAGGCTGTTCGGAGCAAACTGAGTTACTGTGGCTTTATACTATTGAACCCTAGGAACTCGGAGTGCTATGGTTTGGTACCAACATATTACAGAAATATTACAGAAATATTCTAGTCTTGAAGCAATACAGTACTCTATATGATGCATGTTTAAAGGAGGCCCAGTTACAGATTTTACATAGGGCCCCTGGAGCTTTGTTACACCCTTGACGGACATATGCTGTGCCAAAAGTGTGTTTCTATAAACAAAATCTATCTTTCCAGTTGTCTTGTAGAAACTAAAAAAGTGTTTTGTCAACAGGAAAATTTCCCATTACAGATCAGTATTCACGACTTGCAAGAGAATGAAGACTGCAAAGGCAGATTGAGAAGGTAAGCAATGGAAGGCAATGATTCCCTTCCAAACCACTGTACTTTTTTACACTTTTAATCAGTTGTTATCGTTTAGATTAATCCAACAAAAATGGCTCATAATTACATCCTCACTCCTTGTTTTTTTTCTCAGCTCTAGAAGCCGCCACACTGGGTTTTGATGTGCTCAAATTCAAGATGCAAGTGGACTTTATAGTGAAAGGGTTTATTGACACTGATGTCAATTTGTAAAATTGTATTAAAAATACTAGTATTAAATAAAATAAACAAAATAAATAAAATTATAAGAACATTGAAATCATTAAAATATATATATATATATACACAACAATTTAATGCATTTCAGGGGTAAGCCCTTTCTACTTTCTCAAGCATTAACAGAAATGATAAATGTGTCAAGTATATATAGAGATTGTACAAATTCACTAGGGACAGCGCTAAAAAATAACTCTTAGGGCTCCGTGCGGAAAAACGCCCACACCACGTGCGGACGAAAATCCACATGACCAGCTCCATTACCACCCATACGTTCTTTTTTTGACAGGTGCGGACATCTGCGGTGCGGACGTTTTCCGCCCGGAAATAGAGTTAACGTTTCAGAGCAAAATCGGGAACGGTTGGCAGAGCTCACTTTTACTTAAAGCTCTAGAGTTGCAGTCCAGAACAAATTAGATCCGGCATCAGGACACTGGTGCAAAACAGATTAATAGTGTGACAGGGAGGCTTCTCTCAGGTTAAACTCGCGGATCGCCACTGATACCCACGTACAAACGTCTGTGTGACTGAGCCCCTAATAAGATAAATTTAAAAACAAGGGCTGATACCAAAAAAAGACAAACAATACACATAATCCATTACACAACTAAGAGGTCAGGGATAGTGGAGCAGATGATCCCTGAAGAGTTAGTCATAAACCAGATTAAACGTATGGGAAAATGCATCAATCAGACATAAGGGACCATAGATAACCAGATATGAGTTGGTTAGTGTGCAGATAAGGAGCACAGCCACTCTTTGTCAGTGAACATTCAAATACTAGTTGATAAAACCTGTTTCTCAATCAACATGAGCTAATGTAAAATAAATTGGTGAGACTCTAGATAACTTCATACAAGCTTGATAAAATAGCTTGAAGGTGAAGAAAAACTCTGTATGAAGGCTCAGGAACTTGATAGAAAAGCACACTCAGCCCAGGAGTTCACTAGCTGAAAAAAAATTGTTCCTCAAGCTACATGAGCTTAAAGTAAACTTTAGCGACTAAGAAAAAGAGTTTTTGAATAAAAGTAATCCCTGGCCAAAATTTCACCTGTATGACTGGGGTGAACCTCATTCAAGACCCTCCTATATGCAGACTCTACAAGTTTCCTAGGATAGTCTTTCTTATGGAAATGAGTTTTTAGAATCTTGGATTGCCTGTTAAAGGTATGAATAGTGGTACAATTCCTACGAATATGCTTGAACTGCCCATAAGGAATATTAGTTTTCCATTTTTTTGCGTGACAGCAAGTGAAGTTTAAATAGCTGTATCCCGCTGTGAATCCCTGATAAAGCTAATGGTTGTCTTTCAGCATGCTGAAAGACAACGATGAGCGTTGGCTTAACGAAAACTGCACAATGTCAGTGTAGTTACACACAACGAGTATCGCTCTAAAGACGTCTTTTGAGCGAATGTTGAGCGATAATCGTTGTGTGTAAATGGGCCTTTAATATGTTGCCTTAATGTATTTAGGGTTCTGGTCAGGGGTCTGAAATCACCTAGGGAGGCTGGAGTGGGAATTACTTTTAAGGTCTAGTGTGAGGTCTAAATTTATTTACATATGCAGAAAGGAAAGATGAAAAGGCGACACTCCTTGGTATTTAGGATTGAAAGCAGTAATTCATATCAAAGAATAGCATGTATAAAACCAGAACACGGTGCACAAAAAATAGGGGATGGCTGTTTCACATCACATGACGCTTTTCAAACCTTCACAAATCCTAAGGTAACTGGGGCTGTATTTAAGTGCAACACCCCATTTGTTGCTTAGTAACCCGAAAATAAAGAAAACCAACAGTTAAAATCATTAAAAAAAGGGGGAAATTAATTTCTGTCATTTAACCCCAATCCTCCTAAATCACTTATTCTACTAATCCATTTTGTTTCTTGCTGCAGCAATAACTGATGCCTATCTTCTCCATTTTATGGACAGTCCACTCGTTCAAGAGCTGCAAACCTCAACTCCATGCTCCTTTTTTCACATGTTGGATCAATCTTGTAGCTCCTACTCCAGGTACAATTGATTTCATGTCTTCAGCAATGCATTTGTATAAACATCTTATGGTTTTCCCTATATAAAATAGACCACAGGAACAGAAGATGACATATGCTACAAAAGAGGACTTGCAGTTTAAAAACTGCTTTGCACTGCATGTCACTCCACCCATTTTAATGACTTTTAACTGGGCGTTCTTTTCACACTGGATACAGAAACAGCATCTAAAGTTTCCACTGGGGCCATCTGTTCTAACCAGCATTGTGATTTTTCTTTATATCTGCTTTTTACCAATTTGTTTTTTTAATGTAGTACTACATCTAAATGAAAGTACTGGTTTCCTACCTTCAAACAGCAGATCCTGTTCTAATAAATGCTAATTCTTGTGAATGCTGGTTTTTATTTTCTGCACTAGAGGACTGAATTTCAAAATGAAAAAAAAAAATATCAAAACCAATATATTTGCCAAAAGCAACAACCCTGAGTGGATCACCTTAAAAGTATACTTTTATTGATCACCTATAAAATTTCACCAAAAAATACTTAAAGGGGTGGTCTCGCGAAACCAAGTGGGGTTATACACTTCCGTATGGCCATATTAATGCACTTTGTAATGTACATTGTGCATTAAATATGAGCCATACAGAAGTTATTCCACTTACCTGCTCCGTTGCTAGCGTCCTCGTCTCCATGGTTCCGTCTAAATTCGCTGGCAGCTTGCTTTTTTAGACGCGCTTGCGCAGTCCGGTCTTCTCCATTCAGCACGAGCCGCTTCAGTGTGCTCCCCGCTACAGCTCTTCTGCGCATGCGCAGACGAGCTGTCACTGCTCGGGAGCGCGCTGCAGCGGCCATTCTGTACCTTCCTCTGTTAGAGGAAGGTGCAGAAACTGGAGCTGCCCAGCGGAGAAGCCCAGCCCAGCAGCCCCGAGAAGCCTCCCAGGTAAGTGATTTGTCTGGGGGGGGGGGCTGCCGCTGCGCCGGGCTGCGCCGGGGGGGCTGCCGCTGCGCCGGGCTGCCGCTGCGCCGGGGGGGCTGTCGCTGCGCCGGGGGGGGGCTGCCGCTGTGATGGGGGAACTAGCGCTAGGCCGGGGGGGCTGTCGCTGCGATGGGGGGGCTGTCGCTAGGCCGGGGGGGGGCTGCCGCTGCGATGGGGGGCTGTCGCTAGGCCGGGGGGGGCTGTCGCTGCGATGGGGGGGCTGTCGCTAGGCCGGGGGAACTAGCGCTGGGCTCCGGAACCTAGCGCTGGGCTCCGGGTTCTTCACCTGGGCTGAGGGTCTAGCGCTGGGGAGCCGGGGGCTAGCGCCGGTTACCTGCTGCCTGGCGGTGGGCGTCTGGTCGGCGGCTGCGGGGCGTCTGGTCGGCGGCTGCGATGCGTCCGGTTGCCATGGAGACACAGCTGGCGGCGTCTCGGGAGCGCGCACGTCGGGCTGCAGCGAGCGACGGGGAAAGAGCCGGCGGCCATCTTGAGGAAACTTTTATAAGTTGCTGAAACGCTGGAACGGTAAGTACGAACCAGCTAGAAATGTCATTTACAGGGGGGCTTAGTAATGTGTACTTAATGGGGGGGACTGGGCAAAAAAAAAATTTAACTGCTTCCTCGAGACATCTCCTTTAACCCCCCCACCCAAAAAAAACAAAAAAAACAGATATGCAGTAGCACCAGAAAAAATGATTATACGGATTCAAAGAATATATGAACTAACTGCCTCACTAAATACATTAGGAGAAGAGAATTTGCAAGTCTTACAAAGGTTCTGAGAGAGGAGAAATTCCAATATAAATGGGGCTTCTATGTGAAACTCCTGGTCTTCAAAGATGGGACCTCCCATGTGATTTCTTCTCCCAAATAAGCCAAAGCTGTATTCTTAAAATGGTCCCTTGCTTAACCTAAAGAAGATGCCAAATCTTCCCCACAAGAATGACCATCATCCCTTAACCAGGAATAGTCCAAAGTTCCACAAAAACTCCAAGACCCCTACATGAATGCAGAGCTACCTCACAACTGTTCCAATTAGAAGTGGTGACTCTCTAAGAACTTTAAATGTTCTGAAAGTTACCTGAACACACTGTGTGGCTTGGCCTATTTTCCCCATACCTTCTACTATTCCTTCTTCTACTCCAGGATCTAGAGAAGGCCTATCTCCCTTCACTCTCTACATCTACATGTTGTCCATCAACCCCCCCCCCCCCCCCATTACGGATGTTTACATGTGCTTCTTATGCAGTAACCATTTTGGTTCAAGTTGAACCAGGACTTTTGTTAATTTCTTGCTTTATTTAACATCCACATTTTGTTTATCTTTATGGTCAAGATACTTCGATCATTATTAAACTTCTGGTTTATTGTTGGATAATAGACACTCCTGATCTACCTTCCAGACTGATTCCTCTTATAGTCATATATTGCCTACCTTGGAGAGGCTTTTGGGGGCTTGTTGCTGTACGAGTGGCTCCTGTAGGTGCAGTGTAAAATGTCTCATCCTGTCCCATGGATATAAAACTTTCTTCAATAAACAGAAAAGGTCTCAATAGCCCCTTTAAATGGCCCCTCCTCTGGAAGGAAACCATCAAACTGAACTTTTATATGCTTTGCCCCCAAGAAACTCATCTAAACAAAATAGACACTATCAGATTTCAAAACAAAAATTTCCTACATATCTTTTTTTCTTATGCTACTAAGAAAAAAAAAGGGGTGTCCTAACAGCTCTCAAGACACCTTCTTGGGTTGAGCAGTTATTTTATATTTCCCAATAGGCCGTACATTAATTTTAATCCTATGGTCAATCTGGTTAGCTGAAAGGAACCACACGATTTCTAGTCCACCTGCTTTTATATTGATATTTTCAAGATTGTAATTGAACTCATGATTTGTCTTCATCCTATTTTATAACAGATATTTTCTTTGTATAAATTATATCATTTTACATGTACCAGAAGTATACACTCTGTTATATTTACGTTTTTTGTCATATATATTTTATCACTATTCATATCTATGTTCTTGTTTATTGTATTTATTGATATATTCGTAAGATTTCTATATGCATATGAATTTTGTTTGTTTTCCCCTCTCCCTCCCCCCCTTCTTCCCTTTCTTTGTTAATCACTTCTCCACTATTTATTTGTGCATATCACTCAGTGTTTAATCCAGTCGAACTGACAAATGGGCTCTTCCCTGAAACGCGTTTTCACTTGCTGTTTTTTTATTTTGTTAAATAATAAAAAAGAAGTGCTTTCACTATTGCATATTGGACCTTAATCTTCTAGTAACTTAGAATGTCGCGCCTTCACATCAGTATTTTTCCACACTCTTTTTTCTATACTCACCCCCACCTTGGTGGAGTGTCATCTGGTTGGCAGCACCTCCATCATTTGAAACACTTTTTACTCCAGAACCATTTCACCACTCTCACTGGGTCTTGCTCCACCCTCCTTTTTCACCTTTTTACTAGTAGCTATCAAGCAGATAGTGACATTCCAATGCCTAAATGTGTTCACAGATGATAAGGGTAGATTTATTATACTAATATGCCTGATCAAGACTATTCTTTCGATTTATTCTTCAAATACTAAACAATCCACTTTTGTCCTGGGAGTTCTAGATTGTCTCTCAAATGTAAAGCAAGGGGCACTGATAGTTTGTGGAGACTTCAGTACTACCCCTAATAAATCCCTTGGTAAAAATGGCCTATACCATGCTAATAATGCACAGGACCTACAAGATCTCATATTTCAAATCGATCTTTATGATGTTTGTAGAATACAACATGCCAACGAGAGAGTTTACACTTTCTTCTCACACCTGCATAAGCTATATTCCCACATCAACTACTTCCTAGCAGACAAATAGGTTTTACAAAGGTCCCACTCATCTGACATAGGCTTTATAACCTGGTCTGACCATGCTCCTGTTTCCTTGGTTATCAGTGAGGTGTTTAACCTATCCCCATCATCACCTTGGAGGCTTAACAACTCCCTTCTCAATGACTTGGACTTTTCAAATTAAACTCAATACTCAATACTTCTGCGTTAATGATACTGGTGACACCTCAATTCTGTCTATTTGGTGTGCCCATAAAGCTGTGATAAGAGGTAGTTTTCTTAAAAAATCAGGTTTTGAGAAGAAAAAAAGGCGGAAAGATGACCTATTGTTAAATATTAAACAGATAGAGGTTTTAAACATGCAGAATTTCTCTGATAAAATGTTGATGGATCTGAAAAAAAATCTTCATTTTGTTTAAAGAATCTCATGATCTACACTCATAAACTATAACCAAGAAAACAGAGCCTACAAACTCTTAGCTAGAGGGATCAAAACCAATGAAATGAAAATTATAATCCCATTCCCATTTGATGCCCGTAGGAACACAATTGTCAACCCTTACAAAATAGCAGAGAAGTTTGCACACTACTATAACTTGCTCTACAATGTAAAAGATGACAAGAATATCATACTGAACGGCCGCTATTTACACTGAACGATCATCAATCAGCTCATCGTTCATTGTTTATGCTGCATAAACGATGGACGATGAGCTGAGCGATGATCGTTCAGTGATTGTTCAGTGTAAATAGCAGCCGTTCAGTATTGAACAGCCACTATGTTTTGCCAAACAACTTGTGTCCTCAAGGTTAAATGGAGTTATAGAACCTGAGACTTTTCTTTTTATCTTCCCATATTGAATGTATTTATGTGGCTGTGCAGGCTGGACTGTAAAAGCTAGGGGGCCAAAATTTTGACTTGAGCAGACTCTGCAATCATTAGGAAAAGCCCTAATTGTGGTCTGGGCTAAAGAGAGAAGATGAAGAATGTCTATAAGGAGCAGGAACTGGTATTTGTTTTAGTAAATACATATACAGTTGCAAAAAAAGGAAGTGAACTTTTTAAAATTGCCTAGTTTGCTACATTTATCACTAATAAAATTGCTGATTGTTATATATGTCATAGTTATATGCAAATATAATCTAACTTAACTAATAACACACAAATGGTTGTACTGTTCACTGTATGCCTTTTATTGAGAACATACCTAGTGTTTGGAGCAAAAGTAAGTAAACCCTTCTTTTTAATAACATGTGTATCTCCCTTTAGCATCTATCAAAGGTCATTAAGTGTCTTAAAGTTAGCTACATTTCATTATAATTCACTGTATTCGAACCACTGCACGTATCTGTTCAAAAAAGACAATACTTGCATAACTATACAAGAAGACTTTGCTGCTGCAGCTCTGTCTGTTGGTGCACATTTTGTGGATTTGTAGCAGCAATTTTCTCCACACTTTTTTTCTGCATATTCCAAACATGTTCAGTGGAATTGCAGTCTGGTGATTTTGGGCGCAAAGGCATTGTGGAGAATTCATTGTTGTGTTCCTCCAACCACTGCCTAATGATCTGAGCTGGATGACATAGAGAGTTCTGTTGAAAGACAGCACTATGGTCAAGTAAAGCTTCTTGAAGATATTTGTACACGTGATCGGCTAACAGGTCCCTGTAGCATTCACCATTTAAGAATTGTGGTATGATACCCTATGGTCTTAGGCCGCCAAGTACATCAATGTCTTTCCTGGGCCCATGCGAGGTGTTGTTGGCAATGATGCTGGATCATCAAGAACATCCTTGTCAGTCTTCAGCTATTTAACCCCAGACAATGCAAGGTATGCTTGATCATTGTGGAAATGTGTCTAACTTCCCCACTGTTGTACTGCTGGGTCAGTTGGTTCATTATGGCACTTCGTTGCTGAGATATTAGGTGTGCCAGCCGATGCTCGCCTTTATGATCAATCACATGTGACATGCTGTTTTCTGATCTTCTGTTGGATGCCTGACCATGGTTCAACCGGTTTTGGTTCACTCTTGATACCGTCATTTGGGAATAGTCAGCAAGTGCAAGTGTTTCAGATATACTCTCATAACACATCCATCGTTCAGTGTATAAGCACTGAAGCAGTCATGTCAGGAGAGCAGACAGGTATTCTTTACTGCATCACATATTAGAACTAACAGATTCTATGTGATAGCTATGCATTCTGCCTGTAACCGTGTCTGATCATTAGCATATTATTTTAAATAGTCGCATAGTGACATTACTCTGCAGACCACTTGTGTAGCACAGGTATCTGACCACTACATGGTCACTATATAGGGGTATTACTCTCTATATTGGTGCTTGAATAGTGGTAGTGTATACTTGTCCTTGACTCCTTCCCCCTTCCCTCCGCATCGGCGCCCGTGTTACTGCATGAAGAAGACTGACGCACTTCAGGACAGACGTCTCTCTGCAGCGACGGAAGAAAGAACACATGACCGGCAATGGAGCCGGTCACATGTTCTTTCTTCCAGCGCTGCGGAGATTCGTCTGCATCTGCAGTGCGGCAATCTTTTAGTGCAGGAACACGGCTGCCGATGCACCCGTGTGACTAAGCCCTAATGGGGCAAACAAGTTTCTGATTTATAGTTGGAAAGCAAAAGAGAAATGTATTTTAAGTTTTCTGCTCATCTAGCTTTAAAACTTTTTTGTATTAAAAGTGTTACCTTGTGTCGTTTTAGAATTTTGTGGTCAGGCAGTTTAGGAAACACTGCAGTTTTATTGTAAATAATCAAGGACAGAAAGTGTTAGTGCATATTGATTTCTAGAACTAATGAAAATAAAGTTAAACAGACAAGAGTACATGTCCTATTAGGAATGGATGGTGGTTGTTTAATCATTGCTAAATGTTAGGGCTCTCTTGCATGAGCATTTTTTACAGCGTATTACGTATAGGGGTTTTGCACACATAATATGCAGTAACAAACTTTACATTACTTTCAATTATCCCTCTCTCACACCGCGTGTAAAATGCACACGCAAAAAAGATGCATTATCTTGGTGCGTCTATGGAGATTGTCGACGTGCAGTAGGTACACAATGCATTGCGTACAGCTGTGTGCCTCCGTGGAGGAAATACACCCAAGGTGCGCAGGACAAAAATGCTTATGTGAGAGAGCACTCAGAGCACAATATTTTTAAAGTCCTTTTACAACTTGAATTTGATGCTTGCAAAATGTAATATTACATGCAATAAGTATATGGCTGCATGAAAGATGGCCTCCCTGTCTGATGCTACACACAAAAATACTTGCAGTGTGCATGCAGGTATAATGGTGACAACATAATTTCAGACAAACATGTTCATACTTGGATACAGTAACAACAACTGCACTGGTATATACCTTCTGGAATACTAGGTTCCAGATCGGCCCAAGATATTCCACCCCTGGACTCTGCTCCAGCTAGTCACTACTTCTCAGACTTTTTTCCTTCTCACAGATCTGACCAGTACACCAATAATGCCTTGTCTGAGACACATGTCAATAGAGTGAACATGGCCCTGTATGTCTCTTTCACAGCTCTTTATGTTTAACAACTTCTACACTTTACTCCCACACATGCTCCGATGACATCCACTGAGCCATGGCCTCTCCCCTTATTACTGATCCACAAGGTTTCTTACTTTACTCTTTACATTACTTTGGCTCTCGATTCTGCCTGATCCTTGCAGGCACTTTGCACAGAATACTGTTAATACTGAAAGCTCTCTTCTCCATTGCAAATGCTCCATCCTGCATTGGACCAAAAAGCAGAAAGATGTACCATGCTATCCTTACACTCTAATATTGTAATTACTTACATATACAGTGGTGCCTTGAGTTAAGAGTTTACTTCAGTCGGTGACGGAGCTCTTAACCCAAAACACTCATAAGTCTAATCAATTTTCCCCGTGGAAATGAATGAAAAAGCCATTAATTGTGCTGGGTCGTGAAGTTCTCACTCTGATTTCAATGGGGATGGTGTTTCCCCATTGAAAGCAATGGGACGATTTTTAGGGAAGGGCTTTAAATATGAGCCCTTCCCTGAAAATCATCCCTAGCTGTAGTAAAAAAATTTAAAAACATATACTCACCCATCTAGCCACCGCTTGTTCTCCCTGCACTGCTCTGAATCTTTTCAGCAGGTGGGGATTAAAAATGCATGGAGAACAAGCAGGGGCTAGACACGCCTGAGCCCTGGCAGCGGCAGACATGTGAGTATATAATTTTTACTACAGCTACAGATGATTTTTAGGGAAGGACTTATATTTAAAAGCCCTTCCCCGAAAATCACTGCAGGGGTTGCTGGCAGGCCATTGCTGTCAATGGGGCCACCGGCAGCAGTCGCGGCCCCATTGAGAGCAAGGCTCATAACCCAAGTTTTTGCTCTTAAATCAGAGCAAAAAGTCAGGAGAGAGCCTGCTCTCAAGTTAAAAAGCTTGTAAGCTGAGGCATTCTCAACTTAAGGGATCTCTGTATTATCATCACATTCACACATATAAAGTTTTATTCAATTTCAACAACTCCTTCTTGGTGCATTATTTTTTGTCAATGGGTGTATTTCAATATTTTATTAAAATATTTGTTTAGCCTTCAATTTAATCCTCACATGATGATTTCCATAAGAACCATCAGATTTCCTTTTTGTGTGTCCAAATTGCCCCATGAAAATAGCAATTAAATTTGATGTAAGCTGGTCGCTAAAGATTAACATTCTGATGAAAAATATATCTAATTTAGCCTTGCTTTAAAAATAATTTTCAGGCAACCGACATTCTCTTTCGTATGTAAAGATTAGCAATTGTGAAACACTCTCCACTGTTGCCAAGCAGAAACTAATTATTCTTTATGAATGAACCATAAAGCAACTGTACTGATAAGCATTTCTCATAATGATCTCTTATTGTAAAGGAGACTACAAGGAGTGATAACTTGTAATTTGATGGACACTAATGAGTTCCAGTCTGCTGAATGTGAAAATATGTGATGTTCTTCACTTCTCTATTTCACAAAAGGACAAAATAAAGTTTATCTCAATTTACTCTCAAAAATACCTATATTCAACTATATCTAATACAGATCTGTTGGGTAGAGGTAAATAGTGATGGAGATAATGAGCACCAATACTGCTCATTATCACATATATTACACATTCATGAATTATGTTCAACAATCTTTTTTATCAGGGAACCTCATTATCGAGGAGCTGAGTGTGTGTGTATAGGAGAGTCAGGACTAATAGTTGTCATATGAACGAGTGTTCAACACAAATATCTAAGGTATATGGCCAGCTTAACACTTAATAATTTGAATGGTCTATACACTTTGCGATAATTTCTTTTAATATAATAGACAATGTGATAAATAGCAAAAGTGCAAATCACTTTATTCACCTAAAATTATTATTTTTGTGCTGAGAAATTCCCTTTATAGTGCTGGTCAAACGCACCTTTTTGATTAGGGACAGATTATGATCGAAAAAAAATTATTTTGTTTAAGTCTTCAATGTATTGAATACTAGCTTATGAGTCTTTCTTTTAATCTGCGTTGTTTTTCAAATGCAGCTTTTTTTCAAAAAGTGTCCACTAAGAGCTACTTTATGAATACACCATATAGTAGGAATGGGGGTATTGCGTACGTAATTTACCTGGAAATATTCTTCAATTATCCCATGTATTTCTTCTAAAAAAAAACTGGATCATTTAATAGAGAATTATTTAGTCTCAATGGTGAAGACAGTAAAGTTATAGTATTCTTCTACAGAGAGAGATAGAGGAGCATGGTCTGACCAGGTTATAAGGCCTATATTGGAAGAAGTAATTCTTTGTAAAAGCCATTTATCTACCAGAAAAAAGTCAATTCGAGTGTATACTTTATGCGCGTTAGAGAGAAAAGAATAATCATGTTTGTGTATATGTTGTATTCTCCATACATCATATAACTTCTACTTGAAAATTAAGTTATGGATATGTAGATCTTTATTTGGGCCTAGGGGTGTGCTCCTATCCATAGTACAGTCAGGGACTATGTTAAAATCTTCGCAGACTATCAATGCCCCTTGCTTAAAACTTACAATTTGTTCAAGCTGGTTTTTAATGAAGCCATGCTAGTTTGTGTTTGGTGCATATACCATATAAATAATATAAGGGGAGTTATTAATTAAGCATACTAGAGTAATGACTCTGCCCTCAGCATCTGAAACCATGTTTAAGCATTGAAACGCCAGTGATTGTTTAATGGCGATGAATAACCAATTCTTTTTGTCACCTGCGTGGGAAAAACAATATGAGGGAAAGAGGAATTTTTGATTCTAAAAGAATCTCATTTAGGTGAGTCTCTTGGATGCAAAGTATTTCAGACTTCGAGTAACGAACCCCATTGAAGTCAATGGAGTCAATGGGGGACTCGAACATTTTTGTATGGGACCGATGCTCCGCATAGGTAATGACTTGTAAAACACCTGAAAACATCAGAAAGTCATGAAAACACCACAGAAACGGATAGGGAACGGCAGGGGCAGCATGCATAGCTGCATCTGAGGCTGCCAGGTCCCACTATTAAGCCAAAATGGGAGCAAGAGCCTGGCGGTCACCTCCCTAACAATTTACTTCGGACAAACCCACATTAGCAAGGCACACGCGCAAGCACATCTTAGCTAAGCACCACACTACCTGCAACCAAGGACAATCACTGCCTGCGGGTGACACCGCTGCCTCTTCTCCTGGGTTACATGCTGGCATTGCTGTCCAAACTCCCGCACGACCCTGCGTGGGCATAAAGGGGACTCAGGTGCCAGCACTTCTACTCATCGGCCTCGGCCCACATTTCTGCCATAGTCAGTCAGTGTATTTGTGCCAGACAGGTAAAACACCGAGATGGGAAGTCTTTGTGCACCCACAGCATAGGAAGACCCCAGTAATATTTCTGTAGCAAGAGTATAGGCGGACCCCAGTAACATTTATGTAGCAAGAGTGTAGGCGGACCCCAGTAACATTTCTGTAGCAAAAGTATAGGCGGACCCCAGTAACATTTTTGTAGCAAGAGTATAGGCGGACCCCAGTAACATTTCTGTAGCAAAAGTATAGGCGAACCCCTGTAACATTTCTGTAGCATAAGTATGGGCAGACCCCTGTAACATTTCTGTAGCATGAGTATAGCCGGACCCCAGTAACATTTCTGTAGCAAGAGTATAGGCAGACCCCAGTAACATTTCTGTAGCAAGAGTATAGGCGAACCCCTGTAACATTTCTGTAGCAAGAGTATAGGCGAACCCCTGAAACATTGGTCTACCAAGAGTATAGGAGAACTCCTGAAAAAATGTGGTTACCAAGAGTGTAGGTGAAGGCCGGAAAAATTAGTTAGATAACAGTATAGGAAAGGGCCAGAAAATGGATGTACCAAGAGTACAAGTGTACCCCTGAAAAATTGCTCAACCGCGAGGGCAGGTGTAACCTATAAACATTTTTTAAAGATACAGCTCGCTGTTGCTTAATTTGTAATAGAGCCTGGAGGCAGCCCTCCGAAAAAATTGGTTTTAGTTAAAGTATAAAAACTTTTGAAACTTTTAAAAATTGTAAAAAGTTTTAAACAGAGGCTTTTGGGCCGCAGACAAATTGTCAGTTCAGCGTTCCTCAGTAGCAGGAGGAGGAGTAATAATATCTGAGAGTGATTGACAAAGCTAATTTCCCCTTTTTTTGTGGTGATAGAGGATGCATTTTTCTCCTGTTGCAGCGAAAAGAATCATTAGGTTCCGCTTCTTTCTGCCAGTGGAGAAGAGAAGTCTGGGGAAATCCAGCCTTTGCTCATCTTTATGAGTGTAAGCATGTTGGCGCTGGCAGTTGACAGGCGGGTACGCTTATCCGTGATGATTCCCCCAGCTGCATTAAACACCCTCTCTGACAAGACGCTAGCAGCAGGGCAGGCCAGCACCTCCAGGACGTACAGTGCAAGTTCATGCCACGTGTCCAGCTTTGACACCCAATAGTTGTATGGAGCAGAGGCATCACTGAGGAAGGTGGTACAATCAGCTGTGTACTCTCTCACCATCTTTTTACAGTGCTCCTTCTGACTCAGCCTTGACTGGGGAGTGGTGACACAGTCTTGCTGTGGAGACATAATACTGGCAAAGGCCTTGGAGAGTGTTCCCCTGCCTGCGTTGAACATGCTGCCAGATTCCCACTCCTTCCCTGCTACTTGGCCCTCTGAACTGTGTCTTCAGCCACTAGCACTGTCACATGGAATTTTTAGCATCACTTTTTCCACCAGGGCCCTGTGAAATTGCATCACTCTTGTACCCCTTTCCTCTTCGACAATGAGAGTGGAAAGGTTCTCCTTATACTGTGGGTCGAAAAAGGTGTACACCCAGTAATCCGTGTTGGCCAGAATGTATCTAACGCGAGAGTCACAGGAAAGACAGCCTAACATGAAGTCAGCCATGTGTGCCAAGGTCCCAGTACGCAACACATCGCTGTCCTCACTGTTAGGATGACTTTCAGGATCCTCCTCCTCCTCTTCAGCCCATACACGCTGAACAGATGAGAGGGAAGCAGCATGGATACCCTCTGCACTGTGGCCAGCTGTCTCTTCCCCCTCCTCCTCCTCCAAAACACGCTGAGATATAAACATGAGGGTGGTCTGGCTATCAAGTGACATACTGTCATCCCCCGTCTCCTGTTCCAACCTCAAAGCGTCGGCCATTATGCTTAGCAGCGAACTTCTCACCAGGCAAAGCAGCGGGATGGTAACGCTGATGATGGCCGCATCGCCGCTCACCAACTGGGTAGACTCCTCAAAGTTTCTGAGGACCTGGCAGATATCTGCCATCCATGCCCACTCCTCAGCAAAGAATTGCGGAGGCTGACCACCACTACGCCTCCCATGTTGCAGCTGGTATTCCACTATTGCTCTACGCTGCTCGTACAGCCTGGCCAACATGTGCAGCATAAAATTCCAGCAAGTGGTCACGTCGCACAGCAGTCGGTGCTCTGGCAGCTGAAACAAACGTTGCAGGGTCCTCAGGGTGGCAGTGTCCGTGGTGGACTTGCGGAAATGTGCGCTGAAGCGGCACACCTTGCCGAGCAGGTCAGACAGGTGGGGGTAATTTTTCAGAAACCGCTGAACCACCAGATTGAAGATGTGGGCCAGGCATGGCACGTGTGTGAGGCTGCCGAGCTCCAGAGCCACCACCAGGTTACGCCCGTTCTTACACACGACCATGCCCAGTTGGAGGCTCAGCAGCGAAAGCCAGAGGTCGGTCTGCTCTGTCAGACCCTGCAGCAGCTCGGGGGCCGTGTGCCTCTTGTCACTTAAGATGATTAGTTTCAGCACGGCTTGCCCTCTGCTGTGCTGCCACGTCGCGCGCTACCGACTGCTGGCGATGTGCTCACACTTCTTAATTGAGAGGTAGAGGTGGCGGAGGAGGAGGAGGGGGAGGGTTTCGAAGAGGTGGCATAAAATTTTGCAGATACCAGCACCAAGGTAGGACCCACTATTCTGGGTGTGGGTATGACGTGAGCAGTCCCAGGCTCTGACTCAGTCCCAGCCTCCACCAAGTTCACCCAATGTGCCGTCAGGGAGATATAGTGGCCCTGCCTGCCAGTACTTGTCCACGTGTCCGTTGTTAAGTGGACCTTCCCAGTAACCGCGTTGGTGAGGGCACGATTTATGTTGTGGGAGACGTGCTGGTGTAGGGCTGGGATGGCACACACTGATAACAGGGGAAACTTCACCGCACCCAATAAAAGGGTATCAGCTGTCATTCAATAGCTGAGAGCTGCCCCTGATTGGTCCTTGCGCTGAGCCAATCAGAGGCAGCACTCACTCACCCATTCATGAATTCATGAATGGGTGAGTGAGAGCTGCCTCTGATTGGTGAGGGCTGTGACCAATCAGAGGCAGCCCATTCAGCAGGCAGGGATTTTAAATCCCCGGCTGCTGAATACTACCCAGAGCAGTTCAGGAGAACTGCCGGCCGGCCGCGGCTGAACTCCGGCTGCACGGACAAGGTGAGTATATATATATTTTTTTTTTTTTACACATTTTTGGATGCTTTTCAGGCAAGGGCTTATATTTTTAAGCCCTTCCCGAAAATTCATCCCGCGCTCACCGCCAGCCCATTGCTTTCAATGGAGCCGGCTGTATTGCCGGCTCCATTGAATTGCAATGGGTTGGACAGCGCTCCTTTGATCAGGGCCTTTTTCCCCGAAAACGCTGCTAGCAGCAGATTTTTCGGGCGTTTTTTTCGGCCCCGGTCACGTGATTTGCGGATGCGCATCCGTCATGCGATCCGCAAATCGCTGCAAAAAACGCCCGTCTGACCGAGGCCTTAAAGTTTAAAGAGGGAATCTGGAACACTCTAGTTCAAGAGGAGTAAGGGTGTTCTTTCCAAGACCCAACCTTTTTTCAGTTTCCATCTAACTGTCCACTCACAGCATGAAATACATGAGGAGCTAGGTATCAATATTGCCACAGACACGTAATAAAAGGTCGATTTGAGCATATATATATATACAGTAATTTAAACTGGACAAACATAACATGAAAAATAAAAAAAATAACAGATAACGTCCATCAGTTCAGGTTTTACGTGAATCATGTTAAGGCATTAGGTGTAAATAGGTGGAAAAACCTATAGGGGGGATCCAGAGTAAAAAGAAGAAATAGGAAACACTTAATCCGTGCAAGGTGAAATAGCATCAAAAAAAGGTTTAGTACTGTGTGAGGCCTTAGTCAGACGGGCGTTTTTTCGTGCGATTCGCGCATATATAGAACCAATGGTTCGCTATGGTATCGGTCACATGTCCGCTTTTTATGTGGATATGGAATAAATTATAGGACACGACAATTCGCAGATCGCGCCTATCTGTGTTCGGCGTTTTATGTGCGCACCAAAATCATTTTTTTCGCCGGCCAGTCTAAGTTTCATGCGCATTTTGATGCGCATGGCGATTTTTCTCCGGTCAGACGGGCGTTTTGCTGCGACGATTAACGCGGCTAGGTGCAGATTTTGCCCGCGATTTTTCACCCCCGGTCACGCGATTTGCGCATGCGCATCCTACATGCGATCCGCAAATCGCGTGAAAAAACGCCCGTCTGACTAAGGCCTTAGCCAGTAGAGTAAAGAGTGATTGTTCTCAGTACTGTGTTTCCCCAAAAATAAGACCCTGTCTTAAATTATTTTTTTTTCCATGAAAGAGACACAAGGTCTTATTTTCAGGGGAGGTCTTATTATACTTACCTAGCAGGCTCAATCCAGGTTGTCCCACTGCTCTCTGGAGCTCCCATGCACTAAGCCGTGCAATTGATTGGCCAATCCATAAATCCTGCCTCCACAACCGATGGCTTTGATTGGTTCTTCAACAGCTACTCAGCCAATCAATGCAGTGCTCGATAAACCAATCATGGTCATCGCATTGGTTCATCGAGCGCTGCATTGATTGGCTGAGCAGCGTTCAAGAACTAAATCAGAGTCATAATTTTCTGTAACCAGGAATTGATCTTCTGTGGGCAACGAGGACTGTAAGAAGAGCATCAGAGCTCTGGGGAGCAGCAGGAGGGACCTGGACCGAGCCTGCTAGATAATATATTCCTTTTTTAAAAATGTAATGCAGCTAGGTTTTTTCTGGGGGGTAGGGCTTATATTTCAAGCCTCCCTGAAAATCCAGAAAATCAGGATAGGGCCTATTTTCAGGGTAGCTCATATTTTTGGGGAAGCAGGGAGAAACCAAGCAATCTTGTAGATATGATACCTTTTAATGGCTAACAAAAATATATGATGTTACAGCAAGCTTTCGGGATATCGCCCCTTCGTCAGGCTACTGAATGAAACTAGTTTGGATGGCACATAATTATAACATACAGATGCAAAGGAGAGGGGGACACACTCCTCTTGATCTAAATAAATGTTCAAACACAGAAATTTGAGACTTAAAAAAACACAAGACAGTCTAAGCAGAGAGACAAACACTAAATCAGTCCACGGAGCTGAGAAATGCAACAGTTTTATGATGTTTCTTATCACTAATGCACACATAATAAAATAGAAGATAGAAATACTACCTCAACAGCACCACCTATTAGATGGAAACATTCTTACAATTAATTTATGAATTTTTTTGAGAAAACAAAAACAAAAAATGATTGGGAGGGGGACACCCATCTTGAACTCCTTCAAACCTTTAATATTCCCCACTTATGCAAGAATCCAGGGCTGAGGTTCATTCCTTTCTTGAGGGTTTCAAACATGGTCATAAACTAATACTCCCAAATTCTTCTGTGACACCGTGACTTGAAGTTACCCTTCAGTATGATAACCCTCATCTACTCTATGCCATGTCCATGACTGAAAAAATATTTTGCCACAGGTAATACTGTTTTTTCCTTTCCAATTGAGTAGTAATATGATCTCCTCCTGGTTCTCAGTTTTCGTTCTATTTCCCCAACATAAAGCCCCCAAACAGGACACTTACTGCACCGGATCAGATACATAACCAATTCATCGACCTACATACCTCAGATGGGACAGTTACCATCCTAAGCATATCAACAGGCTTTCCACCTGTCCTGACTTTGTTCTACTATTATGTCCCTGTGTACACCCTCAGGTAATGCATTATGATAGTTTTGTTTCACATGCATCAGCAGCCACATAACTAGGACTATTTCTGGAGTAACAATCTGGGATCCCCTGTAATGAATATCAGATCCAGACTTGTGATGTTAAGAGGTAGAGATGAGCGAACGTACTCGTCCGAGCTTGATATTCGTGCGAATATTAGGGTGTTCGGGATGCTCGTTACTCGTAACGAGCACCACGCGGTGTTCCGGTTACTTTCAGTTTCCTCTCTGAGACGTTAGCGCGCTTTTCTGGCCAATTGAAAGACAGGGAAGGCATTACAACTTCCCCCTGTGACGTTCAAGCCCTATACCACCCCCCTGCTGTGAGTGGCTGGGGCGATCAGATGTCACCCGAGTATATAAATCGGCCCCTCCCGCGGCTCGCCACACATGCCTTGTGACTTAGCTGAGGGAAAGTGCTGCTGCTGGTGCTGCTGTAGGGAGAGCGTTAGGAGTCAGTGTAGGCTTCAAGAACCCCAACGGCCCTTCTCAGGGCCACATCTACTAGTGTGCAGTACTGTGTTAGCACAGTATTTTTTTTTTTTTTGTCCAAAATTGGATCTGCAGAGCATTGCGCCCAGCAATAGGGACAGAAGTGGGGGTTAGGCAGGGAGAGTGTTAGGAGTTAGTGTAGGCTTCAAGAACCCCAAAGGTCCTTTCTAGGGCCACTTCTATCCGTGTGCAGTACTGTCCAGGCTGCTATTAGCAGTGTTGCATTTTTATTTTTTTTCTCAAAACCGGCTGTGCAGAGCATTGCACCCGGCATTAATACTACAGGGATAGAATTGTGTAGGCAGGGCCAGAAGACATTTATTATTCATTGAATACACGCAGTTGGGTCTTCCCTTTGCTAAAAAGGAAAAAAATTATATTTGGCCTGCCTGTGTCAGTCCTAAGGTCTGCGTGTACGTGTGTGCTGCGTGTACAACGTACAAAAATCTGACGCAACCAGCTACGCTTTACTGCAGCCTAGCGCCATTGTGTATCCTGACTGGCAAATACCTGCTCTGCTAGAGTTAATAACTCTGCTACACTATACTTGTGTGACACTTTTTGAGGGCCACACCACAGATATTAAACTTCTTGTTCATTGAATACACGCAGTGGGGTCTTCCGTTTGCAAAAAAGCGAAAACATTATATTTGGCCTGCAGGCTTGCGCCAATTTATTTCCTGCCTGGGAAATCAAATCACTGGTAATACAGCATGCTTAGGGGTAGGGGTAAGCCTAGAGGACATGGACGTGAACGTGGCCGAGGACGCGGAGGGCCAAGTGAGGGTGTGGGCACAGGCCAAGCTCCTGATCCAGGTGTGTCGCAGCCGACTGCTGCGCGATTAGGAGAGAGGCACGTTTCTGGCGTCCCCACATTCATCGCCCAATTAATGGGTCCACGCGGGAGACCTTTATTAGAAAATGAGCAGTGTGAGCAGGTCCTGTCCTGGATGGCAGAAAGTGCTTCGAGCAAGCTATCATCCACCCACAGTTCTGCGCTGTCCAGTGCTGCAAATCCGAATCCTCTGTCTGCTGCTCCTCCTTCCTCCCAGCCTCCTCACTCCACTACAATGACACCTGATCAGGAGCGGGAACACTCCCAGGAACTGTTCTCGGGCCCCTGCTTAGATTGGGCAGCAGCGGTTGTTGAGATACAACCTCCCTCTCAGGACACAGGCACAACCGTCTCATGGCCTGCACCCACACCCTCACCTCCGCTGTCCTCGGCCCCATCCACCAATGTCTCGCACCGCACAGTCCAGCCGTTGCTAGCGCAACTGTTGGAGCGCAAGCGCAAGTACGCCGCCACGCACCCGCACGCTCAATCGTTAACCGTCCACATAGCCAAATTTATCAGCCTTGAGATGCTGCCGTATAGGGTTGTGGAAACGGAGTCCTTCAAAGCTATGATGGCGGCGGCGGCCCCGCGCTACTCAGTTCCCAGTCGCCACTACTTTTCCCGATGTGCCGTCCCAGCCCTGCACGACCACGTCTCCCGCAACATTGTACGCGCCCTCACCAATGCGGTTAGTGGCAAGGTCCACTTAACTACGGACACGTGGACAAGCACAGGCGGGCAGGGCCACTACATCTCCCTGACGGCACATTGGGTGAATTTAGTGGAGGCTGGGACAGAGTCAGAGCCCGGGACCGCTCACGTCCTACCCACCCCCAGAATTGCGTGCCCCAGCTCGGTGGTGGTATCTGCGGCGGTGTATGCCTCGTCCACTAAACCACCCTCCTCCTCCTCCTCCTCCTCAACCTCTGTCTCGCAATCTAGATGTGTCAGCAGCAGCAGGACGTCGCCAGCAGTTGGTGTCGCGCGGCGTGGCAGCACAGCGGTGGGCAAGCGTCAGCAGGCCGTGCTGAAACTACTCAGCTTAGGAGATAGGAGGCACACGGCCCACGAACTGCTGCAGGGTCTGACAGAGCAGACCGACCGTTGGCTTGCGCCACTGAGCCTCCAACCGGGCATGGTCGTGTGTGACAACGGCCGTAACCTGGTGGCGGCTCTGCAGCTCGGCAGCCTCACGCACGTGCCATGCCTGGCCCACGTCTTTAATTTGGTGGTTCAGCGCTTTCTGAAAAGCTACCCACGCTTGTCAGACCTGCTCGTAAAGGTGCGCCGGCTCTGCGCACATTTCCGCAAGTCCCACACGGACGCTGCCACCCTGCGCACCCTGCAACATCGCTTTAATCTGCCAGTGCACCGACTGCTGTGCGACGTGCCCACACGGTGGAACTCTACGCTCCACATGTTGGCTAGGCTCTATGAGCAGCGTAGAGCTATAGTAGAATACCAACTCCAACATGGGCGGCGCAGTGGGAGTCAGCCTCCTCAATTCTTTTCAGAAGAGTGGGCCTGGTTGGCAGACATCTGCCAGGTCCTTCGAAACTTTGATCAGTCTACCCAGGTGGTGAGCGGCGATGCTGCAATCATTAGCGTCACCATTCCTCTGCTATGCATCTTGAGAAGTTCCCTGCAAACCATAAAGGCAGCCGCTTTGCGCTCGGAAACAGAGCCGGGGGAAGACAGTATGTCGCTGGATAGTCAGAGCACCCTCCTGTCTATATCTCAGCGCGTTCAGGAGGAGGAGGAGGAGGATGAGGAGGAGGGGGAAGAGACAGCTTGGCCCACTGCTGACGGTACCCATGCTGGTTGCCTGTCATCATTTCAGCGTGTATGGCCTGAGGAGGAGGAGGAGGAGGAGGATCCTGAAAGTGATCTTCCTAGTGTGGACAGCCATGTGTTGCGTACAGGTACCCTGGCACACATGGCTGACTTCATGTTAGGATGCCTTTCTCGTGACCCTCGCATTCAACGCATTCTAGCCACTACGGATTACTGGGTGTACACACTGCTCGACCCACACTATAAGGAGAACCTTCCCAGTCTCATTCCCGAAGAGGAAAGGGGTTCGAGAGTGTTGCTATACCACAGGACCCTGGCGGACAAGCTGATGGTAAAATTCCCATCCGACAGCGCTAGTGGCAGAAGGCGCAGTTCCGAGGGCCATGTAGCAGGGGAGGTGCGTAGATCGAGCAGCATGTACAGCCCAGACAGTTCTCTCTCACCATCCAAAACGGGGACATATCTGCTTCATCAATCTGTGTCTAATATTCCTCCTCCTCCTCCTGCTCCTCCTCCTGAAACCTCACGTAATCACGCTGAACGGGCAATTTTTCTTAGGGCCACAAGGCTCACTCATAATTTTTCTAAACAATTTTTAGATGTTTCAATGCTCTGAAAAGCGTTGGAACTTTAACTTGAACCAATTTTTCGTTAAACTGGGCTGCCTCCAGGCCTAGTTACCACTTAAGCCACATTAACCAAAGCGATTAATGGGTTTCACCTGCCATCTTGGTTGGGCATGGCCAATTTTTTGGATGTACATTAGTACTGTTGATACAGCAATTTTTGTGGGCCCTCGCCTACAGTGTAATCAAATGAATTTTTAGCCCACCTGCATTACAGCTGACGTTACATCCGCTGTGTTGGGCAATGCAATGGGAAATTTTTGTGTATCGCCGGTGGGTTCCAGGGAGCCACCCATGCTGTAGGTGCACACGGAGTTTAACCTACATGTGTCCACTTGTAAAGAACCCCAGTCTGACTTGGGCATGCAGTGTGGGCCGAAGCCCACCTGTATTAAGCACGACATTACTACCTCAGCTGTGTTGGGCAATGCAATGGGATATTTCTATGTACCGCCGGTGGCTTCCTGGCACCCACCCATGCTGTGGGTCCACAGGGAATTATAAATGCATCTGTTTCCACTTGTAAAGAACCCCAGTCTGACTGGGGCATGCAGTGTGGGCCGAAGCCCACCTGCATTAAGCACGACATTACTACCTCAGCTGTGTTGGGCAATGCAATGGGATATTTCTATGTACCGCCGGTGGCTTCCTGGCACCCACCCATGCTGTGGGTCCACAGGGAATTATAAATGCATCTGTTTCCACTTGTAAAGAACCCCAGTCTGACTGGGGCATGCAGTGTGGGCCGAAGCCCACCTGCATTAAGCACAACATTACTACCTCAGCTGTGTTGGGCAATGCAATGGGATATTTTTATGTACCGCCGGTGGGTTCCATGGAGCCACCCATGCTGTGGGTCTACAGGGACTTCACAATAGGGAGTTGTACCTGCCTGTGTCTATGAATTAAAAACCGCGGTCTGACTGGGGCATGCAGACACCTTGACAGAATGAATAGTGTGTGGCACATAGGTTCCCCATTGCTATGCCCACGTGTGCAGCTCCTGATGGCGGTGGCACAGGATTCTATTTCTCATTGCTTCTGTAAAGCATTGTGGGCTATCGCCCCGCCCCTTTTAAAGAGGGTCGCTGCCTAGCCGTGCCAACCTCTGCAGTGTGTGCCTGCGGTTCCTCCTCATGGCAGACGCACTTCTAAATAGACATGAGGGTGGTGAGGCATTAGGGCAGCTGAAGGCTGCACAGGGACACTTAGGTGTGCGCTGTGGGGGGGGAGAGGGGGCGGTTGGGCAGCATGTAACACAGGAGAAGTGGCAGTGGAGTGTCATGCAGGCAGTGATTGTGCTTTGTTGGAGGTAGTGTGGTGCTTAGCTAAGGTATGCCATGCTAATGAGGGCTTTTCAGAAGTAAAAGTTTTTGGGAGGGGGGGGGGGCACTCTTGCCGCTATTGTGGCTTAATAGTGGGACCTGTGAACTTGAGATGCAGCCCAACATGTAGCCCCTCGCCTGCCCTATCCGTTGCTGTGTCGTTCCCATCACTTTCTTGAATTGCCCAGATTTTCACACAAGGAAACCTTAGCGAGAATCGGCGAAATACAAAAATGCTCGGGTCGCCCATTGACTTCAATGGGGTTCGTTACTCGAAACGAACCCTCGAGCATCGCGAAAAGCTTGTCCCGAATAACGAGCACCCGAGCATTTTGGTGCTCGCTCATCTCTATTAAGAGGCAAAAAACAAGTAACTTAAAATCATAGAATGGTAGAGTTGTAAAGAATCTCCGGGGTCATTTGGTTCAACCCCCTACTCAATGCAGGATCACTAAATAATTACAGACAGGTATCTGCCCAGCCTCTGTTTGAAGACTTTCATTGAAGGAGAACTTGCCACCTCCTGTGGCAATCTGTTCCACTCATTGATCCTCCTCACTGTGAAAATGTTTTTTTCTAATATCTAACCTATGTATCCTTCCTTTCAGCTTCATCTCATAGTTTCTAGTCTTTCCTTGTACAAATGAAAATAGGGCTGATCTCTCTGCACTGTGACAGCCCTTCAGATATTTGTAGACAGCTATTAAGTATCCTTTCAGCCTTCTCTTCTGCAAGCTAAACATTCCCAGATCCTTTAACCGTTCCTCATAGTACATGATTTGCAGACCGCTCACCATCTTGGTAGCTCTTCTCTGAACTTGCTCCAGTTTGTCTATATCTTTTTTAAAGTGGGGTGCCCAAAACTGGACACAGTATTCCAGATGAGGTCTGACTAAGGAAGAGTAGAGGTAGATAATTACCTCACGTGATCTAGACTCTATGCTTCTCTTAATACATCCCAGAATTGTGTTTGCCTATTTGGCTATTCCATCACACTGCCTGTTTTGTAAAAGTAATATGGAAAAACTAAAAGGAAAAAGATTTGGGTCCAACTGGGTCCCACTGTAAGTGATACCAATACCAATATATTTGCCGAAAGCAACATTCCAAAGTGGACCACCTTAAAAGTAAACCTTTATTAATCACATATACAATATCACCTCAGAAAGCTATAAAAAAAGATCAAATACGATGTAGCAGCAGAACAAATTATACAGACTCAAAGAGTCTGAACATATAAACTACCTACCTCACTAAATACATTGGGTGTCTATATACTTTATTAGGAACAGTGGAGCTGTGCTTACTCCACTGACTCCAGCACAATAGCTTATGCACACTGAGTCATAGAAATTTATATAACCATGTGAACTAGTACATATGATTTATGCTGTATGCATTTATTTCTGCACTATGGATTGTGGTGCTTTGAGTATATTAGTACCACTGATACCAGTCACTAACTAGTGTTATATGTAGTGATAAAAAATAATCACAAACCTTTACATTTGTGAAAACTAAAACTCACATGCTCTGTGCTTCACTCACATACAAAATTTGGTGATGCAGATATTTTTTACAAATCTTTGGCAATACAAGAGGACATGTCAATATCCAACAGGGTATGTTACTATGAGTAACAGATCCTAGAATCATAGAATAGTAGAGTTGGAAGGGACCTCCAGGGTCATCGGGTCCAACCCCCTGCTCAGTGCAGGATTTACTAAATCACCCCAGACAGATATTTGTCCAGCCTTTGTTTGAACACTTCCATTGAAGGAGAACTCACCACCTCCTGTGCTAACCTGTTCCTATGCCGCTCTTGTGGACCTAAAGCAAAAAGAGCCTTGCACATCACTGTCTTTTGTGTTACTCTATGCTCCTATATACTGGATAAATTGTATGAACAGCATAGGCAAGTCAATGTTTATATGCTAAAATCTAGCAGCAAAGTTAGATACAAGCGTTTAGCACTCAGACATTGTCAGTTCCTCAGAGATTCCTGCAAGTTCATCAGGCCTCTTGAAGAGACTATATAATTTAAAAGCAGACAAAGAAATATTATTATTGATGTAATCCCACTAGTAATTATTCTGGTACAAACACTAACAGTATTTGTAATGTAAGCTAAAATAGTCCTAGCCTAACTCTAAGCTAATGTTGCTATAGTTTAAAGCCAAAATGATTAAAGGGGTTGTCCGGCCACACAGGGTAAACATTTTTATAATGCTGCTGCTTTCCTTTCAGTAAGGATAGTAACAGACAGCATACAGGGGCTCAAACCGGCCGGCAGATCAGCTGCAATGTCAGTTTCTTACCTTAGATTCTGATCTTCACTGCAGCTTTCAAAGATGGTGCCTCTGTGTGCGCGCTCCCGATGGTAGTAAGAGACATGAAAAGGCAAAATTTCATGGCCTCCCTCAGCTCACGTCCTAGCCCCGCCCACGACACGCCCACCTCTATTGAACTGCTCTACAGTCTCTCCCCGCCCAGGCCCCGCCCCCTGCTGCATACTATAATCAGAGGGGGTGTGGCCAGGGGAGACTGAGTTATACACTCATGTCAGGAGGGGGGAGGGGAGGGGAGCGAGCGGCAGTGATGTGTGTCTGTGCAATGTCAGGATGGATGGATGTGTGCAAGTGGCTGTCAGAAGTCCCGGGGGGGGGGGAGGATGGATGGATGTGTGCAAGTGACAGCCACTTGCACACATCCATCCTTCCATCCTCCCCCCCCCCCCCCCGCCTGGACCTCTGACAGCCACTTGCACACATCCATCCATCCATCCTGACATTGCACAGACACACATCACTGCCGCTGCCCCCCCCCCCCGGACCTCTGACAGCCACTTGCACACATCCATCCATCCATCCTGACATTGCACAGACACACATCACTGCCGCTGCCCCCCCCCCCCCCCCCCGCCTGGACCTCTGACAGCCACTTGCACACATCCATCCATCCATCCTGACATTGCACAGACACACATCACTGCCCCCCCCCCCCCCGGACTTCTGACAGCCACTTGCACACATCCATCCATTCATCCATCCATCCTCCCCCCTCCCTCCCTCCTCCCCCCCCCCACGAGAGCCCGCCCCTCCTCTCATTCTTACCTAGGAGTTGAAGAGCCAGCAGCCACGCCTCCTCAGGCAGAACTGAGCTTCCCAGGCTTAACTTCTTCTGCACATGCGCAGAGCTGTGCTGGAGAGGTGCGTCCCCGGTCGTCCCGACAAGAAGAGGAGAAGAGACTTGTCGGAACCAGGAACCATGGCAACCGAGGAGCAACACAGGGGGGGGGGCAGCCAAGAGGTAAGTGAATAACTTCTGTTTGCCTAATTTACAATGCACAATGTATATTACAAAGTGCATTGTATTGGGCAAACAGAAGTAATGAGACCTGATGTTTATGGCCGGACAACCCCTTTAAGCCCAAAGCAACATTTATGTACAAGTGAATAAGAAAACAGAAGATCAGGAGATGGTGGCTTATTTGCAAACACTATAGTTTAGGGGAGTAAGAACTTCCTGACCTTGATAGCCACCTGTAAAGACAGTGCCAAACAGGCCACCCACAGCTAATTAATCTCCAGATACCTTGTAACACTGAAAGAGTTGATCATAACAACATGGAAAAGACTACTGCAAAAGTCTTTTTGTATAGAATGTTAAACGTAGTATACAGAGACATATACTGATTGGACATCGGATGAGAATAACCTGCCTAATATTGATAGGTTTGCCTTGTGCAGCCAAAAACAGCTTTGTTCTATCGAGGTTGAACTCTACAAGATCTCTGAAGGTGTCATGTGTTTTTTGGCACCTAGCCATTAACAACAAGTCCTTTAAGTTTATCAAGTTCCTTAGACGGGGCCTTGGTTGTATTGAGCTCTGGATAATTTGGTGGTGAAGACGCCACCTTAAACTCCTTGTTATGTTCTTCAAACCATTCCTGAGCAATTTTTGCAGTGTGGCAGGTTGCTTTATCTCCTTAACGACCGGGCCATAGTGTTTTTGCGTCCTGCAGCTGCAGGACGTGTATGGAGGGAGGTAGCGCTGCTATCTCCCTCCATACAGCGCGGGCGCCAGCTGTTTATTACAGCTGACACCCGCAGGCAATAGCCGCGCTTGGCCGTTCGCAGCTATTAACCCTTTAAATGCCGCTGTCAATTCTGACAGCGGCATTTAAATCCCCTGAACGCTGTTTGGGGGTCCCGCACGGCCCCCCCGCGGTGAGATCAGGGGATCCGTGCAGGTGTCATGGCAGCCGGGGGCCTAATGAATGGCCCCAGGGCTGCCTTAGCAGACTGCCTATCAAGCCATACTGCAGGAGCGATCAAAGCATCGCATGTTAAAGTCCCCCAGGGGGACTTCAAAGTAAAGTTTAAAAAAAGATCAATAAAGTTTTTTAAATTGTAAAAAAAAAAAAAGTTATAAAAGTTTAAATCACCCCCCTTTTGCCATATCTATTATTAAAAAATCTAAATCATAAAATAAAAATATGTATTTGATATCGCCGCGTCCGTAAAAGTCCGATCTATCAAAGTAGTGCATTATTTTTTCTGCACGGTGAACGTTGTCTGAAAAAAAAAATAAAGAACGCCAGAAATGCATTTTTTTAGTTACCCTGTCTCCCAGAAAAAACGTAATAAAAAGTGATCAAAAAGTCGTATGTATTCCAAATTGATACTATCGAAAACTACAGGACATCCCGCAAAAAATTAGCCCTTGCTCAACTACGTCGACGAAAAAATAAAAAAGTTATCGCGCGCACAAAATGACCGCAGAAAATAATTGAAAAAAATTTTATATCTTAAAAAAAAAATACAAGTACTACAGCAAAAACAATACTATATAAGTTTGGTATCGTAGTAATCGTACTGACCCATAGAATAAAAATATCAGGTCGTTTTTGTTGCAGTTTGTGCGTGGTAGAAACAGGACGCACCGAAAGATGGTGGAATGTCGTTTTTTTTTCCATTTCTCTCTGCTAAGAATTTTTAAAAAGTTTTTCAGTACATTATATGGTACAATAAATAGTGCCATTGAAAAATACAACTCGTCTCACAAAAAACAAGCCCTCATACAGCGACTTCGATAGATAAATAAAGGAGCTACGATTTTTTAAAAGGGAGTAGGAAAAAACAAAAATGGAAAAAAGCAAAAAAGCCCGGTCACTAAGGGGTTAGCATGCTAAAATAGCTTATTGAAATTAGGGAATACTGTGTGCCATAAAGGGTGTTCTTGGACTGTAACATGTTTAGGTAGGTGGTTTTAAAGTAGCATCCACATGAATGCTAGGAGCCAAAACTTGTAGTCCTTACTGCTTCAAACACAAAAACTTCAGAACAGAGTGATCACTTGCAGTCCAATATATTTCAGCAGTGTTAAGTGTCAATGTAACAAGATAATGAATGTTATTCAGTTCACCTAAATACCTGGCTGGCGTTTATACCATAGATCAAGCAAATTTTTATAATAGTGTAACAGCAAATCTGAAGAATTAATCCTACTGTCTTTACGCATGATGCTCAAATTAAAACAGACTGGAAAGGATGAAAAATGAATTGCATTAAAACATTGTATTCTTTATAATTAGTTAAAATATAGGGTGACAGACAACAATTATGTTGATCACAACTCATACGAATACCATACACTTCAATTGTATAATATTATATTATATATTGAAACCAGTAGTAGAATTCAGCAGCAATAGAGAAAATATAAAGTTAAGAACAGCCTTACCAGATGTTATGAAGATACATCCCATGGCCAATGCCATCCAAAGGAATCTTACAAGGATAGATACATCTATAAGATGAAGAGCAGAATGGACTAATGGAATATTTCTATACACAAATCCCTATTAAAGGGGTTGTCCCGCGGCCAAAACGAAAAAATTTTCACACCCCAGTCCCCCATGTTAAGCAAGCATTACAAACTGCACATGTAAATTGTTTTTTTAGAGCATTTCTACTCACCATGAAACTGTTTCATGAAGTTATAAAAATCTTCTTCCAAGATGGCCACCGTCATTTCCCAAGGTGCACCGCTGGTCTTCTCCCATGGTGCACTGCGGGTCTTCTCCCATGGTGCACCGTGGATGTTCTTCTCCATTCTGAGCTCCTCATTGGCTGATCGGCACCACGTGACGGGGATGGAGCTACGCGATGATGCCGAGAAGGGGGAGGAGCCAGGACGCAGCTCTTGAGCCCGGAGCCTACAGGAGATGATTCTTCTCTGCGCAAGCGCGACTGTTGCGGCGACCAGAGAAGAAGGCTTCAGTCGTCGCCATGGAGACGGGGACGCCAGCACCGCAGGGGGTAAGCGTATAACTTCTGTATGGCCAATATTTAATGCACGATGTATATTACAAAGTGCATTAATATGGCCATACAGAAGTGCATAACTGCACTTGCTTCTGCGGGACAACCTCTTTAAGGTCCTGTCAATTGGTCCAAAAAGTGTATGCAGTATAGGGTGAAAAGTTACTTCCCCTTTCCACTCCATCATCAAAGCATGTCATGGATGCAGTCCTAGGAAGGAAATTCCCAAAACTGCCCAGCAATTTCCTTTAGAATATCCATAAAGGCTAATTTGCCATGTACTTTTAGATGTAAGCTATGGTGGGTTTCACTTTACATCACTCATTAGGGACATTCTCCTGCACATCACAGCTTGCCAGTATGGTAAGAAGCAATTAGCACACCAATACTATTTTAGCCCCGATCACAGGCACTTCCATTAAAGTTTACTCTCTTACCACAGCCAGACAAATGTGCGTTTAAGCATTTCATGATCCCTAGTTGTGATTTCTTATTAAAATTACATTTTTAATCCTAACATCATGTATTTTATTTTTTAGTGCAAAGGAAATGTCTAAGATAGCAAACATGATTCAGTGAAATAATAATCTTCCGAAAGTTAGGTTGAAAAGGAATATGTCTATTTTTCTGTTAGCTGCATTTCTTTATTGTTAAAACTATAACAAATTAATTTTATTCAAAGCAAGGGATAGTATTTTAATCAAAAACACTAATGAAAATCCTGACCCTTAATGCTGTGTTTAATATAGCTAATAAATGAATCTACTAACCATAAATCCTTTTTGATTAAATTCTTTCTTCTGATCTGCTCATTAAGCAAGCTTAGAGATTTGCATTCTGAAAACCTTCTTAAGTTAACACCTAGACAAGAATACAAAATGCATTTTTTTTTATAACTCTGCTAGTAAAAAGATTATTGCTGTTGAAAGCATTAATAGCTTCTGCTATACACCTTTTTTATGTTAGCAACTGAATAGCTGAGCATTGCTAGATGCTATTGATATAGCTTAATGGAAATTTGTAGAGTTATGAGATGAATGAAACTTTCATTACTCAGAAAAATATTACTTTACATGTTCATTGAATGTGTTGTGTATTTGCCATCTTATATTGTACAATATAGAAAAATTTGTGTGCCAGTTCATTAATGCACAAGAAATATAACAATCATTGACCTGTAATAAGCAAGTAAGGTGATCTACTTAAGGAGGAACAATACCCTTCCCAACCCATGTCTATAAGCCTATCACTTGCCAAGCCAGAAACCTACTGCACACTAAGGAGAAGCAAAAACTCAGAAACAGCTGCCTGTGTATGGTACTCTGGCTTGGTTTTCGATTCCCAGTCATTGTTATAAGGCTTGTATAAAGTGTCTGACATTGACTTGCAGGAATGCTGTCTTCCAACATGTGACACTGCAGAGGTATTGTTCCATTTTCCCTATTTGCATATTTCCCAGAGGAGCATGGATGACCTTATAAGTCTCTTTAAACACTTTCTAGGTGCTTTCCTTAAGGAAAAACAATATCCTTCCTGACCTCTAATAACACTTGCTACACTCCATTCTCCATCACAAACCTATATTGTTTGTAACTACCAGGAGGCCCATTTATGATCTCTCCCCATTATTGTTTTCCCACTCCTCTTTTTCCTCAATTTTCCAAAAATGCATCTTTGTATGCATGTTTTACATTCCATTTTTCCCATTCACTTTCTCAAAAGCTTAATAGATAAAATGCTTTTCCCTATTGGTTAGTTGTGCATTTTTTAATTATCATCTGACCTATTACGGAATTAACTCTCCCACAGCTGTAGCAATGCATCACCACTTGCAACCATATAATTAATTTAATAAATTAAGCTTTGTAGGTTTGGGCAAATTATATTATAATTTTTGCTTCATAGCTTTCTACATACAAACTGTCTCTCTAGCCCTTAGGCCTCATTCACCCGAGCATTGTGATTTTACGCCAGCCGCATTGTGGGCCAAAATTGCATCAGTGAAGAATAGTCTCGATCAAGTACTGAGATTATTTAGCGTCTTCTCATCCATTTACATAGGCATATGGCTTGAAAAATACACTGCAGAGTGGAATTACGTCAGTCAGCAGAAATCCTCGGAATTACTTCAAATGCTTAAATAGAGCCATATTTCTAAGTTTCCGTGCACTGGAAGCAGGTAAACTCCCTCCCCCTCCCTTTTTTCCAGCTCCCATAGAAGTATATGGGAGCCTTCAGCGATCTTCGTCAGCATGAAAAATCTGCAAGTTGATGTTTTGAAAATGCGATTTTCTTCACAAGTTCGAAAATTGCCCATGTGAATGAATGCATTGGAATCCAATGCTTTGCATAGTCGCGATTTTTCACTAACTAATAGCCAAGTTTAGTTGCCCGTGTGAATAAGGCCTTACTTTCACATTTTCTACCCTTAATAAGAAAATTGATACAGTTTATCTATTATGGTAAATGAGAGTTGCTGTCTTTACATCTACACCCCTTCACTGTTTCCCCTTCCTTTGTAGCTTACTGGAATCCTCTCCTTCCTTACATATCATTAAGTGATTTTTCCAATTTAAATTGCAGATGTGAATTGTATTACATTCAGGAATCATTTTGAAAAATAATCTACTTTGATATGTATGTGTGCTTTGAGGCTAAATCTTTATTATCTACTTTAAGAAGAAAGGTGGAAACACCAGATGATCACTACGTACTGGAAACATAATAGAAATATGTTTCACCACTAGTTTTATACAATGACTTGTGAAAGATTTAATGCTTCAGTCCATAGTTACTGCTTCAGGTGTGTGGGAAAATACTGGCAGAAATGTACAGTGTATATCGCGCCCAGAGAAAACTTGGTCAGATAAAGGAATTTGGGAAATCCTGGGTTTACTCAGGAAATCTAGTTGGCTGGGCTTTTGGTAAAATGTTATTCCTGAGTATGAATTTCTAAGTGAATAGTGGTAAGGTGAGCATTTATTTAGATCAAGAGGAGTGTCCCCCTCCCCTCTGCATCTGTATGATATATATATATATATATATATATATATATATATATATATATATTTATATATATATATATATATATATATATATATATATATATATATATATATATATATGTGCCATCCAAACTAATTTCATTCATAGCCTGATGAAGGGGGCAAGATATCCCCGAAAGCTTGCTGTAACATCATGTATTTTTGTTAGCCATTAAAAGATATCATATCTACAAGATTACTTGGTTTCTCTCACTGAGAACAATCACACTTTACTCTACTGGCTAACACGGTACCAAAACTTTTTTCATATTACATAGTCGTAAGGTTCACATGGCTCAGTCATTCCAATACAGACTTTATGTAAGGTCTTAGTTGAGTTCATTTGAAGATGCTAGGCTCATTACTGGACTGTACAAGGTCTGCAGCTAGTGCGGACTGGGTCAGAAAGTCAAGAAAGCCACATACATGGGTCGTTTGTCTTGAGTCATCTAGTCTGTCTACAGTTTGTGTGTAGGTGAGGGAATATGCTAATGTTTAACTGGAAACCAAATGCATGTGTATTTATTTTCTGTTTTGTAGCATATGCTGAAAAATTACCTGAAAAATCTTACTATCACTGTTTTGGATTAAATAACGACAAGTTTGACCTTTTAAACAAATTAGATGTAATTGCCAACTGCATTCCAATGCAAGATTCCAACAGATGTTATTGATAGTGTGGGCATGGGCCGAGATTAAGTAATGTGTGTGCCATATTCTCTAGATAATATTTTCTGCCTATTCTAAGTGGGTGTGCAAGGCATTGTTAGAAATATTGTAGCATATTTACATCTTCTTCCTTGACTGAATGCAATAGTACAGAAAATAATATACTCCAAAGTTCAAAGTATTGGGGAGAGATAAGAAGGTTGTAAAAATTCTAGCTACAAGAAGAATAGTATCAGAATAATTGCCTTCATGCAAGTGCCCTGAACCAGCAATCCATTGTTTAACACTGAATCTCTCTGACTAATAAAGCCATGGACAAATTGTAGCCAGCTGAACCCACAGGGCGAGCACCCACTGGCGTTTTTTTACCTGCGTTTTGCGTTTTGCGTTTTGCGTTTTTCCTGCACAGGCATAGAGATAACATGTGTTCCTGTCCACTGGCGTTTTTTTTGCGTTGCGTTTGCGTTTTTAACATAGGAGCTGTCAGTTGCATATGTGTCCTTATTTTTCTCCATGGAAATTAATAGAAAAGCCGCGAAAACGCCGCGAAAACGCCGCGAAAAACGCCGCGGAAAACGGGCGGAAAAACCGCGGGAAACGCAAACGCCAGTGGGTGCTCGCCCTGAGGGTAGTGTCACAGACAGTCTTTTTTGTATAAGCCACACACTTTGGTGTTTTTGCTGAAAGTGTTTTTTATTGCATTATTTTGTGGCAAAAATACTGCACCCAGATGATTGCTGTATGTCAGCACTAAAATATGAAACATCCTACAAGCTATGTATTTTTTTAGTCATTTTTTCTGACTTTTGCTGTATTTTTTTGGTTCATGGCATTTTTTCAAAAGTGTAGCATACTCTGGGTCGGGAGTTTTTCTGGTGTTTTTTTTAATATAGGTTTATATATGGGGAAAAAAAGCACCAAAGAGAAAACTTATGTGTAACTGCAAAACATTCAGCATTTTCCTACATTCATTTCTAGTTCTCTTTGAGTTATTCAAAGTAATTGATTGTATATTAATAATGCTAATAATAATTATATAATGTATAAATAATTAATATTGTATATTATTTCTCCTAATTGCATTTATTGTAGCTAAGCTTTATTTATTATCTTAGAAACAAGGTATTTTGCAGGTTTGAAATAAGCTATGATCTTTTTAGTTCTGTTTTATACCTTTAAATAAGTAAAATGTTCACACTGATAGTTGTCTATAAAATATTTAGTGTGATAAAACTGCAGTGCAGTGCTAGGTCAAGTACTTTAAAATTCTTTATTTAGCATAGGAAGTTCAGTAAATGGTATTATTGGATTGGTTCCAACAAAAACGTTTTAGTGAATATTGTGCTCGAGAACTAATATTTTAGATAGACACGCTTTAAATTCTAGCATACTTTGCACTTAGGTCAGAATATAAAAGTCCTATATATTGTAATAGATTTTGCCATCTTATAACCTAATGTTATGATAGTTATACATTAAAAATATAGGGAACCCTTATACTTTGCAATCAATGAAGTTCAAAACAGCAGCTTACCTCACCTAAAAATGATTCTAGCAAAATAAATGGCACATCTTTTAGAGTTTTATGCAGCATTTTTTGTTGGTGCACGCTCCACCTTGCAAGTCTCATTTTTCCTTTTACACGAGCTCTTTACTGACAACAGACTGGCACATTGAGTTGCATTTCTCTTTAAATTAAGGTAGCCATGCACTTTGAATAGAAGTAGATTGATGGTTGAAAAACTATTGAACAAACAATCACCTGTTGAACAATCATTTTTCAGGCACATTTTAGTCTATATTGGTCATAATAGTTGTCCAAACTGGCCATATATGTTGAAAGACACAAATGCAACAAATGAACAATCTTTCTGGGAACATTCTTTAGCACCTTAACAACACAGAATTTACAGTTAGGCCCTGTGCATTCATGTTTTGTATGAAGTGAGATCTGAAGCCGATTGCACTCTATACAATGCGGGTGCCTGCTGTTTCTCATAGCTGACATCCATATTCATATGTGGATTTTTGGAGATTTTAACCTTTGACAGACACAAACAAGAAGGGTGTTTTCCATCAAAATGGTCCCCTAAAGCGTTGAAAGCTTTTAATACCCTGAAAAAATGTTTCTCCACTGCCCCTATCCTTATACAGCTAAATTTGTCTAAGTCATCTGTGGTGGAGGTGGTCACCCCACTGAGGTGGGGATCCAAGCTTTTTTGAGCTTTTGGCTATTAGAGAGGGGCTGAATTTAAGGTGACAGTTTTTACAGACCACAAAAGCCTGGTGCATTTAGCATCTGCTAAGAAACTCAACCCTAGGCAGGCCTGGCGGTTATTAATCTTTTTATGCTTCGCTTATTGTCCCATTAGCAAGAATGTCAAAGCGCATGCCCTTTCTAAGGGTTTTGTTCCTGCGGTTTCTTTTTTTTTCAACATTCATTTTTTTATTGAAAGCAAATATAGAGGGTATACAGTACAAATGCATAGACATATATACGATAACGTGCAAGGATATGAGTATGTAAATTTATTTTCAATCTACATTTGCTTTATACTTATACGATTGCCTATATACTAATATACCATATTCCTATATTAAGACAATTTTGTTTAGCTGTTATTTGTTACAATGAATTTTTTTTAAAGATTACTTTAAAGGGGTTGTCCCGCGAAAGCAAGTGGGGTTATACACTTCTGTATGGCCATATTAATGCACTTTGTAATATACATCGTGCATTAAATATGAGCCATACAGAAGTTATTCACTTACCCACTCCGTTGCTGGTGTCCCCGTCTCTATGGAGCCGTCTAATTTCGGTGTCTTCTTGCTTCTTTAGACGCGCTTGCGCAGTCCGGTCTTCTGCTGTGTGCTCGCGCCGGAGAGCTGGTCTGCGCGTCGTCATCGTAGCTCCGCCCCATCACGTGGTGCCGATCAGCCAATTAGGTGGCTGTATTGGCAGTGGAACGCAAGGAAGGAGAAGACAATCCATGGTGCACCATGGGAGAAGACCCGCGGTGCACCATGGGAGAAAACCGCGGTGCATCATTGGGAAAAGACCGGTGGCCATCTTTAAAAGAAGAAAAGAAGATGCTGCGCGAACTGGAAAGGAGGTAAGCAATTTTTTTTTTTAAATTACAAACGGTATTGATTTTAATGGGGCAGAATGCGGGGGTAGGTTGAAAAAAAAAATAGCATTTCGCCGCGGGACAACCCCTTTAACTTAGATTACTAAGTATTAAAAGAAACTTAACAACAATACGACCCATATGAAATTATACGAACCTGGCATCTTCGAAACAGATATACTTATAGAAATGACAATTATACATAGTATTTCAACCATGCATCCAACGACTCCATATATCTTTTTACAGAATTAGTACGGAAAGCTAACCATTTTTGAAATATGCAATGTTCCTGTTGTTTCTAATGAACCTTCTGTGTCCATTTTGTCTAAGAGTGTAGATGTGTCATCTGTATCTCTGAACCTGGAGGAGCAGATTTATAGAGCTCAGGATCTGGCTCCCTCGATTCTTACAGATGGAAAGCTTATTGTCCAGTTACACTTAATACTTCAATTACTATCAGAATGGCATCATTCAGTACTGGCAGGACATCCAGGGATTAACAATACCCGAATACTAATAACAAGAACCTTCTGATGGCTTTCTATGAGATGGGACATTTATAATTAGGTATTTTCTTGTGGTGTTTGTGCTAGAACCAAGTTGGAATCTCCCAGCTCAAAGTTTCTTGCCTTTACCTGTACCAGAGAAACCTTGGACCCACTTGTCCATGGATTTTATCACTAATTTACCCACCTTAGAGGGGAATACTATTGTTTGAGTTGTGGTGCTCCGGTTCAGCAAAATGTGTCCTTTAATGTCTCTGCCTAGTCTTTCATATGCAAAAACATTGGCTAAACTGTTTATAACTCTATATTGTCAGGTTACATGGGTTACCATCTAATATTGTCCGAGATCAGGGTGTTCAGTTCATGTCTAAATTCTGCCATTGTTTAGGGATCCAGCCGTCTTTTTCCTTTGCATATCATCCAGAGACAAATGGTCAGCTGGAAAGATGTAACCAAAGCCTTGAACAATCCTTGTGGTGTTTTGTCTCTGACAAACACCAGACTGACTTAATGGAGTTAAGACATAACTTGAGAGCAAGGTACAGCGAGCTGGGTACAGGGTAACCAGCTTGTATAGTGCTGCTTGGATGTGAAACATAACTCCTTTCTCTCAAGCGACCATGCAGTGCGTCTGTGCTCAGCTGTATTAAAATCCTCTCAAACCGGTACAGTTGTGATTCATCCATGTGACGCACTTTGCATGTAACAGTCTGCCTGATAAGATCCAATTCATCTGGCTGGTGTCTGCAAAGGAGCTTCACCGCTTCCAGTACCTCCATGTTCTCAACTTTCTGTGCTCTCTTGCGTGAACGGCTGGTGGATGTAATAGGTCTAGAGGGATCAGTCTGTGGGTGGATCGGTGCCCCGGTGCCCTCTTGGCTATTGCTTGTTTCAGCCATCGGTGCAAACTGCATTGCTGTGTTTAACAGTCCCTGCAACATCATGCTCTATTGTAAAAATTAAAGAAGTGGGTATTTTAGCACAAAAAAGAACATGCAAAGATGAAAATAACAGTGTACTCTTTAAGGTATGGCTAGTCATGTACTTATGCTGTTCAATTCAGCTGGGGTATTTGCTGCTGATGCCATGCAGCTGGGCTTGGGTGCTACTTCTTCCAACCGGTTCATCACGCTTCGTGAGGCTCGCGACACCTTCTGGTCCCTGGTCAAAGATAGTAGGTCGAAGTACCACAACTTAGGCCAGTAAATTTTCTCTGCACTCACCCTAGAACACTTGCTCTGCTCCACCTTGTTCTACTCCTTTTAACATGTAGTGCACTGATTTTGAATTTTGCTTTTGACCATTTTCAGGTCAACTGGCTGTCCCGGCAAATGCTTTTTGAATACTCCCATAAGCTTCTTGTAGGCTTTTCTTTTCTTTAGTTGGTTAATGTACTCTGGGCAAGTAACCTTCCATAAGAACGGGAAGGAATGGTACACCTCCATTAAATTCCTTGTAAAATCTTCATGGTCCATGATGTCCCTATTCAAACAAAATCAAAACGTTGACATACAGCTGACATCCATATTACTGTATTATTCGTTGTGCTGCACATAAAGTATCACTGCATGTGACAATTTATGATCAGCACTATGAAAAATACACTGCTTTAAACAGCTGTACAGCAGAAAGAAGTACAAGCATACTCACCTTCTAAAGCTGGAATAAAGTGCCTGAAATATTTCGCGGAGAGTGTAGCTTTAAGCAATGGTTTGTTGTACAGAGCCAGTTGAATCCTCAGCTGTAGTCTCTAGGTCTTCAGAATATAGAGTGATTCTAATATGCATCTTTTTATATCCTTTTGACTGGATACAGTGCTATTCCTTCAATTCTTCGCATAATAAAACTTTTTTTTTTCTCACATTAATTAGATACCTACCACATACTGATTGTTTTATAATGCAAATCAGAATATGCATATACTTGGCATTGTTTTGTTTTGCATGACCCTACCACCTACTGATTTTTTCAATGCCATAGCTGGGAACACCTACACTAGCCATTGGGTTGTTTTTTTCACTAATTAACAAACTAAACGCCTAAAGATTCTGTAAAAGGTCACAAAACTATTCACAAAAACTATGCTTTTCCAACACACCTAGAGATTCTTTTACAGTTCAATTAAAAAATACATGTTTTTGCAGCAACTTGTTTTTCCTACTGATTCTTTCACAATTCCTTTTCATTGATCGCCTATAATGATTTTCATTTCTAACAAACTTTGACATCTAGCTTTCTTTCAAATGTCGCAGTGCTAAACAGCTAGGTTTTTTTTAAAACAAAATTAGCACACCCACAACTTTCAAAAGCCAAAACAAGCTCATTTTTTCCCCTTCACTAATGCACACGCCTTTAAAACAAACTATCCTGCAATTATCGTTAAATGTAAACACTACACAATGATAAAATGAACGACTGAAATTCCCAGGCGCCGTGTCCATTTCTAGCAATAATCATTAGGTTTAAATTTTCATCTTTTTTTTTTTTTCTAAATCTCGTTTTATTGAGTTTTTAACTTTAAATTCCAGTGTATACATCTTGAAATAGTCACGTATACAAAATTACGGCAAAAGTAATATTCAACTTGCATATTCTTTAACATGGGCGAAAGCATATAGAATCTAAACATTCAGGGCTCCTGTCCCCTTCTGGTGGTGGTAGTGGGGGAAGGGGGGGGTCTTGTGGTCTGACGATTTGAGGGGTCAGTGGCAGACTGTTGTGGGGGTCAGGTTTCTGTTTTTTGTCTGCCAGTATCCATGCTGATTTAGCCGGCTCCAGAGAGTAGTCCTCGGGTCTCGAACGCTCAGGAAGTGGGTTCGAGTAACTCCGGTGGAGTGTTAAGTAGCGACACCAGACCACTCACATTAGTATATATGATAACGATCGGGAGGGGGGGGGGGGGGGGAGAAGGGAGAAGACCCAGCTCTAAATTTTCATCTTTAAAAGCAAAACCATCGCTCACTTTTGATCATTTAAACAAATTTTGAGCGATAATCGTTGTGTTTAAATGAGACTCAACGCTACTAAACGATTATAATAAAAACAACATCTATTGATGGGCTAATTTCTACTTATATATGGACAAGCCCTCAAAATTAATGGCAAACCTCCCAAGACAGAGGTGCATTAAAGCAAAAATCCCTTATGTAACTAAAGAAAAGGATCTGGCAACAAAAATCTCACATCCTCAGCAAATAGTAGAAGAATTCAAAAGCTTTTATGCCAAGCTATACAATTTAAAAGATGATCCCTCCATACACCACTACCATAAATATTTTATTTTTATAAAATGGCCCTTCCTACTAGAGGTAATAAGTCACAGGAATTAAATAAACCAATCTCACTTTTGGAAGTAACTAAGCCATTAGCAGTCTAAAAAATTTTAAATTCCCTGGTATTAAAATGAATACTATAAAATATTTCTCTTATCTTTTCACCACACCTTGCCTCCACATTTAATGGTGCAATGACAGATAGGGCCTTGCCAGCAGAGATGCTTCAAGCGACCATCGTCACTATTCCGGTTAAGTCCCCCACCAGGCCTGCCAACTTTAGTCTAATCTCCCTTCTTCATTCAGACACCAAAATCTACTCAAAAATTCTAGCCACAAGACTACTAGAAATTCTGCCAGATGTAATCCATAAGGTGAGTTTTACAAAAGGAAAACAAGTGGTGAATGGCACAGGGAGGACATTAAGGCCTCGGGCAGACGGGCGTTTTTTTGCGCGATTTGCGCATGCGCATGCGATCTGCGATCCGCGCATACTTAAAACGATTGCTTCGCAATGGGATCGGTCACATGGGCGCTTTTTATGCGGATGTCCGATAAATTATAGGACACGATTCCTTGTGTTCTATATATGCCCTCAATGGGGCCGGCGGCAGCAGCGCCGACCCCATTGAGAACATATACTACAAAGATCATTCTCCTCTGCCACAGCTGTAACAGCTGTGGCAGAGAAGAATGATGTTCGCCCATTGAATTCAATGGAGCCGGCAATACAGCCGGTTCCATTGAAAGCAATGGGCTGCCGGCAAGCGCAGGATGAATTTTCGGGAAGGGCTTAAAAATATAAGTCCTTCCCTGAAAATCATCCTAAAATGTGTAAAAATGAAAAAATATATATATACTCACCTTGTCCCTGCAGCCGGAGTTCAGCCGCGGCCGGCCAGCAGTTCTCCTGAACTGCTCTGTGTAGTATTCAGCAGCCGGGGATTTAAAATCCCCGCCTGCTGAATGGGCTGCCTCTGATTGGTCACAGCCCTCACCAATTAGAGGCAGTTCTCACTCACTCATTCATGAATGGGTGAGTGAGTGCTGCCTCTGATTGGCTCAGTGCAAGGACCAATCAGGGGCAGCTCTCAGCTATTGAATGACAGCTGAGAGCTGCCCCTGATTGGTGTCTGCGCTGAGCACTCACTCACCCATTCATGAACAGCTAAGTGTTACAGCAGGCTTGCGCAAAATTCTTTCCTGGCTCTGTGTTGCCTGTTACATCACCGCTGTATTCCTGTCCACAGTGAAACAGTCTGCAGTAATTTTACATTGTCCAGGGCCAGTAGTGGTGAGGCAGGGACAGAAGACATATACAGTGTATATAGGCAGTGGGCCTTTCCAAAAACATTTAGGAAAAAAATCTATTTGGGCTGCCTGTGACCGTCCTCAGTGTACTGGGTCTCTGCTGGGGGTAGTTGTCCTAATTCATACGCAGCCAGCTAAGTGTTACAGCAGGCTTGCGCAAAATTCTTTCCTGGCTCTGCTGTGCGTTCCGTAAGCGAAGTCAGCCTCCAACCACAGGCCAATAAGCGGCACATTTAATTACAGCGTTCTGTTTCTGCACTACTGGTAATACAGCATGCTGAGGGGTAGGGGTAGGCCTATAGGACGTGGACGTGGGCGAGGACGCGGAGGCCCAAGTCAGGGTGTGGGCACAGGCCGAGCCAGTGCGGTGGCCAGGGGTAGAGGCAGGGCCAGACCGAATAATCCACCAACTGTTTCCCAAAGCGCCCCCTCGCGCCATGCCACCCTGCAGAGGCCAAGGTGCTCTAAGGTGTGGTAGTTTTTCACAAAGATGCCTGACAACCGACAAACAGTGGTGTGCAACCTTTGTCGCGCCAAGATCAGCTGGGAAGCCACCACAACCAGCATACGCAGGCATATGATGGCCAAGCACCCCACAAGGTGGGACGAAGGCCGTTCACCGCCTCCGGTTTGCACCACTGCCTCTCCCCCTGTGCCCCAACCTGCCACTGAGATCCAACCCCCCTCTGAGGACACAGGCATTACCGTCTCCTGGCCTGCACCCACACCCTCACCTCCGCTGTCCTCGGCCCCATCCAGCAATGTCTTTCAGCGCAGCATCCAGACGTCGCTAGCGCAACTGTTTGAGCGCAAGCGCAAGTACGCCGCCACGCACCCGCACGCTCAAGTGTTAAACGTGCACATAGCCAAATTGATCAGCCTGGAGATTCTGCCGTATAGGCTTGTGGAAACGAAGGCTTTCAAAAGCATGATGGCGGCGGTGGCCCCGCGCTACTCGGTTCCCAGTCGCCACTACTTTTCTCGATGTGCCGTCCCAGCCCTGCACGACCACGTCTCCCGCAACATTGTACGCGCCCTCACCAACGCAGTTACTGCCAAGGTCCACTTAACAACAGACACGTGGACAAGCACAGGCGGGCAGGGCCACTATATCTCCCTGACGGCACATTGGGTGAATTTAGTGGAGGCTGGGACCGAGTCACAGCCTGAAACCGCTCACGTCCTACCCACCCCCAGAATTGCGGGCCACAGCTCGGTGGTGGTATCTGCGGCGGTGTATGCTTCCTCCACTAAACCACCCTCCTCCTCCTCCTCCAACGCAACCTCTGTCTCGCAATCAAAATGTGTCAGCAGCAGCACGTCGCCAGCAGTCGGTGTCGCGCGGCGTGGCAGCACAGCGGTGGGCAAGCGTCAGCAGGCCGTGCTGAAACTACTCAGCTTAGGAGAGAAGAGGCACACGGCCCACGAACTGCTGCAGGGTCTGACAGAGCAGACCGACCGCTGGCTTGCGCCGCTGAGCCTCCAACCGGGCATGGTCATGTGTGACAACGGCCGTAACCTGGTGGCGGCTCTGCAGCTCGGCAGCCTCACGCACATGCCATGCCTGACCCATGTCTTTAGTTTGGTGGTTCAGCTACCCACACTTGTCATACCTGCTCGGAAAGGTGCGCCGGGTCAGCGCACCTTTCCGCAAGTCCAAGACGGACGCTGCCACCCTGCGGACCCTGCAACATCGGTTTAATCTGCCAGTGCAACGACTGCTGTGCGACGTGCCCACACAGTGGAACTCTACGCTCCACATGTTGGCCAGACTCTATGAGCAGCGTAGAGCTATAGTGGAATACCAACTCCAACATGGGCGGCATAGTGGGAGTCAGCCTCCTCAATTCTTTACAGAAGAGTGGGCCTGGTTGGCAGCCATCTGCCAGGTCCTTGGAAACTTTGAGGAGTCTACCCAGATGGTGAGCGGGGATGCTGCAATCATTAGCATCACCATTCCTCTGCTATGCCTCTTGAGAAGTTCCCTGCAAAGCATAAAGGCAGACGCTTTGCGCTCGGAAACGGAGGCGGGGGAAGACAGTATGTCGCTGGATAGTCAGAGCACCCTCATGTCTATATCTCAGCGCGTTGAGGAGGAGGAGGAGGAGCATGGGGAGGAGGGGAAAGAGACAGCTTGGCCCACTCCCGAGGGTACCCATGCTGCTTGCCTGTCATCCTTTCAGCGTGTATGGCCTGAGGAGGAGGAGGAGTAGGAGCAGGAGGATCCTGAAAGTGATCTTCCTAGTGAGACCAGCCATGTGTTGCGTACAGGTACCCTGGCACACATTGCTGACTTCATGTTAGAATGCCTTTCTCGAGGCCCTCGCGTTACACGCATTCTGGCCGCTACGGATTACTGGGTGTACACACTGCTCGACCCACGGTATAAGGAGAACCTTTCCACTCTCATGCCCGAAGAGGAAAGGGGTTCGAGAGTGATGCTATACCACAGGACCCTGGCGGACAAACTGATGGTAACATTCCCATCTGACAGCGCTAGTGGCAGAAGGCGCAGTTCCGAGGGCCAGGTAGCAGGGGAGGCGCGGAGATCAGGCAGCATGTACAGCGCAGGCAGGGGAACATTCTCCAAGGCCTTTGCCAGCTTTATGGCTCCCCAGCAAGACTGTGTCACTGCTCCCCAGTCAAGGCTGAGTCGGCGGGAGCACTGTAAAAGGATGGTGAGGGAGTAAGTAGCCGATCGCACGACCGTCCTCGGTGACGCCTCTGCCCCCTACAACTACTGGGTGTCGAAGCTGGACACGTGGCCTGAACGCGCGCTGTATGCCCTGGAGGTGCTTGCTTGTCCTGCGGCTAGCGTCTTGTCAGAGAGGGTGTTTAGTGCGGCTGGGGGAATCATCACAGATAAGCGTACCCGCCTGTCAACCGACAGTGCCGACAGGCTTACACTCATCAAGATGAACAAAGCCTGGATTTCCCCAGACTTCTCTTCTCCACCAGCGGACAGCAGCGATACCTAAGCAATACGTAGGCTGTACCCGCGGATGGAAGCATCGTTCTCTATCACCATCAAAAACGGGGACATTTTAGCTTCATCAATCTGTGTATAATATTCATCCTCCTCCTCCTGAAACTTGACGTAATCACGCCGAACGGGCAATTTTTCTTAGGCCCACAAGGCTCAGTCATATAATTTTTGTAAACAATTTTTATACGTTTCAATGCTCATTAAAGCGTTGAAACTTGCACCTGAACCAATTTTTATTTTAACTGGGCTGCCTCCAGGCCTAGTTACAAATTAAGCTACATTAACCAAAGCGATTCATGGGTTTCACCTGCCCTCTTGGTTGGGCATGGGCAATTTTTCTGAGGTACATTACTACTGTTGGTACACCAATTTTTTGGGGCCCTCGCCTACAGTGTAATCCAATTAATTTTTTGCCCACCTGCATTAAAGCTGATGTTACATCAGCTGTGCTGGGCACTGCAATGGGATATATTTATGTACCGCCGGTGGGTTCCAGGGAGGCACCCATGCTGTCGGTCCACACGGAGTTGTAACTGCATGTGTCTACTTCTAAAGAACCCCAGTCTGACTGGGGCATGCAGTGTGGGCCGAAGCCCACCTGCATTAAACATGACATTACCTCAGCTGTGATGGGCAATACAATGGGATATATTTATGTGCCGCTGGTGGCTTCCTGGCACCCATGCTGTCGGTCCACACGGAGTTGTAACTGCATGTGTCCACTTCTAAAGAACCCCAGTCTGACTGGGGCATGCAGTGTGGGCCGAAGCCCACCTGCATTAAACATGACATTACCTCAGCTGTGATGGGCAATGCAATGGGATATATTTATGTGCCGCCAGTGGCTTCCTTGCACCCACCCATGCTGTTGGTCCACAGGGACTTCACAATAGGGAGTTGTACCTGCCTGTGTCTATGAATTAAAAACCCCGGTCAGGTTGGGGCATGCAGTGTGGGCCGAAGCCCACCTGCATTTAATCTGATGTTAGCTCTGCTGTCCCGGGCACTGCAATGGGATACATTTATGTACAGCCGGTGGGTTCCAGGGAGCCACCCATGCTGTGGGTGCACACGGAATTCCCATTGCGGAGTTGTACCTGCCTGTGACTATTTATAAAAAACCGCGGTCTGACTGGGGCATGCAGACACCTTGACAGAATGAATAGTGTGTGGCACATAGGTTCCCCATTGCTATGCCCACGTGTGCAGCTCCTGATGGTGGTGGCAGAGGATTATATTTCTCATTGCTTCTGTACAGCATTGTGGGCTATCGTCCTGCCCCTTTTAAAGAGGGTAGCTGCCTAGCCGTGCCAACTCTCTGCAGTGTGTGCCTGCGGTTCCTCCTCATGGCAGACGCACTTATAAATAGGCATGAGTGTGGAGTGGCATGAGGGCAGCTGAAGGCTGGGCAGGGACACTTTGGTGTGTGCTGTGGACACTGGGTCGTGCGGGGGGGGGGGGGGTTGGGCAGCATGTAACCCAGGAGAAGTGGCAGCGGAGTGTCATGCAGGCAGTGATTGTGCTTTGTTGGAGGTAGTGTGGTGCTTAGCTAAGGTATGCATTGCTAATGAGGGCTTTTCAGAAGTAAAAATTGTTGGGAGGGGGGGGGCACTCTTGCCGCTATTGTGGCTTAATAGTGGGACCTGGGAACTTGAGATGCAGCCCAACATGTAGCCCCTGACCTGCCCTATCCGTTGCTGTGTTGTTCCCATCACTTTCTTGAATTGCCCAGATTTTCACAAATGAAAACCTTAGCGAGCATCGGCGATATACAAAAATGCTCGGGTCGCCCATTGACTTCAATGGGGTTCGTTATTCGAAACGAACCCTCGAGCATCGCGAAATTTTCGTCCCGAGTAACGAGCACCCGAGCATTTTGGTGCTCGCTCATCTCTACTTGCATGCAATATGAGTGTGATGGTTCGATTATTGCAGCATTCTTGCATATCACTTTTTCTTTGGAAGTGGGACAAAGACTGATGCAAATCTGTTGACAAAGCATTGTTAACATTTGTATTGGCACTGGTTTGAGAAACCCCTGGGTGTGACTTTGCTTGCTTGCATCTTCAAGTTTTGCACACTGTTCTTTCCAGTAACACTCTTTATCTCGCCTCCTTTCTCTCTGAAATTTAGCAATCTGAAATCAATTCTGCTGCCATTTGCTTTGGCTGTTTGTCTCATGTTGGCGATTTTGATAGTTGCATCTGTAATTAATTTTGGCCTTTTTGCTGTCCTTTTGTATGGAATGAATTGTTCCGCTATGTTTGTTATGGTGAATTTCTTTACTTCCCATAATTCATCTGGAGTTTTCCGGTTGTGCTGAGTGACTGTAATCTGTTTTTACCTCTACCGCATATTCTTATGGGATGTGTGTTGATGGTGTTAAAGTGTTTCATTGCAGGTGAACTTTTCGTGTTGTTGAAGCGGTGTTTGAGTTTCGCAATGAGTAACTGGTGGTCAGTACCATAATCTGCACCAGGTAGTATGTTGACTGCTTGTACTAAGCTTTTCCAACGTTGTTGGCAAATGAAATAATCTGGGTGTGAAGCTGTCCATGTGTATTAATGGCATTTTGGCTGCTCAAACCATGTGTTTGCAATCAAAAATTGATTTTCTTAACAGCATTGAACCAAATGATCACTAACCTCATTCCGTTCTCCCGATCCGAATTTGCCTTCCAATGATGGTTCTTTTCCCATGCCTACTTTTGTATTAAAGTCCCCAGTAATAAAAATGTCTTTGGCGTAAACTTGATTGCTTGTTGAAGATCCACATACAATTTTTCAACACCCTCTTCTTTTGCATCAGTGGGAGGGAGGTACATAAATCTTCAAAACTGTGAATGAGCGAGGCTTCCCATGAAAGCATAGGGTATTATTCTGTCATTAATAGTGTTGAAGCATTTAACAACTTTGACAGTTTTCTTTGTTTGTGATGAGGGCTACTCCATTGCACCTGCTATTGTCATTACCAGAATAGTAAATCGTGTAGTTGTTGCTGTTAAAATAGCTACTGCCTATTCAGTGTAACTCGCTGATGTCAAGTATATCGATGTTGAGCCATTCAATTTCAGTTTTTTAAATTTCCAGTTTGCCTATATTAATGTTGCAGATGTTCCAAGTTCAAATCCTGTGAACCTTTGTGAAACGCAGACAATTTCTTTTGTATGAGGGTACATCAACAGACCAGAGTTCTTGCGGTTTTGTCCAGTCTGTGTCATAAATGCCCAAGCTACTCGAACGTTGTCCTTGTTCTTCCCTGGTCGCTTGTTAGGTGCTTTCAGTCCAGGAATCCCACCTTCCAGCACCATGTTGGAAAACGTTTGGATGTGATTCATAAATTATTTTGGCAAAAATAGTGGAGTAGTTTGCCATTGCTTCCCCCCCCCCCCCCCCCCCATTTATCCAGGCTTGGGACTGGCGTGTAGCAGCTACACGGCTGGGGTTTTTTCTAGGTTAGTCTGTGCTTACTGGTCTGTTTTTGTTGTTGCATTTTGCTTGTTTCTGTCTGCTTTTGTTCTTAGTTCAGCTCATTTGGTTATTGTTGGAACTTAGTGCCTTCTGGCTCTCAGGAAAACTGCTTGTCAGGGAAATTAGTATAGGCACGTGAGGGACAGTGGGATCTGGTTTAGAGCAACAGCATCAGATAAAGGGTTATTGGAAGACATAGGAATAGCTAGTTTTAGAGATGGCATTTCTCTGGTGGTTATTCAGTTCCATTTAGTCAATTCCAGTCTCCACTGCCAGTTTCATCACATGGATAACTGTCATCTTCATCCTCATTATTCATTTAACACCACCCATTCGACTTGTCCTCTAATCCTATAATGTTATTTGTGTATTACTGTGTTGACACATACTTCTCTACTGTATGTATGTATCAGAGTACTAGGAGATATGGTTAGTACCCCAGAAAGGCGAACACAAAAGATATAGTCAAGTTCTGCCATTTAGCATCCAGCTGGCATCATTACAGTTCACTGATTTACTACATAAGAAAAAAATCTGTCTGGCATGTAAAGCTTGAAGTTCAACTATATGGAAACATTACAAAGGATGACATGTAATGTTATTCTGCTGCTGCTAGTCAAGGGAAGCATTCTTAAAAGCCCCTAGCATTGACAGAACCTTGTGCATTCCGACATTGACATTTACAAATCTTCAAAGGTGTCAAGTTAGTTGATTTAGAAGCTGGACTTTAGCAGAGCTAGTGCACTTTCATGATATTTTTCTAGCTGCCAAATCTTAGAAAGGCACTCAGAAAAAAAGGCTGTATATCTCCTGGTCTATTTTCATATCTTTTGATTTTACTGCAACTAGCACAAAATCGTTGTGAATTTATCATGATTTTTGCATGACTACATTGTTTCTGATGTGGCTCTATGTGAATTGCAACAAATTACGGAACGTTTGCTGTAAATCTAGGCAAATTGCTGCAAAACCATAACTTGAAGAGATGCAGGGTTTTTGGTGACATAATAGTCACATGACAGAGGTCCTGCACCCAGGCACCACGGAAGAGGACTAGAAGTTGCTGCTTGCTTAGAACTAAGGTAATAAGGGGACTAAGAAAGACAGAATGTAGTCTGTGTGAAAGAAGGGAGAGAAATGTGTGAAAAAGAAGGGACAGGGAGAACAGTTTATGAGAAAAGGGAACATTTGGGGAAAAGTCTGTGTGAGAGAAGAGGGCATGGGAAGCAGTCCGGAATCATGTGTGCCAGCCAGAGGCGTAACTTGAAGCTCCTGGCCCCCAATGCAAAACCTGGAACGGGGCCCCCAACTATAATGCTTTATTCATAGTACTGGGCTCCCTATATGGAGAAGAGAGGCCTTATGGGCCCCCCAAGGCTCCTGGGCCCGGGTGCAACCGCATCCCCTGCATCCTCTATAGTTACGCCCCTGGTGCCAGCTCCAGATTATGCTCATCTTGGATTTCCTGTGACTCCAGGACCACATGACTTATGCAAGGTGCAGCCCTACCACCAGCTCTGGAGCACAGTGAGAAAACACTTGTCCCTTGACTTTTATCCCCAGCTGAAATGCCTGCAGACCAACACCAGTGCCAGGCAGTATATGCTGCTCTTCAATATAATACTTAGAGGGGTCTTCCCTCTTTATTTTTCCCAAATGTTCTGTAAACTGCACATAAAGTCTAATACCCCCATAAATATATTGCCACAAGAGTTGCCAAGTGTGCAGAAATTCCTGAACAATTCATAAAATTAGGGTTCTTTTTCCATTGCCCTTGAAGAAAAAAATAGATGCATTCATGATTTTTTGGTGGTTCTTGACCAGGCTATGACTTCAACTGTAATCATTTTACAGATCACAGTAAATGCTGGTAAGAAGTTTATATCAGTATCTGACCTATAAAAATGTATCACTTGTAATCTTTGTCATTCATTGTGGTTTTTTTAATGTGTCTGTCGAAAATGTTGTCTGTCTGTGATTTTTTAATAGGTTTTCCAGACAAAAAAAAAATTAGGTTGGCAACCCTGATTGCCGCACACACTGCCAATCTACATAATTGCTTCCACGGTGCTGCGGTGCCAACATGGCCCTTGATAGCTAATAAGTTGCTGAAATAGGACTAGCCCTTTAATGATTTTTTTCCATCATGTTTTAGAAAAAAAATTTTTTGGGAAGATTATGCCTTTTTTGTTTGTTTTTTACATGTCAATGAATATTTGAAATCTATTCATTTTACAGTGTGGGGCTAACTTCAGTCCTCCAGATGACAACTGAAGTGATTATGACCTGACGTTGACTATACCCCAAATCTTACATTGCATATACATATATTATGCATTAGTTTCTTTCGTCCCTTCTTTTTTAAACTGTTCATCTCTGCTTTTTCCTTTCCCCCCCTTTTTTTGTATTCATTATTAAGCTATCCTTAATTTTTATACTTTTACTATTATAACTATTATTATTTAATATTTGCTTTTCAATGTTTATACCTCTCTCTTGCTACCTCTTCAAAATCCTAAAGATTTTTTTTCCCTTCTAAAATCTCATATGAATTACTCATTTCTAAATTGATAACTTCTTTCTCAGCATCTGCACATCACTGTTTAGAAGAATTCATCACTACTATCTATGGGGAAATTAGTGCTATATTGCATTTGGTGTCCAAAGTTTTAAATTCATTAGATATCAAGGACTCTTCATCTTATCTATGTCTGAATTTTGTCAAAGAAACTGCCTTCTGTTGGAACTTTTTTGGCATAAAAATGTTACAAATTTTGGTGTATGAAAAGCCAGTCTTGATAAATCTCCCCCATATACTTTTTAATATATTCAATCCATAAATAATTATATACACTAATTGTAAAACAATAATCAAGCACCTAGAAAGAGTTGGAATCAAATAAAACTTTATATGCGTAATTGTAATTTTGATATAAGTGATTTCAATATTAGAGCAAAAAGATATTTTTTTGTGAAAAACTGAACACTTAGGGCGCCCACCCACTGGCGATTTGCGTTTCTCTGCGTTTTGCTTTTTTTCTGCAGAGCAATTAGAATTGAATGTACTCCTGTCCACTGGCGTTTTGCGTTGCGTTGCGTTGCGTTTTTTAACATAGGAACTGTCAGTTGCATATGTGTCCTTATTTTTCTCCTAATGCACCCATGAAAGTCAATGGAAATTAATGGAAAAGCCGCGAAAACGCAGCAAAAAACGCCGCGAAAAACCCGGGAAAAACGCCGCGAAAACGCAGCGTTTTTCACGCACGGAAATCGCAAACGCCAGTGGGTGGGCGCCCTTAGGGTGACTATCCACTATAGTTTTTTTTCACTGCGAAATTCGCAGCGTTTTGTTTTTCTGCAAGGGTCTATGGGACTTGTAATGTTAAAATCGCGATCGCGCAAAATCGCGATTTTGCAGTAAATTGCGATTTTGCGTGATCGCGACTTTAACATTACAAGTCCCATAGACCCCTGCAGAAAAAAAAACGCTGCGAATATCGCAGTGAAAAAAAACTGTAGTGGGTAGTCACCCTTAGAAGGGCCTTTCACACAGGACGGAATTAGTCCACATTTTTGTATCACAATGTTATCCTTACGGGGCTTGAATTCCAAACCTGTTTTATTCCATGCATCTTTAATGCTAAACTGTTAGATTCAGTTAGGCAATGGAAAAGCCTTCTGCTGTGGAATTAAGGATGTCTTATGGAATTGCAATAGCGTATTTTAAAAATGATAGTCCCAATGGAAATCCAAAATTGAATCTGCAGCATTATATTTCGCAGTATTTTTAGATGTGGAATTTTGATCAATTTTGAGTGTTTGCAGAAAAGTCCACCCCTTAACAGGAAGTTAATAGCTTGTGCTTTCTGTGCAAAGAAATAGGAAGTTCCTGCGTTAACTGCATTGCATGTGCGCTGCATCTCCATTATAGCAAGCATAATGGTCAGCAGTAGAGATGAGCGAGCACCAAAATGCTTGGGTGCTTGTTACTTGGGACGAAATTATCGCGATGCTCGAGGGTTCGTTTCGAGTAACGAACCCCATTGAAGTCAATGGGCGACCTGAGCATTTTTGTATATCGCCGATGCTCGCTAAGGTTTCCATTTGTGAAAATCTGGGCAATTCAAGAAAGTGATGGGAACGACACAGCAATGGACAGGGCAGGCGAGGGGCTACATGTTGGGCTGCATCTCAAGTTCCCAGGTCCCACTATTAAGCCACAATAGCGGCAAGAGTGCCCCTCTTCCTCCCAACAACTTTTACTTCTGAAAAGCCCTCATTAGCAATGCATACCTTAGCTAAGCACCACACTACCTCCAACAAAGCACAATCACTGCCTGCATGACACTCCACTGCCACTTCTCCTGGGTTACATGCTGCCCAACCCCCCCCCCCCCCCGCACGACGCAGTGTCCACAGCGCACACCAAAGTGTCCCTGCGCAGCCTTTAGCTGCACTCATGCCACACCACCCTCATGTCTATTTATAAGTGCGTCTGCCATGAGGGGGAACCGCAGGCACACACTGCAGAGGGTTGGCACGGCTAGGCAGCGACCCTCTTTAAAAGGGGCGGGGCGATAGCCCACAATGCTGTACAGAGGCAATGAGAAATATAATCCTGTGCCACCGCCATCAGGAGCTGCACACGTGGGCATACCAATGGGGAATCTATGTGCCACACACTATTCATTCTGTCAAGGTGTCTGCATGCCCCAGTCAGACCGCGTTTTTTTATAAATAGTCATAGGCAGGTACAACTCCGCAATGGGAATTCCGTGTGCACCCACAGCATGGGTGGCTCCCTGGAACCCACCGGCTGTACATAAATGTATCCCATTGCAGTGCCCATCACAGCTGAGGTAACGTCTGATTAAATGCAGGTGGTCTTCGGCCCACACTGCATGCCCCAGTCAGACTGGGGTTCTTTAGAAGTGTACACATGGAGTTACAACTCCGTGTGGACTGACAGCGAGGGTGGGTGCCAGGAACCCACCGGCGGTACATAAATATATCCCATTGCATTGCCCATCACAGCTGAGGTAATGTCATGTTTAATGCAGGTGGGCTTCAGCCCACACTGCTGCCCCAGTCAGACTGGGGTTCTTTAGAAGTAGACACATGCAGTTAAAACTGCCTGTGGACCCACAGCATGGGTGGGTGCCAGGAAGCCACCGGCGGTACATAAATATATCCCATTGCATTGCCCATCACAGCTGATGTAATGTCAGCTTTAATGCAGGTGGGCAAAAAATTAATTGGATTACACTGTAGGCGAGGGCCCCAAAAAATTGGTGTACCAACAGTACTAACGTACCTCAGAAAAATTGCCCATGCCCAACCAAGAGGGCAGGTGAAACTCATTAATCGCTTTGGTTAATGTGGCTTAATTGGTAACTAGGCCTGGAGGCAGCCCAGTTAAAATAAAAATTGGTTCAGGTGAAAGTTTCAACACTTTAATGAGCATTGAAACGTATAAAAATTGTTTACAAAAATTATATGACTGAGCCTTGTGGGCCTAAGAAAAATTGCCTGTCCGGCGTGATTACGTGAGGTTTCAGGAGAAGGAGCAGGAGGAGGAGAATGAATAGAATACACAGATTGATGAAGCAAAAATGTCCCCGTTTTTGATGGTGATAGAGAACAATACTTCCATCCGCGGGTGCAGCCTACGTATTGTTTAGGTATCGCTGCTGTCCGCTGGTGGAGAAGAGAAGTCTGGGGAAATCCAGGCTTTGTTCATCTTGATGAGTGTAAGCTTGTCGGCACTGTCGGTTGACAGGCGGGTACGCTTATCCGTGATGATTCCCCCAGCTGCACTAAACACCCTCTCTGACAAGACGCTAGCCGCAGGACAAGCAAGCACCTCCAGGGCATACAGCGCGAGTTCAGGCCACGTGTCCAGCTTCAACACCCAGTAGTTGTAGGGGGCAGAGGCGTCACCGTGTGATCGGCTACGTACTCCCTCACCATCCTTTTACAGTGCTCCCGCCAACTCAGCCTTGACTGGGGAGCGGTGACACAGTCTTGCTGGGGAGCCATAAAGCTGCGCTGTACATGCTGCCTGATCTCTGCGCCTCCCCTGCTACCTGGCCCTCGGAACTGCACCTTCTGCCACTAGCGCTGTCGGATGGGAATGTTACCATCAGTTTGTCCGCCAGGGTCCTGTGGTATAGCATCACTCTTGAACCCCCTTTCCTCTTCGGGTATGAGAGTGGAAAGGTTCTCCTTATACTGTGGGTCGAGCAATGTGTACACCCAGTAATCCGTAGTGGCCAGAATGCGTGTAACGCGAGGGTCTCGAGAAAAACATCCTAACATGAAGTCAGCCATGTGTGCCAGGGTACCTGTACGCAACACATGGCTGTCCTCACTAGGAAGATTACTTTCAGGATCCTCCTCCTCCTCCGGCCATACACGCTGAAAGGATGACAGGCAAGCAGCATGGGTACCCTCAGCAGTGGGCCAAGCTGTCTCTTCCCCCTCCTCCTCATGCTCCTCCCCCTCCTCCTCAACGCGCTGAGATATAGACATGAGGGTGCTCTGACTATCCAGCGACATACTGTCTTCCCCCGCCTCCGTTTCCGAGCGCAAAGCGTCTGCCTTTATGCTTTGCAGGGAACTTCTCAAGAGGCATAGCAGAGGAATGGTGACGCTAATGATTGCAGCATCCCCGCTCACCATCTGGGTAGACTCCTCAAAGTTTCCAAGGACCTGGCAGATGGCTGCCAACCAGGCCCACTCTTCTGTAAAGAATTGAGGAGGCTGACTCCCACTACGCCGCCCATGTTAGAGTTGGTATTCCACTATAGCTCTACGCTGCTCATAGAGTCTGGCCAACATGTGGAGCGTAGAGTTCCACCGTGTGGGCACGTCGCACAGCAGTCGGTGCACTGGCAGATTAAACCGATGTTGCAGGGTCTGCAGTGTGGCAGCGTCCGTCTTGGACTTGCAGAAATGTGCGCTGACGGCGCACCTTTCCGAGCAGGTATGACAAGTGTGGGTAGCTTTTCAGAAAGCGCTGAACCACCAAATTAAAGACATGGGCCAGGCATGGCACATGCGTGAGGCTGCCGAGCTGCAGAGCCGCCACCAGGTTACGTCCGTTGTCACACACGACCATGCCCGGTTGGAGGCTCAGCGACGAAAGCCAGCGGTCGGTCTGCTCTGTCAGATCCTGCAGCAGTTCGTGGGCCGTGTGCCTCTTCTCTCCTAAGCTGAGTAGTTTCAGCACGGCCTGCTGACGCTTGCCCACTGCTGTGCTGCCACGCCGCGCGACACCGACTGCTGGCGACGTGCTGCTGCTGCTGACACATCTTGATTGCGAGACAGAGGTTGCGTTGGAGGAGGAGGAGGGTGGTTTAGTGGAGGAAGCATACACCGCCGCAGATACCAGCACCGAGCTGGGGCCCGCAATTCTGGGGGTGGGTAGGACGTGAGCAGTCCCAGGCTCTGACTCGGTCCCAGCCTCCACTAAATTCACCCAATGTGCCGTCAGGGAGATATAGTGGCCCTGCCCGCCTGTGCTTGTCCACGTGTCCGTTGTTAAGTGGACCTTGGCAGTAACCGCGTTGGTGAGGGCGCGTACAATGTTGCGGGAGACGTGGTTGTGCAGGGCTGGGACGGCACATCGGGAAAAGTAGTGGCGACTGGGAACCGAGTAGCGCGGGGCCGCCGCCACCATCATGCTTTTGAAAGCCTCCGTTTCCACAAGCCTATACGGCAGCATCTCCAGGCTGATCAATTTGGCTATGTGCACGTTTAACGCTTGAGCGTGCGGGTGCGTGGCGGCGTACTTGCGCTTGCGCTCAAACAGTTGCGCTAGCGACGTCTGGACGCTGCGCTGAGAGACATTGCTGGATGGGGCCGAGGACAGCGGAGGTGAGGGTGTGGGTGCAGGTTGGTAGGCACTCGTGCCTGTGTCCTCAGAGGGGGGTTGGATCTCAGTGGCAGGTTGGGGCACAGGGGGAGAGGCAGTGGTGCAAACCGGAGGCGGTGAACGGCCTTTGTCCCACCTTGTGGGGTGCTTGGCCATCATATGCCTGCGCATGCTGTTGGTGGTGGCTCCCCAGCTGATCTTGGCGCGACAAAGGTTGCACACCACTGTTCATCGGTCGTCAGGCATCTCTGTGAAAAACTGCCACACTTTAGAGCACCTTGGCCTCTGCAGGGTGGCATGGCGCTTTGGGAAACAGTTGGTGGATTATTCGGTCTGGCCCTGCCTCTACCCCTGGCCACCGCACTGGCTCAGCCTGTGCCCACACCCTGACTTGGGCCTCCGCGTCCTCGCCCGCGTCCACGTCCTCTAGGCCTACCCCTACCCCTCAGCATGCTGTATTACCAGTAGTGCAGAAACAGAACGCTGTAATTAAATGTGCCGCTTATTGGCCTGTGGTTGGAGGCTGACTTTGCTTACGGAACGCACAGCAGAGGCAGGAAAGAATTTTGCGCAAGCCTGCTGTAACACTTAGCTGGCTGCGTATGAATTAGGACAACTACCCCCAGCAGAGACCCAGTACACTTGTGGACAGGAATACAGCGGTGATGTAAGAGGCAACACAGAGGCAGGAAAGAATTTTGCGCAAGTCTGCTGTAACACTTAGCTGGCTGCGTATGAATTAGGACAACTACCCCCAGCAGAGACCCAGTACACTGAGGACGGTCACAGGCAGCCCAAATAGATTTTTTTTCCCAAATGTTTTTGGAAAGGCCCACTGCCCATATACACTAAATATGTCTTCTGTCCCTGCCTCACCACTACTGGCCCTGGACAATGTAAAATTACTGCAGGACGCAATGCTCTGCACGGCCGATATACAAAAAAAAAAAAAAAAGTGCAACATTGCAAAAAGCAGCCTCCACACTACTGCACACGGTTAGATGTGGCCATAAGAAGGACCCTTGGGGTTCTTGAAGCCTAAAATACTCCTAACGCTCTCCCTATAGCAGCTCCGGCACCAGCAGCACTGTCCCTGATCTCTGTCAGAATGCATCTGTGGCGAGCCGCGGGAGGGGCCGATTTATATACTCGGGTGACACCTGATCTCGCCAGCCACTCACTGCAGGGGGGTGGTATAGGGCTTGAACGTCGCAGGGGGAAGTTGTAATGCCTTCCCTGTCTTTCTATTGGTCAGAAAAGCGCGCTAACATCTCAGAGATGAAAGTGAAAGTAACTCGAACATCGCGTGGTACTCGTCTCGAGTAACGAGCATCTCGAACACGCTAATACTCGAACAAGTATCAAGCTCGGACGAGTACGTTCGCTCATCTCTAGTCAGGAGATCACACTTTTGCATTCCTGTGGGTGAACTTATTGAGCTTGTTAGCTTATTCATGTTGTTCTACATTCTTAAATGTTGATGTATGCTTGCTATTTTTTATGGTCTTTTCATGATCTTTGTAATGTGCATTTGACTCTTGAGAGTATTAAATATTAGAGATAAGCGAGCACGCTCGGACACAGCAGTTACTCGAGCGAGCATCGCTCTTCTCGAGTAACTGCTTACTGGTCTGAGCGTGAGAAATGTCATTGAGGATACATGATATCTAGTTTTTATGTATCACTATGTTGTTTTAAGATATTTTTTGTTTTTAATTATGTAAATTGATGCTTAAATTGTAACAAATATGTGTTCATACATAATACCATACATGATTATTAATCTGTGCTATATATATATATGTTTCAATATGCAAATATAGTTGCCCAGTATCTGACAGCTGTATTTATTTGTATTATTCTAAGTATATGTCTAATAATATCTGTCTTACTGTCTCATGCTAACTACAAATATAGAAACATGAAGGATGCAGAATGGAAAGAGGTGATAGCCACTTTGGTTCCTGACTGACCAAACACGCCCCCAAGGAGAAAGAAGGATGAGGGTATAATATTTTTATGACGTTCTTTTTCTGGGTAATTAAATTTTAAAATCTTTCCCTTGTAAAACAATATTAAGGCCTAAATTCTGAGTATTTGCCGGGTGCATGATATGTTCATCCCTTTTTTATTAATGTTGGCATTATTAATGTGTCATGAGCCAAGTCAGGAGGCTATTTTCCCATGGTGGCAATGTAACAATTCTCTCTCTAAGACACCTACACTACAGTGAAAGATTGTTTGAAAGTGGTGGATGGATTGATTGAAAGTGGTGGATGGAAGTACTACTGCCATTCCATAAATATCATAATGCTTAGAACAATATATCAAATGTTCTGCCCACTCTTTATCCTTTATAATCTCTAGGAACATTATAATATTTTGTAATCTTTTTTGTTCTTTTGTGAGAACTTTTATAATCTTGGGTTCTCCCAACAGCATAGAGATGATTGACTGAGGGCTCTTTCCCATGATCGTAGGCGTTTTTATGCATGCCTGCCAGCGCCCTAAAAACACGTGAACGGGCGCAAAAATCTAATGTTTGTGCATCTATTTAGACGGCATGGGCTCAGCGCATATACACCAAGGCTGCAATGCCGTTGCCTCCCCTCACCTCCCCTTCGCCGGCTCACCTCCTCTCTCCTTCCCTCCGGCTATTTGCAATGGGAGTGGGCAGGACAGGGGTGGAGCTAAGCAACCACCCCCTCATCACCCCTTGTCTACAGCCAGCAATGGGAGGGGGCGGTGTGGGGTGGAGCATAGCTCTGCCCTTATCCCGCCCCCTCTCATTGCAAACAGCTGGAGGGGAGGAGAGAGGAGGATAGAAGGGGGAAGGAGTTTAGCAGTCACCCTGATAAACTTCCTCCCACCTCCCGTCTTCGGCCGCTGTCATTGGCTCCTATAGGAATCTATGCAGCAGCCGATGAATAACGGGTACAAAGATAATTCCTGGACTATGTTTGCTGCCCTGAGGGTGAGTAGACTAGGGAAAAGGCTGAATCACTGGGGCAGCTCTATCCCATTCCAACAGAACTCTATCAATTTTAAAACACCTGTTTCAGATGCATGCATTTAAAAGAATTTTAATGGAATAAACCCAATGCACGTTAAAAAACATTTTGAAAAATACACTTTTCAAGAACTATCAGATCACTTTTTGGTGATCATTTTGAATCACTACAAAAGTTTGACAATAATCTGGAGCAGTCTATCACATTTTTGACAAGATTTATCGCCAATGTAAGCAATATGTATGTGTTATTGTTATATCATAGTGTACTTATGTGTCTGAGTTATATCAGACATTAAAGGGGTTGTCCCGCGCCGAAACGGTTTTTTTCTTTTTTTCAATAGGCCCCCCGTTCGGCGCGAGACAAACCCAATGCATGTGTTAAAAAAAAAAGTTTAGTACTTACCCGAATCCCCGCGCTGCGGCGACTTCTTCCTTACCTTAGCAAGATGGCCGCCGGGATCTTTACCCACGATGCACCGCGGGTCTTCTCCCATGGTGCACCGTGGGCTCTGTGCGGTCCATTGCCGATTCCAGCCTCCTGATTGGCTGGAATCGGCACACGTGACGGGGCGGAGCTACGAGGACCAGCTCTCCGGCACGAGCGGCCCCATTCACCAGGGAGAAGACCAGACTGCGCAAGCGCGTCTAATCGGGCGATTAGACGCTGAAATTAGATGGCACCATGGAAACGAGGACGCCAGCAACGGAACAGGTAAGTGAATAACTTCTGTATGGCTCATAATTAATGCGCGATGTATATTACAAAGTGCATTAATATGGCCATACAGAAGTGTATAACCCCACTTTCTTTCGCGGGACAACCCCTTTAAGGGCTCAGTCAGACAAGTGTTTTTTTTTTCGCGCATGTATACGTGCAGAGAAATAAAATCGCACATTGCGTGTAGAAAAATTGTGTGACCAGGTGCATTTGCACTCACATGACCTATCTTTTGCAGGCGCGATTTTTTTATGCTTCTATAATACGGACATATGACTACTTTTATTGGAAAGCACTGGTTCTAAGAGCCATTTGTAAAATGTGCCTACACATGCACGAAAAAAACGCTCCTCTGACCGAGCCCTAAAAGTGTTAGCATAGATTCCTATCTTAATCAGCATGTCAGATATTTTGAAGGTCATTCAAATTATGTTAAAAGTTTATTATTTAAAGATATTAATTTAAACAAACACTCATCAGCATTTTTTTTTAAAATAATTGTATCTTTACTGAAAAGTTGCTTATAAAAGTTAACAGTTTTCAAATATCAAAAAATTTGAAATATTCTAAAGTAGAATAAAAATAGATACAAGAAGTACCATATAGACCGGCGTATAAGGCGACGGGGCGTATAAGACGACCCCCCAACTTTCACCTTATACGCCGGGAATACAGCGGAGCAAAAAAAAAAATCATTACTCACCTCCCCCGGCGTTCTGCGGCGCTGCTGCAGGATGTCCGGCAGAGCATTGCTTTCTGGACGCAGGGCTTGAAATCCCCGCCTCCATTAAACACACGTGCCTTCAGCCAATCACAGCCATTCAATGATGTCATTGAATGGCTGTGATTGGCTGACGGCGTGTGTTAGCTAATCACAGTATTAGCTTTCTGGAGGCGGGGATTTCAAGCCCTGCGTCCAGAAAGCAATGCTCTGCCGGCGACCAGGAGGGAGCGACAGCCTGCAGCAGCGCCGCAGAACGCCGGGGGAGGTGAGTAATGATTTTTTTTTTTTTACACTTTCTTTTTTTTTGTATTACCGGCGTATAAGACGACCCCCGACTTCAGAGCAGATTTTTCGGGGTTCAAAAGTCATCTTATACGCCAGTATATACGGTAAATTTCAGAGGTTCTTCACATTGAGTGGTTACTTCAGTGGTAGTTTGTCAAATGCATCAGCAAAAATCTAACATTTATAATCTATAAATTGTCATCTAAATAAGGTAATTTTATTAAAGACCAAGACAAAGATATGGTCTGGGCAATGTGTGGTATATCCTAATAGAGCTTCTGCCCCCCACCAACTGCCTAACCTCCATAACCTGGCACATGCATATAAACCAATCTCTCACATGGGAGCATCTTAATTCTAAATGGTCTATATTGGATTTGTAACAATGTATTCTGTCCAAACCGCCTAGAAGGGAAGTATGTTATCTTTTGAATGATCTGTATAAGTAAATATCTCCTCCACGCAATATGTGATGTTAATGGAGCTAGCTATTTCACCAAGGGAAGATGTTACGGATGTTCTCTGATGTTTTGCAATTGCCAAGCATGCCGCCAGGATTATTTGTGATATTACAACAAAGTAATAGGGGGGGGGGGGGATTTTTTGGAATTTAGGTAAAAGAGTGCCAGGGCTGGGTCTGGGGCCACATAAATTTGTGTCACCATTAGAGATGAGCGAACGCGTTCGTCCGAGCTTGATATTCGTGCGAATATTAGGGTGTTCGGGATGTTCGTTATTCGTAACGAACACCATGCGGTGTTCTGGTTAATTTAACTTTCTTCCCTGAGACGTTAGCGCTTTTTTTTGGCCAATATAAATACAGGGAAGGCATTACAACTTCCCCCTGCAACGTTTAAGCCCTATACCACCCCCCTGCTGTGAGTGGCTGGGGAGATAAGGTGTCACCCGAGTATTGAAATCTGCCCCTCCCGCGGCTCGCTATGGATGCATTCTGACATGAGTTTAGGGAAAGCGCTATCGTGTTGGAGCTGCTATAGGGAGAGTGTTAGGAGTATTTTAGGTGTCAAGAACCCCAACGGTCCTTCTTAGGGCCATAAATCTTCTCTATATGCGCTCAATGGGGCCGGCGGCAGCAGCGCTGACCCCATTGAGAACATATAGAAGAGAAATCCTTCTTCTCTGGCACAGCTGTAACAGCTGTAGCAGAGAAGAACGATGTTTGCCCATTGAATTCAATGGAGCCAGCAATACAGCATGTTCCACTGAATGCAATGGGCTGCCGGCGATCGCAGGATGAATGGTCGGAAAGGGGTTAAATATATAACCCCTTTCCTGCAATTCATCCAGAAATGTGTTACACTAAAAATATATACCGGCGTATAAGGCGACCGGGCGTATAAGACGACCCCCCAACTGTCACCTTATACGCCGGTAATACAGTGGAGCAAAGAATAAAAAGCATTACTCACTTTTTCAGATGATCTGCGGCGCTCCTGCAGGCTGTCGCTCCCTCCTAATCCACGGCAGAGTATTCCTTTCTGCACGAAAGGCTTGAAATCCCCGCCTCCAGAAACACAGCCAATCACAGCCAATGACAATGATGTCATTGAATGGCTGTGATTGGCTTGAAATCCCCGCCTCCAGAAACACAGCCAATCACAGCCATTCAATGACATCATTGTCATTGGCTGTGATTGGCTGTGTTTCTGGAGGCAGGGATTTAAAGCCTTTCGTGGAGAAAGGAATAGTCTGCCGGGAACCAGGAAGGAGCGACAGCCTGCAGGAGCGCCGCAGATCATCTGAAAAAGTGAGTAATGCTTTTTATTCTTTGCTCCACTGTATTACCGGCGTATAAGGTGACAGTTGGGGGGTCGTCTTATACGCCCGGTCGCCTTATACGCCGGTATATATTTTTAGTGTAACACATTTCTGGATGAATTGCAGGAAAGGGGTTATATATTTAACCCCTTTCCGACCATTCATCCTGCGATCGCGGGCAGCCCATTGCATTCAGTGGAACCTGCTGTATTGCTGGCTCCATTGAATTCAATGGGCAAACATCGTTCTTCTCTGCTACAGCTGTTACAGCTGTGGCAGAGGAGAACGATCTTTATGCTGACAGTGGGGGGGGGGCACTCTTGCCGCTATTGTGGCTTAATAGTGGGACCTGTGAACTTGAGATGCAGCCCACCATGTAGCCCCTCGCCTGCCCTATCCGTCACTGTGTCATTCCCATCACTTTCCTGAATTGCCCAGATTTTCACACATGAAAACCTTAGCGAGCATTGGCGAAATACAAAAATGTTCTGGTCGCCCATTGACTTCAATGGGGTTCGTTGTTCGAAACGAACCCTCGAGCATCACGGGAAGTTCGTTCCGAATAACGAACACCCGAACATTTTGGTGTTCGCTCATCTCTAGTCACCATGTGTATCAAATTGAAAATCATATTTCAGAAGGATCTAACCACCACATGAGGAAGTATGTGCCTTTTGAACCACACCCTCTCCAACATGTCTCAGACAAGGTTTGGTTCATCTTGGCCAGCCTGGTGGGGGTTAAATACTAGCGCAAAAAAATATGTTGTAAAGATTCACAATGTTTGATACCGTGTAATATTTTTTTAGTTCAGGGAAGAGCTCTTTTCCATTCATCTAATCTATATTCTTTTTCTAAATCTTGTTCATGGAGGATTATATCGGAGGACTTTTCTTGGAGAGTTAGGGCTTAGTCACACGGGTATTTTTCCACCTGATTTGCAAATGCGTGTGTGATCCGCATCTATATATACCCAATGCTTTGCAATGGGAGCGGTCACATGTCCGTTTTTTATGCGGATGGGCGGAAAAGTATATGACACAACGATTCGCAGAACGCATGTAACTGCATTCTGTGCAAATCGGTAATCGTGTATGTGCGGTCAATGGGGCCAGCGGCAGCAGCGCCAACCCCATTGAGAACATATACTGAAGATCATTCTCCTCTGCCACAGCTATCACAGCTGTAGCAGAGGAGAACGATGTTCTCCCATTGAATTCAATGGAGACGGCAATACAGCTGGCTCCATTGAAAGCAATGGGCTGCGGGCAATCGCTGTATTCATTTTCGGGGAAGGGCTTCAAATATAAGCCCTTCCCTGAAAACCATCCAAAAAAAGTGTAAAAAATAAAAATATATATATATACTCACCTTTTTGCAGCTGCCGGGGCTCAGCCGCGTCCACCCGGCTCTTCTCCTGAACTGCTTTCAGTAGTATTCAGCAGGCGGGGATTTAAAATCACCGCCAGCTGAATAGGCTGCCTCTGATTGGTCACAGCGCTCAGCCAATCAGAGGCAGCACTCACTCACCCATTCATGAATTCAATGGGAGAACATCAGAGGATAGCGGGCAGCGCTCTTTTTGAGCGTAAAAAGGCCCGTGTGACCGAGCCCTTTGGGCTGATAAACCCTGCTAGCAGCGTTTTTTTCAGCAGTGATGCTGGCTTCGGTCACGAGATTTTTTGTGCGCATCAGTTTTGCGCACAAAAAAATCGTGCTTAAAAATGCCCGTGTGACTAAGCCCTTATTGAGAAATGTTCATCATAAAATAGGGAGATTCCCTTAGAGGCACTAGAGGAGAGGGAGAAAAAAGATGAAGGCTGCCATAGGGCAGAGTGGCTTGTCAATTTCCAGAACATGAAGAGCATGTTGCATTCTTAGATATGCAAAGAAGAAATTGCTAGATATCTGATATGCTCTATACATTGCAGAGAAGTCCATAATTGCACCATTGAGAAGATAACTAATCTTTCAAAGTCCAAAGGCCTCCCAGACACCAAACCCGAAATCTAAAAAGACAAAGGAGAAGAAGTGCAATGGGAGGGCCGAGACCTACATACTAGCTACCCATAGTGTCACTGAGAGAGATCATAGAAACATAGAATGATAGAGTTGGAAGAGACCTCCAGGGTCATCGGGTCCAACCCCCTGCTCAGTGCAGGATTCACTAAATCATCCCAGACAGATATTTGTCCAGCCTTTGTTTGAACACTTCCATTGAAGGAGAACTAACCAGAAGGTTGGAGCTTAACAGTATATGTGTCCTACTGTGATCAGTAAAGAGGACATAGGCTCCTGCTCTACTCAGTACTAAGAGCCACACTCGGAACACTGATGAGATGGAAGGGGACATGGTTGTTTTTTTGAGGGCCCGTAGAGCAATTTTCATTATATAGTTTTTAATTTAAATGCTGATATGAAACAAAAAGGATCAAACCTGAGGGAGAGATTAAAGGAGAAATGTATGCAATATTTGTATTGTTCATTTTCTATGGTTAGTGCTGGTTTAACCTCCTGCTAACAGCTTCATGCAATCTTCACTCATCTTTGTGGCAAAAAATACTGTTCATAATAATATAAAATAAATTAAATTTGTGCCTAGAATTTGAATTCAAGGGTATGCTTACATACAAATACACTTTTAAAAATAATGAATCAATCTGAAAAGTTCATATATACCACAAATGTCTATGGCAAGTGCTTGTGTTGTCAAAAATTCCAAATTTATGGCTATGCAACACTTGGTCTTCATCTGCAAACTTGAGATGTTCACTACAAGCAGCTAATATACTACCTACATTTACATTTACATCTGTTAAGAAAGGACATCTATAAATATACAACTCAATTATTTATACACAAACAACCACATTCACTCAACTTTGCATTAACTATAATAAGCCTATTCTGCAATTGCAAATGCCCAACCACAACTACACCATTAAGTAATACAATATTTTGTAGTAGTTGGAAACAAAATAAATGAATGATTATGTGTGGTGAAATCTTTGATGCCGGTTACTTGAATTCATAAACCAGATGCTCTTATATGTTCGGGTCATGGAGTCAACAAAGTTGTTTACCACTTCCTGACTGCATCAAGTAAATATACATCATGCTATTGCAAAGGATGTTGTCACGGTCTGTTGCCGCAAGGAGGTCATGGCACAGTTGTCTTGACATGTAGAATGACTGGCTGCACTATTCCAGTCTATCCAGGTGACAGGTTGATGTTTATGTTTTTGTGGTTTGTTATTTCTTTAGGTGTTACTTTTGTCATTTGTTTGTATTCCCTCAGTGTTTACCCTGTCACTGATTTTGTTCTCTTGTTTCATATGGGGATTTTACCCAGGTTTTTGTGGAACTCTATCTGTCCAATTGCATTGTCTTTTGTTTAGATTATATGATATTTTACTCTGTTCCACAATCTGCATCCTGTGTAAAAACAACCTTACTTTTATCTTGCCCTTGGTGCATTTTATGCTGAGGGTGAACATGACAAAATAATCAACCTTTTATTTTCCTCTGTGGGATGCACTTTGCTTACTTTATCATGGATAAAGGGCCTTTTACTTAGAGGTAGCTGAAATTAAACATCAGTATTCAGGTAGAATTGGTCCAGTGAAGGAGCATAAACTTGATCTACCTGATCATTTTTCAGGCAAGAGGCAAGAGTTTGTTACCTTTTGTGAGTCCTGTAGGCTTTATTTTAAATTACACCCTAGCTCTTCGGGTGATGAGTTTCAGAGGGTGCGGATTGTCATCTCTAGATTGCAGGGGGACCCACAGGCTTGGGGCTTCTCCTCGCCACCCTCCTCTGAGGCTTTGTTGTTGGTTGATATTTTTTTCTTGACTTTGTGGCTGTTGTGTGACAACCCCAATAGAACCTCTCTGGCCAAGAGTAAAAATAGAAGCCTGCATCAGGGAAATACATCTATTAAAGACTTCTGTGCTGAGGTTCATCGATGGGCCATGGAGACCCAATGGACTATTAAGTTAATTTAATTTAGCTTTGTGTAATGGCATTTAGAATTTGATGCTTTCACACCAGGTCTCTAAGACATTGGATGAAGCTATGTCCTTGGCCATCCATATCAGTTGGCAAGTGAGGAAGTGGACTTCTGAGCATACTATAGTTGCACTTGTCGAATCGCCTGTTACTGAGGAACCAATGCAATTGGGTTCATTATCTAAAAGACATGACTAAGGAGTTAAGTGATAGGCCGGCGGTCGCAGTTTTTTCTGCAGCCGCATTGGTCATTTTGTTCAGGTGTTCTCGCACTGAAGGTTCCTCCCATTCCTGTGTCAGCTATTGATTCCGCTCCACTCACTCAAGGATATTTGAAATGTTGTGTTCCATTTGTTTGAAGATTGGGTTGTTCATACTGAAATGTTTATTTGTCATGGAGTCTCTCCCTACATAGGTGGTTTTAAGATTACTCTCACTGATGTTAAACAATCCTGTAAATGATTGGAATAAGGGGTGCCAGCTGGTTTTCCAAGTTAGATTTGCATAGAGCATATAATTTAATACGAATCAAGGAGAAGAATGAGTGGAAAGTGTCCTTCAAAACCCCAAAAGGGCATTTTGAAAATTTAGTGATGCCTTTTGATTTTATCAATGCTCCTGCGGTGTTTCAGGCTTTCATCAATGAGGTGCTTCAAAATTTCATTGGGCGTTTAGTATTCGTGTACCTGGATGATATCCTCATTTGTTCTCATGATTATTCTCCACGTGTTTCACATGTGCATCAGGTGCTGCAAGCACTTCAGGAAAATGAGCTGTTTGCCAAGGAGAGAAATGTTCTTTTGCTGTGCATATGGTTACATTTCTGGGTCACATCATTATTCCATGGGGTTTTAAAATAGACCACAGCAAGGTATGGGCCATTGCGAATTCAGTGCATCCTAAAAATTTGAAGGCTCTTTAACCCCTTCCCATCACAGGGCATAACTGTACGTCCTGGCTACCGGGTACTTAATGCAACAGGACGTACAGTTACGCCCTGTTGATAGCCAGGGATAGTGGCTTCATAAGCACTTCCCTGAAAAGCCTGTTAAAATAGTGGAAAAGCCTGTTAAAAATATAATATATATATATATATATATATATATATATATATATATAAAATAGAATGTAGAAGCTGCAACATTTAATATCAGGAAAGCAAAGATACGCATTGCGGAGCATGTAAGAGGAATAAAAAAATTCCCTCTCCACTCATTTAGGAGCTGTGAAACATTTCACAGAGGTACACAGTGGCAACATGGATAGCTTTAAATGGTATGGGATTGAAATGGCTGCAGATTCAATGAGGCAGAAGATTAATCAAAAATGCTTCTCAAATGAGAGGCATTTTTGATTCTAAAATTAAACACAAGAATACCAGCTGGCATGAATGCAAAAACGGATTTTTTTTATATACATTAAAAAATCCAGTTGGTTTTGGACCTTTATTTGATATGAAAATGAAATGGCACTTATGAATTCCAATAGATAATTGAATTTGGTGTTATAATGAAGAAAATCGAATGGTAGTAACATGATGATATATCATTATAAATATTAATACATGACAAATAATGTCTCATCCTAGGGTGAATTAATAAAATGTAATAAATAATATTTGCAGATATTGAACATGGAATATAAAGATATCATTTGGTATGAGAGATCAATACATTCTTAAATTTATTATTTTTAATTGTGCATAAATATGGAGAATCACTGTGGCGGCGGAAACCCAATGTTTTTAAACATGCATCACTGTGGCGAACTTACTGAGATAGTTAAAATTTAACTTTTATTAAATATATAATTTAACCCCTTAGTGACCAAGCCTGTTTACGCCTTAATGACCAGGCCAAATTTTGCAAATCTGACACGTGTCACTTTAGGATGGAAAAAGACCAGAAAGGTTTTGCATATCCAAGCAATTCTGACATTGTTTTATCGCCACATGTTGTACTTCATTTAGGTGGAAAAAAAAGACCGATAGAATTTGTGTTTATTTATTAAAAGCGCCAAAATTGGGAAAATTTTGAAAAAATCGTCATTTTTTCACATTTCCAACTGCAATATCTCAAATATGTGCAAACATAATATAGAAATTTTTGCTAAGATTTATATTTCCATCCGTTTACTTTATTTTGGGCGCACATTGGAAAAACTTTTGTTTGTTTTTTAACCATTTAGGAGACGTACAAATGTAACATTACTTTTCAGCATTTTGAGGAATTTAGTCATGAGTATTTTAACCCCACAGTTTTTTTTCAGGAGTCAATGCAATTTAGAAGAGAAAAACAAAAATTTCATATTTTTGCAAATATGTCATTTTAAAGACAGGCCTTTTTTCTATAGTACACATGAAAATTAGGATTTGCACCCCAGAATGGATACCCCTGTTTGTCCCGTGCTCAGAAACATACCCATTGTGGCCCTAATCTTACGTTTGGATGCACAATGGGGCCCAAAATGAAAGGAGCAATCGGTGGCTTTCGGAACAGAAATTTTGCTTGAAGGAGATTTAGGCCCCATTGCCCACTTGTAGAGCCATTGAGTGACCAAAACTATGGAGAACCCCCACAAGTGACCCCATTTTGAAAAGTAGACCCCTTAACGAATTTATCTAGGGGTACGATGACTTTTTTGACTTCACAGTTTTTGAATGACTCTAAGCCAAGCCGAAGGAAAAAAATTACAATTTTCATTTTTTTGGTAATTCTGTCATTTTAAAAGCAGTTTTTTTGTACAGCACATATATGAATGAAGACTTGCACCCCAAAATGGATACCCCTGTTTCTCCCGTGCTCAGAAACATACCCATTGTGGCCCTAATCATATGTCTGGATGCACAATGGGGCCCAAAATGAAAGGAGCAACCGGTGGCTTTCGGAACAGAAATTTTGCTTGAAGGAGATTTAGTCCCCATTGCCCACGTGTAGAGCCATTGAGTGACCAAAACGATGGAGAACCCCCACAAGTAACCCCATTTTGAAAAGTAAACCCCCTAACGAATTTATCTAGGGGTATGATGACTTTTTTGACTTCACAGTTTTTGAATGAATCTAAGCCAAGCCGAAGGAAAAAAAATAAGATTTTCATTTTTTTGGTAATTCTGTCATTTTAAAAGCAGTTTTTTTGTACAGCACATATATGAATGAAGACTTGCACCCCTAAATGGATACCCCTGTTTGTCCCGTGCTCAGAAACATACCCATTGTGGCCCTAATCATATGTCTGGATGCACAATGGGGCCCAAAATGAAAGGAGCAAGCGGTGGCTTTCGGAACAGAAATTTTGCTTGAAGGAGATTTAGTCCCCATTGCCCACTTGTAGAGCCCTTGAGTGACCAAAACAATAGAGATCCCCCACAAGTTACCCCATTTTGAAAAGTAGACCCCTTAACGAATTTATCTAGGGGTACAATGACTTTTTTGACTTCACAGTTTTTGAATGAATCTAAGCCAAGCCGAAGGAAAAAAAATAAGATTTTCATTTTTTTGGTAATTCTGTCATTTCAAAAGCAGTTTTTTTTGTACCGCACATATATGAATGAAGACTTGCACCCCAAAATGGATCCCCCTGTTTGTCCTGTGCTCAGAAACATACCCATTGTGGCCCTAGTATTACGTCTATATGCACAATGGGGCCCAAAATGAAAGGAGCAACCGGTGGCTTTCGGAACAGAAATTTTGCTTGAAGGAGATTTAGTCCCCATTGCCCACTTGTAGAGCCATTGAGTGACCAAAACGATGGAGAACCCCCACAAGTAACCCCATTTTGAAAAGTAGACCCCCTAACGAATTTATCTAGGGGTATGATGACTTTTTTGACTTCACACTTTTTGAATGAATCTAAGCCAAGCAGAAGGAAAAAATTACGATTTTCATTTTTTTGGCAATTGTGTCAATTTAAAAAACTGTTGTTTTTTTAAAGTGTACATAGGAATGAAGACTTTCGCCCCAAAATGGATACCCCCATTTGTCCCGTGTTCAGAAACATACCCATTGTGGCCCTAATCTACTTAAAGGAAACATAGCTAGGCCTATAATGGAAGGAGCACCCGTTGGATTTCAGGGTACAACGGAATAAATTCCAGTCCCCATTGCCCACATGTAGAGCCATTGAGCGTCCAAAACGATAGAGAACCCCCACAAATGACCCCATTTTAAAAACTAGACCCGTTAACAAATTCATCTAGGGGTGTACTGCATATTTTGACCCCAAAGTATTTGAATGAATCTAAGCAAAGCAAAAGGAAAAAATTACGATTTTCATTTGTTTGGCAATTTTGTCAATTTAAAAACTGTTTTTTTTGTACAGTGTACATAGGAATGAAGACTTTCACCCCAAAATGGATACCCCTGTTTGTCCCCTGTTCAGAAACATACCCATTGTGGCCCTAATCTACTTACAGGACACATGGCTAGGCCCATAATGGAGGGAATGCCCGCTGGATTTCAGGGCAGAACTGAATAAATTCCAGGCCCCATTGCCCACTTATACGGAAAAAAATTTGACTTCCTAAAGATAATCCCCCCCTCCCCCCCCCCCCCCCCCCCGCCATCCCCATTTTTTGGCATTCCCTAAATATTAGATAAAGGTAATAATATAAACTGCGTTTTATGTCCGAAGACAGGGGTAATTACGGAGGCTGGTTGGGCTGGGCACATGGGGCAAGAAAACCGGGTATCCCCCCCCTCCTCTCATGTATTTTGGGGGGTATTTCGTAACCTCAGCGGCGGGGATGGGGTGTAGAAAGTGGCGCTGTGAGGCTTTGTAATCTTGCTGCGGTGCAGCGGTCTCACAGAGAAGGCGCTCAACAAGCTGCTCCTGGAACTGCAGGAAGGCGAGCGTTCCCGGGGCTTCTTGTAAATTATGGATTACTGGTAGCGGTCTGAATAACGCCGTGCTCACGTAGCCGTAGACGGAATCCGCTTGCCGAGGCCTGCAGAGGATTCCAGCTGTGAGCCCGGCTGTGACCCTGTGTACGGTTGCGTAATGTACTGCGCATAACTGCCTACTCAGACAGGCGGTTTTTTGTTTGCATTTCCCGCGCCGTCGCTTAGAGATGACTCGGGTACCCGCAGCCCGTACACAATGTGTTTGCATATGGGGTGCGAGTTTATCCGCGGTCATAGAGCACAAAGGGCTCTAGGTCGCAGATATTCGGGGTAAAATATAGCATGCCGTGTTCTGTTTCTGTGAGTAGATTACGTAATTCCGACCCGCTAATTGGGGGGAATTGTGTAATCCAATGCATGCGATTGATCCGTGCATTACCGCTGATCAAGTGCATGCAGAACCCGTAATTCCTCTCTGGTCATGTGTGACCGGCCTAATGTTAGTTCGCTACTTTATCATGTGACCGGGGACCGCTCAGTGAGGCCACTGGTCACTGCTCCAAGCACTCAGCAACCGTTGCTCGCTGGGAGCAAGGAGATTTAAAATTTCCTGGGCTTCCCGTCTCCTGCGAATGTGTCCGGCATTTTGCCGGCGGGCGCATGCGCAGCAGCCGGAAGGGTCCATGGAGGATAATCGCATCTGGATTCAAATGCGGAAGCCTCTGAGAAGATGTTTCATCTCCCCCAACCGATCGCATCGGTGAGGGGAGATGAAACTGCCACTTTTTAAAGAACTTTTACGTGATCGCCATTATGCATTGGATAACGGCGATCACGTGACCAGTAACCGCATACCGCGGCTCCCCGTGACATCTCTAGGCTCTTGGCTACCTTTTGTAGCCAGCAGCAGGGAGATTTTATATTTCTTGGGCAATCTTTCACTTTTGCGCATGCGTCCGCCATCATGCTGACGGGCGCATGCACCGAAGCTGGGGTAAGATCCGCGGATCAACATCCCACCAGGGAACAAATCCGGGACCTTGGGTACGTAATTTCATCCCCCCTTACGGATACGATCCATAAGGGGAGATGAAACTTTAACTTTTTAAACTTTTTTTTACTTTTAACTTTTTTTTTTTTTTTTTACTTTTTAACTTTATATGATCACCGTTATCTGATGGATAACGATGATCATATGACTGGAAACCGCATACAGCGGACCCCAGTCATATCTCCCTGCACTCGGCTATCTGTGACAGCTGGGTGCAGGGAGATTTTGAATTTGCCGGGCTCGCCGGCTTCTGCGCATGCGCGCCGCATCAGCACATCGCAGAAGCCAGCGGGGGGTCCCGACACCGGCCGGAGGACATTGGCGGACCTGAGGTGAGTATTTTCACCTCCCCTCATGGATCCGATCCATGAGGGGAGGTGAAACTTTTCTTTTTTTACACTTTTTTTCACTTTTCCGCGATCGTCGTTATCCGTTGCATAACGGCGATCGTGGTACCGGGGACCGCTCACCGCAGTCCCCGCTGACATCTCCTGCCTCCCGGCTACCTACAGGAGCCGGGAGCCAGGAGATTTTAAGTCTCCCGCGCCGCCGGGCCTTCTGCGCATTCGGCTGACGTAATGCCGCCTGGCGCGCATGCGCAGAAGGACGGCTACGGCGCCCGGAGCATCAGGACAGCTGGGAGTCGTGCGGCGGACATCGGTGAGTAATTTCAGCTGCTCCGATGGATCCGATCCATCAAAGCAGCTGAATCTTTAACTTTTATTGCACTTTTATTTACTTTTTTGCGATCGGCGCTATCCATTGCATAGCGCCGATCGCAATGCCGGGGGGGGCTCCGAACAGCCCGGGATGACAGCTCCATGGAGCTGTCACGTCCACAGCCCGAGGGGCATTATTCTCTGCAGGAAGCATGTTTTTACGTCCTCAGAGAATAAAGCCCACTTCGGGAGGATGTAAAAACACTATGGGCTGGTCGTTAAGGGGTTAAAATAATAACCCACTAAAACACACACTAAGGCCTCAGTCAGACGACCGTTTTTTGCCGCGATATGCGGATCGCATGACGGATACGCATCCGCAAATCGCGTGACCGGGTCCGAAAAATCGTCGAAAAAGCTGCAGCTAGCAGCGTTTTCGGCGAAATGGGCAGACACGAGGAATCGCAGATCGCGGCTATCTGTGATCTGCGATTCCTTGTCTTCTCTATATGCGCTCAATGGGGCCGGCGGCAGCAGCGCCGACCCCATTGAGAACATATACTACAATGATCATTCTCCTCTGCCACAGCTGTCATTCAATAGCTTAGAGTTGCCCCTGATTGGTCCCTGTGCTAAGCCAATCAGAGGCAGCTCTCACTCACCCATTCATGAATTCATGAATGGGTGAGTGAGAGCTGCCTCTGATTGGTGAGGGCTGTGACCAATCAGAGGCAGCCTATTCAGCAGGCGGGGATTTTAAATCCCCGCCTGCTGAATACTACTCAGAGCAGTTCAGGAGAACTGCCGGCCGGCCGCGGCTGAACTCTGGCTGCAGGGACAAGGTGAGTATATATATTTTTTTTATTTTTACACATTTTTGGATGATTTTCAGGGAAGGGCTTATTTTTTTAAGCCCTTCCCAAAAATTCATCCGGTGCTCACCGGCAGCCCATTGCTTTCAATGGAGCCGGCTGTATTGCCGGCTCCATTGAATTCAATGGGCGAACACCATTCTTCTCTGCCACAGCTGTTACAACTGTGGCAAAGGAGAATGATCATTGTAGTATATGTTCTCAATGGGGTCGGCGCTGCTGCCGCCGGCCCCATTGAGCGCATATAGGGAACACAAGGAATCGCAGATCGCAGATAGTGGCGATCTACGATTTCTCATGTCCTATCATTTATCGGACATCCGCATAAAAAGTGGCCATGTGTCCGATACCATTGCAAAGCAATGGTTCTAAATATGCGCAGATCGCATGCGCAAATCGCGGGAAAAAACGCCCGCGTGACCAAGGCCTAAGAAACAAACATTTTTTTTTCATAGAGAACTACCACTTGTGTGTGGTTCAATCTATGATGATATAGTTGTCCTTTCTTAGACAGACGTGCATTGGGCCGTGTCGAGCTATATAGCCACTGATAATGATGTATCAGTGACCTATGATGTCAAGCCACGACAGGTCCCCGCACTGTACTATACAGGTCTGTCTAATAGAATAGCCCCAAACTCAGAGCTTAAAACACCTGGAGATTGGTAATGAGAATATCTTCTACCCGTGTTGCAGATTAAGGGCGAGCACCCACTGGCGTTTGCGTTTTCCGCGGGAAAAAAACGCAGCGTTTTCGCCGCGTTTCCCGCAATTTTTCCGCGCGTTTTTCGCGGCATTTTTCGCGGCGTTTTCGCGGCTTTTCCATTAATTTCCATGGAGAAAAATAAGGACACATATGCAACTGACAGTTCCTATGTTAAAAACGCAAACGCAACGCAAAAAAACCGCCAGTGGACAGGAACATATGTTATCTCTATGCCTGTGCAGGAAAAACGCAAAACGCAGGTAAAAAAACGCCAGTGGGTGCTCGCCCTAAGGGGAGATCTACAGAACTCAGATCTATACCAAACAAAGTGCCCTTTAGATGTCTAATATATGGCACTGGTGGCTTATACAGAGAAAAGGTTGTTTTACTCCAATACCCATATGTGTATAGCCAATGAGAAAATTACAACAAGGTGTTGAGTTGATGTTGACCTCGCATATCTGGATTGTTTCAGATATTTCAGAAAAAAGTTATCATGCCAATTTTGCTGCATATTGTTTGACAAAAAAAACAAGATGCCCCACCAATAAAACCCAGTTTTGCAGTACATGATACTGTACACTAAATAGAACCACTGAAAAATACAACTTGTCCCGCAAAAAACAAGCCTTCAGATAGCTACGTCAATGAATAAATAGAAGAGTTTTGGTTTTTAAAAGTGGAAAGTAAAAAACAAAAATGACAAAAGAAGGCTTTGTCATCAGGTTCATGCTGCCCGTTCGAACCATGGCCCACGTCTACCTGGGTCTGGTATGCACAATGCCTTTTATTTATGTCTTAGGGCTTAAACACATGGCCGTGCTTTTGTCCCGGGAATGGTATGCACAGCGCCCCTGTGTATGTCCTGGGGCTTAAACACATGGGCGTGATTTTGAAAATCATGGCCGCAAAACGGGACAAAATGAAACCATTGACTTATCTTCCCACTTTCATTTTCAAACTTACATGCAATAAAGTGGAGTTTGGATAGTCAAAAAAAAAACTCCAGTTCATGTGCTAATATAAATCCATAGCAATAAGCGTGTTAGCACATGCACCCATCTGTTTATGCCCTTATTTTGAAACACTGCAGTTTTAAAAAATAAACACACTGAGTTTGAACAAACATACTTAATTTGATTCCCTGTCCACTACATGAAGGGTGACAGGTAGAGATGAGCGAGCGTACTCGGAAAAGCACTACTCGCTCGAGTAATTTGCTTTATCCGAGTATCGCTGTGCTCGTCCCTGAAGATTCGGGTGTCGGCACGGAGCGGGGAGCTGCAGGGGAGAGCGGGGAGGAACGGAGGGGAGATCTTTCTCTCCCTCTCTCCCGCCCGCTCTCCCCTGCTCCCCGCTGCGACTCACCTGTCAGCCGCAGCGGCACCCGAATCTTCAGGGACGAGCACAGCGATACTCGGATAAAGCAAATTACTCGAGCGAGTAGTGCTTTTCCGAGTATGCTCGCTCATCTCTAGTGACAGGTCTTTTCCATTTTGTGTATAGGGAGAAATCAGTCAGTCTTCATGCAGCTGGTGGGAAAAGGCCAGGGCAGCTGGTCCCTATGACTCGGAGCACAGCTCTGAATCACACTTCAAACTGTATTTATTCTGAAATGCCACAGCTTTTCTGAGTAAAACACTCATGAGGGCAACAGGCATCCCTGTCCTAGGTTTATGCTACCCATGGTTTCAGCAGCATGAACCTGATGACAGATTTCCTTCATTTAAACTCTATTGCAAAAATGATTGTCAGACCAAAATACATTCAATTAAATGAAAAAAATGCTCCCCAAAGGTACCCACAGCCTTTAAGGATATTGCACAGACTTGTGATAATATATAGTAGAGAGAATAAATGTATTGTTAAACTTACATCATGAATAAGTGAAAACATGTTTAATTATTTATGTCCTTTCACTTTCTTTCCTCTTTTCTCTATCATGAGTACAACTACAGATCCATGCCAGGAGAACTGAGTAATAAAATACTTAACAATGGCGTGTGGATAAGCAATCTCAATGGATATTTATGTAACCACAGGTTAACCTCACTCTCATAGAGCTGCCATAACATCTTTGTATTTCAAGTGTTTAATGATAATTAATTAGTTCAAATTATAATTTTAACATTAGAACTTTTCATAAGACAAGTGTTGGAAAAACAAAACTTAAGAGGGAATGAATATAATACAAAGTCATGAGCGCAGTTATACATTACCTAAATTGACAAGTAATTTATTAAAAGGGGATTCTTTGAAAAAAGTCACAGAACAGAGTTTTTCAGAAAACGAAAACAAATATTGATGTCTTAACCCCTTAGTGACGAAGCCTGTTTGCGCCTTAGTGACGGAGCCAAATTGTGGAAATCTGACATGCGTCGTTCAACATAGCATAACTCCGTAAAGGTTTTGCATATCCAAATGATTTTGACATTTTTTTTTGCCACATGTTGTACTTCATTTTGGTTGTAAAAAGAGACCGATATAATTTGTGTATATTTATTAAAAGTATCAATATTGGAAAAAGTTTGAAAAAATTGTCATTTTTTCACATTTTCAACTGTAATATCTCAAATATGTCCAAACATACTGTACAAATTTTTGATAAGATATATATTTCCATCTGTTTACTTTATTCTGAATGCACATTTGAAAAACTTTTGTGTTTTTTTTAACCATTACTTTTCAGCATTTTGAGGAACACTTTGTTTTCCTGCACCAAGCCAAGTTTGCAAAGGCTCATGAGTGTCAGAATAATAGATACCCCCCCAAATGACCCCATTTTAAAAACTACACCCCTTAATGTATTCACTGAGGGGTGTCATGAGTATTTTGACCCCACCGTTTTTTTCAGGAATTAATTCAATTTAGAGGAGAAAAAATAAAATTTCAAATTTTTGCAAATATGTCATTTTAAAGACATATTTTTTTTCCTATAATGCCCATGAAAATGAGGATTTGCACCCCAAAATGGATACCCCTGTTTGTCCCGTGTTCAGAGATATACCCATTGTGGCCCTAATCTTTTGTCTGGATGCACAACGGGGCCCAAAATGAAAGGAGTAGTCTGTGGTTTTCAGAACATAAATTTTCCTTGAAGGCGTTTTAGGCCCCATAGCACATTTGTAGACCTCTTGAGCGGCCAAAACCAAAGAGAACCCCTACAAGTGACGCCATTTTGAAAACTAGACCCCTTAACCCCTTAACGACCAGCCCATAGTGTTTTTACGTCCTCCCGAAGTGGGCTTTATTCTCTGAGGACGTAAAAACATGCTTCCTGCAGAGAATAGTGCCCCTCGGGCTGTGGACGTGACAGCTCCATGCTGTCGGTGTCCGCAGGTAGCTGACAGCATGGAGCTGTCATCCCGGGCTGTTCGGACACCCCCCCGGCATTGCGATCGGCGCTATGCAATGGATAGCGCCGATCGCAAAAAAAGTAAATAAAAGTACACAAAAGTTAAAGATTCAGCTGCTCTGATGGATCGGATCCATCGGAGCAGCTGAAATTACTCACCCAGGTCCGGCAGGCTGCTCCCCGCTCTCCTGCCGCTCCGGGGCCCGAAGCCGGTCTTCTGCGCATGCGCGCCAGGCGGCATTACGTCAGCCGCATGCGCGGAAGGCCCGGTGGCGCGGGAGATTTAAAATGTGAACTGTGTAGTATTTCCAAAGACAGGGGTAATTACGGAGGCTGGTTGGGATGGGTACATGGGGCAATGAAACCGTGTATCCCCCCTCCTCTCATGCTTTTTGGGGGTATTTCGTGACCTCAGTAGCGGGTATGGGGTGTAAAAAGTGGCGCTCTGTGAGTCTCCGTAAGCTTGATGAGGTGCGGCGGTCTCACACAGAAGACGCTCAACAAGGTGCTCCTGAAACTGCAGGAAGGGGAGCATTCCTGGGGCTTCTTGTAAATTGCGTATTACAGGTAGCGGTCTGAATAATGCCAGGCTCACGTAACCGTAGGTGGAATCCACTTGCGGAGGTCTGCAGCGGATCCCAGCTGTGATCCCGGCTGTGACCTTGCGTACGGCCATGTAATGTACTGCGCATAACTGCCTACTCGCACAGGCGGTCATGCGCAGTAAATTTTTTTTGTTTCTTTTTCCGGCATCGTCGCTTAGCGATGACGCGGATCCCTGCAGCCTGTACACAATGTAGTTGCACGACCATGGAGCACAATGGGCTCTATGTTGCTGATATCCACTGTAAAATAGAACCTGCTGCGTTCTCTTTTCTGCGAGTGGATTACGCAATTCCGAGCCACTAATGTGAGCGGAATTGTGTAATCCAATGCGATTGATCTGCGTATTACCGCGGATCAGACGCATGTGGAATCCGTAATTCCTATCCGGTCATGTGAGACCGGCCTAAGGTAGATCGCTACCTTTTTATCACGTGACCGGCGACCTCTCAACAAGGTCACTGCTCCAGGCTCTCGGCGACCGTTGGTCACTGGGAGCAAGGAGATTTTAAATTTCCTGGGCTCCCCGACTTCTGCGCATGTGTCCGGTATTTTGTCGGTGGTCGCATGTGCAGAATCCGGGAAAGTTCACGGAGGAAGATCGCGGCGGGGTGCAAATACAGAGGCCTCTGGTAAAAAGTTTCATCTCATCTCACCGATGCGATCGGTGAGGGGAGTAGAACCTTCACCTTTTTTTTACTTTTACGTGATCGCCAGAACACGTGATCAGGAACCGCTTACCGCGGCCCCCTGTGAAATCTCCAGGCTCTCGGCTAAGTTTTGTAGCCAGGAGCAGGGAGATTTAAATTACCCTAGCAATCCACGGCTTTTTCGCTGCGCCTGCCATTTCGGCGACAGGCGCGTGCGCAGAAGCTGGGGTAAGGTCCGCAGATAAATCCGCGGGCCTTAGGTACGTCATTTCATCCTCCCTCATGGATATGATCCATGGGAGGTGATGAGACTTAAGCTTTTTTAACTTTTTAAAAAATTTTTTTTTACTTTTTACACTTTTTTTTTTACTTTTTACACTTTTTTTTTTACTTTTTACACTTTTTTTTTAACTTGAAATGATGTCCTCGGTGAAATCTCTCTGCTCCTGGCTACACATGGCAGCCAGGAGCAGAGGGATTTTAAATTTCCCGGGGCTCGAGCCCCTCTGTGCACGCGCCCGATGATTGACATCGAGCGCGCATGCGTAGACGAGGACTTCGGATCCCGGAACATCGGGGACATTGGCGGACCTGAAGTTAGTATTTTCACTTTCCCTCATGGATCGGATCCATGAGGGGAGGTGAAACTTGTACTTTTTAAAAACTTTTTTAACTTTTTCGCGATCGACGCGGTCCCTGGTAACATCTCCTGGTTCCTGGCTACCTTCAGGAGCCGGGAGCCAGGAGATTTTAAACTTGCCGGAGGCTCCCGGGCTTCTACGCATGCGCGTGATGTCATCGTCTGGCGCGCATGTGCAGAAGACCGGCGGCGGGTCCGGGAGGACCAGAACTTCTGGGGCAGCGCAGAGAAGGCGGGTGAGTATTTTCAGCTGCCCTGATGGATCCGATCCATCAGGGCAGCTGAATCTTTAACTTTTTTTGTACTTTTAAAAACTTTTATCCATTAGATAGTGCCGATCGCAATGCCGGGGGGGACTGCCCGCAGCCCGGGATGACAGCTCCATGCTGTCGGCTAACTGCGGGCATCGACAGCATGGAGCTGTCATGTCCTCAGGCAAATGGGCATTAATCCTAAGAGGACGCATAATAGTACGCCCTCTAGGATTAAAGCCCACTTACTGAGGACGTAGTTTCCCGATGGGAAAAAGTTAAAGCATATCTAAATTACAGTTTTCTGCACCCATGTGCATAAATGACTAATATATATATATATATATATATATATATATATATATATATATAAAACCTTGCAACTTATGTTAAGGGGACATTAGAATTCCTCTTTTTCAGCAATGGCATACATATGAATCATAATAAAACCCAGAAAAGTTATAATGCCCTGCTTGTGCTCGTCAGTCTCTTTTGCCTCCAAACATAGTACTGGGCATTTGTGCTAAAAGGTTTCAATGGGGTAGCATTGTAACCTGTGACTTAACATAACCATGATAAAGCAGTTGAAAGAGCTTTCATTGCAGGTTGGATGTGACTTTTCTACTTTAGACTGCAATGCAAGTTATGTGCAAGTGCAACTTGCTTGTATATTTGGCTATTTTGTGAAAAGCCAAATCAGAACTCTAGTAACTCGCAGGCATTTCTAGTAACTCACAGGCTCTGTTACGTTTCTGAGACTTGATGTTGCGCTACCAACATCGCTGTGTTGCACCAGCCTAAAAGATATGAATGATACTGCACAACAGTCTCTGTATTATCAGTTTAGTTGAATTATTTGTCAACAATTGTGACTTAGATGAGAACCAGACCATATTATATTTGTAGTGAAGGCAGAAATTCAGGTCATTTCAATTTCCCCTAAGAGAACTTATAGCTTCATTTGGAGATAGTAGTGTGTTGTAATAGGGCTTTCCTAGCTACTGCATGTTTGGGCAATCTAGCTGGCAGTGTATATCATTGTGCAAGGTATTCTTGGAACTTGTCAGATATTACTATAGGATAATCTGCGTTCTCCCTTACATCCCCCGGTAGCATGAGGTGTTTTCTGTATGTCATAATCCCTCAGCTGCTTAGCTAATAAGGTATGTGTCTTGTTTTCTTTCTCATAATATTGTATATAATAAGAGTCGTTCTGTACTGTGCACAGCAATATTTTTAAGTCTAGCTCTGATGTTTATAAATTTCATGAGAGTTCTTTTAAAAGTAAATGTGAAAAGGGTAGTTATCAAGGTCTCTAGTTGGGAGAAAAGCAAGTCTTTTTGTCGGCAGAAATCATTTTTAATATGAGAACTCAAAAGAATACAACCCTCTCCCTGTTTTGTGTGTTCCCAAAGGATTGCTAAAGAACACTCCAAATTCAAATTAATAGTAAAATAGCCTATGAGGTGTCTTTTCAATTGTTCCTTATGGTGAGGCTTTTTTAGCAAAGTCTCACTTATCCTCCAATGACAGATTCTAATTGGTGTGCAGTTGGTCGTAAGACATACAGAAATAGGGACATGATCAGATCACGTTATTGCACCCATATCTGCATCAGCTTAAATGCTAGAATGTTTCCAAAGAAATAGTCAACTCTAGCATGGGTGCCATGAGATGGGGAATAGAGAAAGTACATGCGAGCAGAGAGATAGTTGATTTGCCATAGAATGTATAAGGAGAACATACAAATGAGTTTATAAAACTCCCAGAAGAGCCAGTACTGGGCTGTATTAATCGGAGCATGCAATCTAGTTAAGCGATCTATAGTATGGGAGAAAGCCATATTAAAATCTTTATCACCTACCAGGGCTGCTGGAGAGAGGCGTGAAATAGTATTAAGCTATCTATTAAGAAATTGTGCTTTTTCCATTGAGACCTTTAGAACCTCTGCAGCTGTGAATGGTTGAAGTAATTGTGATTTGTCTTCTTCCATAAGTTCAGGAATGATTACTATGATCCATTGCTTTATGAGAGAATCCCTGTGGTTCTAGGCAGTGACATAGCAAGGTCAGGTGATACCCAGTGCAGAATTTTTTTTGTCACCTTTCCCCAACACCTCCATCTCTTCATTATTTACCAGGCACAGCGCTGTACATTTTGTAGTGGCTGTGACTGGCATTTCTGCTTACTGCCAGTCAGTTCCATTCAAGTAAGTGGCACTGAGCTGCAGTACTAGGCACAGCCACTATAAAATGTAGCTGTGCCTGATAAGTAATGAAGAAGTTGCAGCTTCAGCAAAAGTGTCATGGCCCTTCAATAAGATGTTTGGCTGGGAGTCAGACGCCCAGATTTGATATTGACAACCTATCCTAAAGGACATGCCATCAAAATTAAATCCCTAGAAAACTTCTATGGATCCCAGTTTATTATAACAAATACCAGAATTTAAACTATACAATGAAATTCAATAAACTCGGACAAAACATTCAGGTTCTCTTATTACAGATACCAAGCTATATTTATCCAGGTCACCAACTGAAAATAGTGATCCGATTAGTCACCATGGGCAAACATGTCTTACTAGCACAGGATATGATGCATATGTATACACCCTACATGTAAAAAGAACACCTCCCCACTTGTGTGTGCCCGGTACATGCATGTATCCAATTTTCAGGAAAAGATCAACAATAGTTGATCAGCTGGGATCTGCCACTCAGGACCCCATGAATCCTGCCCCCATATTGCGCTCCCCACCATGTGAATTCCCCAAGGCATTTTCATGTCAAAACAGCTTCGCATCACTTTGGGGGAGAAGCAATCTTCTGCCTCGTCTGACATTCATAGCAGAGGATGGCAGGTTTTCTTGCATTGTTTTCAATGGGAGACCTTGCAATGCTGCCGCTGGCCTCAATGGGCTCTGTGATGCGAGAGGACACAGGAAGATAAAACATGCCTTGATTTGTTTCCTGCCTCACATTGCGGTGCCATGCAGGAAAACATTGCTCATGTGCATGACCCCATTCAAAAGAATGTTATTAATATTTATGCATAAAGTCCAGGTTGAAGTCCATGCAGCACTACGCTAGATTTCCACACATAAGCGGTATCACTTGTGTGGGTATGTATCTGTATAGATGCCAGGGGCACAGGAGTCTTCCCTGCCCTCTCCGGAGAGAGGTACTACTTGTAGCTCATACAAGACCCCATATGCGGTATGATCCAACACCAGCAAGATGAGCCGGGCACAGGCTGAACATAGGCGGGCTGAACCTGGCACAGGCTGAACATGGGCGGGTCAGGGAAATGCCCCCTACGAGTGTGAGACGAATACCATTCGAGAGCTTACTTATAGCCACACCATATAGGATAGGCGAAATTCGGCAACCACGCCCTTCGTTTCTTTAATTGCTTGTTCTACAGCCTAGATGCAAGCACATGACTAGTGATAGGCGGAGCTAGTTGTATGATGTCAGACCCCCCCAGAACTGTACAGTGAAGCCCATAGCCTGGCACTGGAGGAGCTGCTGTCCAAGGTCCTGAAGCGCTGCAGGTCTTTCTCAGGCCTTTTTTTTCGCGTGATTTGCGGATCGCATGACGGATGCGCATCCGCAAATCGCGTGACCGGTGCCCGAAAATCACCCGAAAATCTGCTCCTAGCCGCGTTTCATTAGAAACGGGCCGGAGCTGTCCAGCGCATTGCATTCAATGGAGCGGCAATACAGCCCGCTCCATTAAAAAGCAATGCGCTGCGGGCGAGTGTGGGATGAATTGTCGGGAAGGGCTTAAATATATAAGCCCTTCCCTGCAATTCATCCAGAAAAGTGTTAAAATAAACAATATATACATACTCACCTGCTCCCGGCAGCCGGAGTTCCGTGCGGCCGGCCTGCAGTGGGTGTGAAGGGGGTGTGAGTCAGACCTGCCCCCTGATTGGCTCAGCGCTGAGCCAATCAGGGGGCAGGTCTGACTCACACCCCCTTCACACCCACTGCAGGCCGGCCACACGGAACTCCGGCTGCCGGGAGCAGGTGAGTATGCATATATTGTTTATTTTAACACTTTTCTGGATGAATTGCAGGGAAGGGCTTATATATTTAAGCCCTTCCCGACAATTCATCCTGCGCTCGCCGGCAGCCCATTGCTTTCAATGGAGGCGGCTGTATTGCCGGCTCCATTGAATTCAATGGGCAAACATCGTTCTTCTCTGCCACAGCTGTTACAGCTGTGGCAGAGAAGAATGATTTGTCTTCTATATGTTCTCAATGAGGTCGGCGCTGCTGCCGCCGGCCCCATTGAGCGCATATAGAGAAGAGAACAGGAATCGCAGATCGCAGATAGGTGCGAGCTGCGATTTCTGTTCTATAATTTATCGGACGAGCGCATAAAAAGCGCTCATGTGTCCAATACCATTGCAAAGCAATGGTTTTATAAAATCGCCGGACGCATGCGCATGCGCAAATCGCGGCAAAAAACGCCCGTCTGACTAAGGCCTCAGGGGGAGAAGGCGCTGGGATTCGGGTCCAAGGCGGAGATCCTGAGCTGTGCTACCTCTGTCCAGAGTGGGGAGGACAAGGGCTCAGTGTCTGTCTCTTTGAATTTCTCTTCTAGGACAGCAGGCAGGAGCAGCAGAGAGTTAGAGGACAGGGCTGAGCTGTCACCCCTTCAGTGATAGTACCCGGGGTGCAGGGTTACATAATCATTTGCTACATAATCATAAAAGAGTTTGGATGACCCTGAGGCATATGGTCATGTACGATTTCAGTGTAGCTTTTTATTGTAAATTGAACGGTAGCTACAGGGCATAGTGGTTATTGTAAAAGCTGTTTTGGTACTTCTTCCGGAAGGACCGAGGAGACAGTAACTGCAAGTCAAGGTCATGTGATGAATGGTATTAGTGACCCTCAGTTAAAGGAGATGTCCCGCGCCGAAACGGGTTTTTTTTTTTTTTAACCCCGCCCCCGTTCGGCGCGAGACAACCCCGATGCAGGGGTTAAAAAAACCACCCGCACAGCGCTTACCTGAATCCCGGCGGTCCGGCGTCTTCATACTCACCTGCTGAAGATGGCCGCCGGGATCTTCTACCTTCGTGGACCGCAGCTCTTCTGTGCGGTCCACTGCCGATTCCAGCCTCCTGATTGGCTGGAATCGGCACGTGACGGGGCGGAGCTACATGGAGCTACACGGAGCCCCATAGAGAACAACAGAAGACCCGGACTGCGCAAGCGCGGCTAATTTGGCCATCGGAGGCCAAAAATTAGTCGGCTCCATGGGAACGAGGACGCTAGCAACGGAGCAGGTAAGTATAAAACTTTTTATAACTTCTGTATGGCTCATAATTAATGCACAATGTACATTACAAAGTGCATTATTATGGCCATACAGAAGTGTATAGACCCACTTGCTGCCTCGGGACATCTCCTTTAAGTTGCTTGATGGTTTGATAACAGAGGCAAACACCTCAACTGTGTCTGATCGGTGCTGCTTTACAGATGGAGTTTGTGGTCTACAAAGTAACTTCAGGTGGTGAATGGTATTAGTTGCACTCAGTCAGTTGCTTGGTGGTTTGATAACAGAAATAAACACGTTAACAGTGTGTGATGGGAGCTGTAGTACAAATGAGGTTTGTAGTCTGTGAAACAACTTCGGATGATGAATAGTATCAGTGGTGCTCAGCAAGTTACTTGGTGGTTTGATGACAGAAACAAACACCTCAACAATGTCTGATGGGAGCTGTAGTACAGGTGGGGTTTGTAGTGCCACTTCTGGATTTCTCCTATCTTCACCACTGTGCTATGGAGCTTAGCAGACAGATGGGAAGGAAGCCTGGTTATATCCACCTCTCATTTTGGGGATAAGAGATTGTAATGGATAGCCCTCTTTTCCCCTTTGTCTCTTCTCCCTTGTTATCTCATTTACTTCCCACTCCCCTACTTTCCCTGTCTTTCCACACTTTCCCTATGTCTCCTTTCTCCTACTGACCTTGCACTCTCCTGCAGCTTTGTGTGGGAGCTAGTGGGGTAATATGCCCCTGCCTTTCTGCATCCAAGATGGCGGGCGACTGTGAGATGGTGGGCAGATAAGGTCTTGGTGCCTGCCCTGTGCTCAAGCTGATGGTGAGAGCTTCAACTCCAGGACACAGATGGTATAGGGGATGGCAGACCCAGGTGATGAAGCTGATCAAGCCTATTTCACATTGGTGTGACAATCTGAAGCACTGTGCACCAGGCCACCTCCACTAGATGGCTTCTGGAGGCAGCGGATGGAGGCCTTAACAATGCAGAGGTCAGCAGCTCACTGCCATTAGGACAGAGAATACCGATGGATCAGCTGCAGCACTGGTCCAGTAAGTAGAGGAGTCTCAACCAAGTCTCTTCCCACCGGCCATGGGCAGAAATCCAGTCCGAGGCTGCACAGGCCACAGTAGGCCACAGTAGGCCACAGTACGCCGTAGCCTAGTTTTGCCAGCCAGAGGGGAAACGCAGGTCTCGCGAGGTTCCCAAGTGTTGTAGAAGACTGTGTAGGAATAAGGTTGATTCTCAATTGCTGGGAATCGGTGGGATTTTGGGGACTGCAGGGCAAGGTCAGTGGAGCTCAGTGGAGTATGTGTGCTTCCTTTGGTAGTTAAGCCATGCACCCACCTTATATAATTTGACACCATACCCAGAGAGATTACATAAAATAAACTGCTTGAAGGAAAGGCGGCCCGTGAAGCTCATCAGGGACTCATCAACTCACAAGTTTTTCTCAGAGTTATATATATTTTTAAAGGAGTATTTCAGCATGGATATTACGGTTGTCAGTTTATTCAAGCTGTCGTAGGCAGGGTTATCTCTTGGGGGAACTTGGGAATTATTGGAGAAATGGAGGAAACAGATTAGCTTTTCAAAGCAGCGTTGGGGCATAATGGGCACAAATATAGGGTTTGCATGCATGGAACTGGTAAACCAGTACAAGCGGATGGAGGATTTTTTTTTACTAAACCCATTAATAATACGATTCCCCCATTTTTTTTATTTCTGGGACAGTTGTGAAGATCCATAGTCTGCAATAGACAAAACGGAATATGAAAAGCAGAAAATGCAGCTAAATTCAGGATACCCCATTTATACCATGTTTATTGGAGAAAAAAATCCAAATCTTTACTAAAATGCACCATGGGTTCTTTATGATGCTATGGTATCATTACTAAAAAAAATCAGCTGCAGCACTGGTCCAGTAAGTAGAGGATCAAGTATGTACACCTTGATCCTAAGGGCTCAGTGAGACAAGCGGAGATCCGCACGGTTTTCCGCGTGGAAAAAAAACGTGCGGCGTGTGCAGGCATAAATCCAAACATAGTAACATAGTAACATAGTATGTAAGGCCGAATGAAGACATTGTCCATCTAGTCCAGCCTGTCTATCCTACTGTGTTGATCCAGAGGAAGGCAAAAAACCCCAAGGCCAGAAGTCAATTGGCTCTTTTGGGGAAAAAATTCCTTCCCGACTCCCTAATGGCAATCAGACTGTTCCCTGGATCAACCCCTAATAGTTCCTACCTGCCTATATACCAGGATTGACACTTAAACTAAAATTTATATCCTGTAATATCCTTCTCCAGAAAGACATCAAGTCCCCTTTTAAACTCCTCTATGGATTTTGCCATCACCACTTCCTCCGGTAGAGAGTTCCACAGTCTAACTGCTCTTACAGTAAAGAACCCCTTTCTGTGTTGGTGATGAAACCTACTTTCCTCTAATCGTAGCGGATGTCCTCTTGTTACCGTCGTGGTCCTGGGTGTAAACAGATCGTGGGAGAGATCCATGTGTTGTCCCCTCAAAGGTAGAGCATATGGGTCACAATGGATGCGGTTATGCAGATTTTTCTCCGCATGCAGTGCATTTTTTTCCGTGTGGATGTCCGCTCATTTGACCGAGTCTTAAAGGGGTATTTCTGTTTTGGTCAAACATGGCAGGATGGGAATACCACTATGTACAAGGTGGCCAGATTAACTGAAACATTTCAGAAATCTATGGAGGTTACACAAACAGCCTAATGCAGCAAGCTACTCTGTTTCCATAACTTTGGAGTTGTGAAAACAGTGTAGCTCACTGTTTTGTACTGCTTGTGTAACTTCCATTGACTTCTTTATAAAGTTGCCAGTAAGTTATCAGCCTGGACAGTATTTTAGCAGGGAGACTGGGGTCAGTGAAAATTCTGCAGGGTATATAGAGCAGATACTGTACAGTTTATCTGTTGAGATAAGTTGCATATTTATAATAGTTTTTCAGGGGGTCTATGCTCATATTCAGTAAAATTACACTTTTTATTAAGTTACTGCTCCTCAAAAGCACACACACTTTTATCTTCAACTTTAATGCTGAACATAGATGCAGAGAAGAGTTTTGACTGCCTTGGTTGGTCATTTATGTTTGAAAGACTTGTAGCATATAGCATAGGAAACCAATGGTTCTAACAGGCGCAATTTTTTGGTGCACATAGGTATGCAAAAATAAATGCTCATCTGACCGAGGCCTTATAGTTCTCTCCAAGATATTTATTCTCTGCCATTACACAGCTAGTATCATTGCTTACAGATTAAACAATATATGCCATCCCTTCTGGTGAATTCTACAGTTTTATGCATGTGAATTGGCTGCCCCTAGCTCTGTGGAGCAGCCTGGTTACACGTCTGTGCTGTGGGCAGCCTGTTTCCATGGCTCCCATAGGAGCCCATGGTAAGCACCCTGGACAGCGCGCACTATAGAGCTGACAGGTAAGTCGGCACTCGCTGTCCATTTTTTTTTTATAAGCGCAGATTCTACGCTTCTAAAAAGCGTCTATGTGAGCGCTTCCATAGCAGCATGTTGTAGCAGCATGTAAAATACACTCATCTGACCGAGCTCTGAATGAACAATAATATAGAATTATTTGAGGCTGTATGGATGAATTGGGACTAGAGTTGAGAGAACATACTCTGCCGAGCTTGATGCTCGTTCGAGTATTAGCATTCTCGATGGTGCTCGTTACTCGAAAGAGCATCAAGCCGTGTTCGACCCCGCCCCAGTTTTTGGCTCCTCCCCGCTGTGGCGTGTCTGTTTTGGCCCCTCCCCGCCGTGATGCAGCACACATCATTTGCAAATTTTTTGTCTGGGAGGGAGGGGGAAGAGAGAGAGAGAGAGAGCGACAGGGGGGGGGGGGAGAGAGACGAACCTAGGAATAAAAAAAGCTCGGTACCCGGCGTCCTACATACAAAAATGCTTGAGTCTCCCATTGTAGTCAATGGGGTTCGTTACTCAAGTAGAGCTCTTGAATCTTACGAAAAGCTCGATTCAATTAACGCGGACTCTAGCATTTGGGTGCTCGTTCATCTCTAATTGGGACATATACTGGATCAACTTAGAGCATTAATTTCCAATAATACTGCTCTGGAGGATAACTGAGGAGACTTCCAATCATACAGCATTGTACTCCAGATTAAAGTACCTTTATCCCTGATCCTTTAGTTTCTTTTGCCTATTGTGTCCATCTTTTAAATTCTTGGTTCTAATAGCGTTTGTTTGAAATTTTCTTTAAGCTAGCCAGATGATAACACTGGTCTACTTCAAATTTGCTACCACAATATTTGATTTTTGTAGATTTCTATGTGCTGAATTCAAATATTGCTTTTATTTATTCCAGCCAGTTCCAGATTTCCGTGAAATCGCTGATATTGTTTTTGATAAACAGACTGTTCATTCTGAGTTTATTGAACACATATGACAAAGCTATATGATTGACATATGAAATAAATGAGCTAGAATCTGAAGATGGAATCAAAGAGATATCCTTAAATGATCCCTTGCAAACAATATTAAATAAAAAGAGAGCTAGAACTGATAACTAATGTTCAACTCTTTCATGATTCTGACATATGAATAAAAGGGTATTATACATAAATACTATTGCAGTGTAATTACTTCAATAAACAATTAACATCCAATTAATTCAACAGGCAGTTATTCTTGTGAAAAAGATGCGAGGCAAGAATACAATAAACTAAAAAATATAAATAGTCCTACAAAGTAGAAGATTGTACATTTAAGTCATAACCTGCATTGCGTATCTACAAGAAAGAGATCATCATTTTGCCAAGAAGAAACCAAATGTAAATGCTATGTGACACTTTTCACTTTACACAAGTAATGTTTGATTGATTACATTAGATACCATATAGTATATTTAAAGGAGATGTCCCGCGCCGAAACGGGTTTTTTTTTTTTTTAAACCCCCCCCCCGTTCGGCGCGAGACAACCCCGATGCAGGGGTTAAAAAAACCACCCGCACAGCGCTTACCTGAATCCCGGCGGTCCGGCGTCTTCATACTCACCTGCTGAAGATGGCCGCCGGGATCCTCTGTCTTCATGGACCGCAGGGCTTCTGTGCGGTCCATTGCCGATTCCAGCCTCCTGATTGGCTGGAATCGGCACGTGACGGGGCGGAGCTACACGGAGCTACACGGAGCCCCATAGAGAAGAGGAGAAGACCCGGACTGCGCAAGCGCGGCTAATTTGGCCATCGGAGGGCGAAAATTAGTCGGCACCATGGAGACGAGGACGCTAGCAACGGAGCAGGTAAGTATAAAACTTTTTATAACTTCTGTATGGCTCATAATTAATGCACAATGTACATTACAAAGTGCATTATTATGGCCATACAGAAGTGTATAGACCCACTTGCTGCCTCGGGACATCTCCTTTAATAGTTGTAAGATCCTTACTACACATTCTGACACTAATATACCATCTTGTCATACACATGGGTATGTCTTGCATGCTAATATGTAGCATGGTATGAGAAATACAAGACTGAGGACAAAAATAATAATCCTAATAAAGTGTTCCCCCCTCCATTTCATATAAAAATTGAATCTAATGAAACAGTTTGCTAAGGCTTTGGATAAAGATGGCGAGTATTTTAGGCATTTGTATTCCAAATTACCTGCTCTTTCACATGGCAAGTTAAAAGCCAATATATTTGATGGCCCTCAAATTAGAAATCTTTTCAAAAACAGAAAATTCATGAACACCACGAGAAGCATATAAATGGATGTTTGATCTGCTTTTTTTTTATATTCTGCAAACTTTCTTGGCAATACCAGAGCCAAAAATTATGTACTCCAATTTCAAACTGTGATGACTTCCTTTCAGAGTCTGGGAGCAAATCTGAGTGTTTAGGTGCATTTCCTCCAGCCATCTAAACTATTTACCCCCAAATCATGGAGCTATGAGTGAAGAGCAAGAACAATGCTTCTACCAGAACATTAAGATCATGGAACACAGCTATTAAGGTATGAACATAAATGTGATGGCAAACTACCCCCGGTGTTTGCAGCATGACAACCCTGATCATATCTATGCCAGAAAAAAATATGAGTTGTGCCAAACGATTAGTTATTTACAAAACTATTAATCTTTTCTTTCATTTACAAGCTTATCTTTTTGTACTAGACCAATATTATGTGTTATGCTCCTCACAAGTTTGATAATTACCCAATTTACACTGAACAATGTGTAAACAAACACATCATTTTTCATTTGTAAAAAAAATTTGACCTGATGCATTATTTCTGACTTCATATTTGGAATCAGCAACTTCAAGTTGTATAATTGTATATTTTCAGTCCGAATAGGTCAGCACAGAAAAAAAAATCACATGTAGACCAGTGTAATTAGGCAGGTGGTATTTGGCTTTGTAGATGTTTTATCTCTATGACACATATTTTATTTTCACTTGGCGGTGTTGGGCTGGGCAACCTGGACTTATTCTTATGTTGTTCTTTTTTTCCTAACTTATTTGATACAGTATAATATGTATCTCTGACTGAAAAACCTCCCCTTGTTTGATTGCCTCTTTTTTGAAGTTATATACTTTTTTATATATTCCTTAAAAGTTTGTATGTAATTTACATAATCTGTGGAAAATTTATAAATTAATCGTTAAAAAAAGTATGGCCAAGGACAACATCTGCATGGAATTGGAAAACTCCATGAAGATGCTATCCTTGGCCAGCCTTGAACCCAGGATTCTAGCATTGCTCGGCAACAGTAATAACCACTGAGCCATCATGCTTCTTCTACCTTCTCCAGAGGAGGAGAAAGTCAAACGCAGGAAGAACATACGAAACTCCATACAGATGTCGCTCTGTATGGTCCTCGTGTGGTGCAGAATGTTAAGACAGCATAATGCAGTTCTAAGCTCTCACTCATGAACTGAAGGTTGTAGGTTCAATCCATAGTTCAGGTAGCTGGCTCAAGGTTGACTCAGCCTTCTATCCAAGGTTGGTTAAATAAGTAATAAACAAATTACCTGAAAGCGTAAGTTGGTGCTATACAAATAACAAGTCTCTACCCTAACAAGCCCTCCTTCTTGATCAGACATAATTCTAGCACTCCAGCAACAGTGCTAACCATTGAACCCCCATGCTGCTTCTTGGGGGAGAAACGCAAGGAGAACAGCCAATTTTGGCTTTGAGCAGATTTGAAATCCAACATAATTTATGTAAGCTTATCTGTCTTTATCCTCCTGCTTATTCCTCAAGATGACGAGGACCATGAAAAAAGATGATATTTGCATTCTTGTTATTCTTCTCCATGCAGATGTTGTCTATGGTCAGATTTGAACCTAGGCCTCTAGCATTGTAAAGCAAGAGTGCTAGCCACTGAGCTCCATGTATTGAATGACCACCACTGAACTGCATCCATTGAAGAACCACTATCCTAACTACCCTCTTAAAGAGCATTGAATGCTAGTTTAGGGGGATAAAATGAACTGTCTGATGTTTAAACTCTTGCCAAAACAAACCTTTAGTAAAGTTTGACTTAAATTTGGATTTACTGGTTCAGTTTGCTTACCTGTAATTATATACATAAGCCTTTTTTCCCTAAAAATGTATTATACTTTAAAAAAATAATAATGAAGTTAATAATAATAATAATCATCAATAGATGGTGCAGAATGCAGTTGGAAGCCAACATCAAAGTTTAAACTTATGTGTCTGTTATATCTTTCTTTATTAGCTCTTTTTTAAATTCCTTAATTCTGCTTTTGTGCATCATCAACCCGGGGGATCCACAGCTCTAGCACTTTGTTTCCTTTAAATTAGCAAAGAATTATATTATTGATGTCGTCTTCACACTTAGAACACAGATAGAAATGCACAACAGAACTGAAAGATTCTTAATTGAGTTCTCAAAATATTACATGAAAATATTAAGAGAGTATAGGGGGAAATATGCCGCAACCCAGGAAGACTGAGTCTGTTGATTAAATCTTTTATTTAGTGTTGAGTATTACTTTATTAGGAAGTTGTTCTAATTTTTCATTGTTGATTCTACCTATTGTATTCCTCAAGACATAAAGAGATGGGGATTACTCATGTAACTAAATAATTCAAAAGGGAGCTGAAAAAGCAATAAAATAATATGATCCGACTCACATATCCAAGAAGGGGGTTAGATTTCTTTCATGTAGGTGTTTTGTAAACCATACTTTGAAGGCTATGTAGACCTTTGCACTCTTAAGCTCTTTTGTCAAATTCATCATGACCATCTCCTCAGGAAGAGTGTTCAATAGTCTCATTGCTCTTACACTAAAGAACCCCCTTCTATGTTGGTGTACAAATGTTCTTTACTCTAGACGTAGAGGATGCCTCCTTGTTACAGTCACAGGCCTGGATATAAATAGATTGTGGGAGAGATCTCTGTTTTGACCTCTGATATAATTATACATAGTTATTAGGTCACACCTCTGCCTTTTTTTTCTAAACTAAAGAAGCCCAATTTTGATATGCTTTCTATTGTAGTCCACCCATTCCATTTAATAATTTAGTTGCCTGCCTTTGAGCCCACTCAAGCTCTAAAATTTCCTTCTTGAGTACTGGTGCCCAAAACTGTACACAATATTCCATGTGTGGACTGACCAGTGACTTGTAAACCTACAATTAAATTTTTTTCTGCGGCACAGTATTAAATGCTTTGGAAAAGTCCAGATACACAATATCCAATGACGCACAGCTTTCAACCAACCAGGTTTCAGTTATTCCTGCAATGTCATAGTTTTCCTCAGACATTATGACTCCCAGTTCGTGAACCTGATTCGTCAGAATTCTAGCATTTGTCAGCATACAGTTTAGACGGTTTTTGCAGTTTTCCTTATTTTATGTGTATTCCTATTAATGATTCTGTCAGTTTAAACTTTACTAACAATTCCCACCGCTCCACCCCCATTTTTATTACATAGGTTCGAGTCACTGTGTATACTGTCTTCCCCTCTATCTCTGTGATTGCTCTTCTCCCAAGTTCCTAGTTTAAACCATTATCTAACCTTCCAGCCATATTCTTACTCAGCACAGCTACACCCTCCCAAATGAGATGCAGCCCCCTGGCAGTGAGAGGCTATATCATGTTGCAGCAATGCTTATCTTGTAAAGGCATTCCCCTTATCGAGCAACTTTGCAAACCTGTTGAGGTGTTCCAGTTTAGGACTAATCTCCACGGCTCTCTTCCCTCTACCTCTCTTTCTAACTGTCACCAAGCTAGCTCCCTGATCATTCTGCACTCCCATGCACCATCCACCCCCACATCTACCCCTTCAATGCCTGCTCAGTGGGCAGAAAACTCCTTTCCATGGTGTCAATGAATATCATTGTTGCAAGCTACTCAATTAGATCCAGGATCTGGGATTCCAAATGTGGAACATACTCACATTTCATACAGTAGTATGCACCTTCGATTGGCTGTTCAAGGACTGCATACATGGCACAAGATGTACACTGATGACATTGTCGATCATGGAGCACATTCCAAATGGGGATTGTACAGATAGATTAGATAAAAGTAACATAAGCAAAAATTCACATAGATAAGCAGTAATTAAACACAAGAGACCCTTCCAAAGTCCCCGAATACAAAATCACTAATCCCAAGTCATTTGCTTAAGAAACAGCACAATTTAGAAGACAGTACATTTAGAATACAGAATGCACACTCACTCAGCTTGCATGCTCACTTATGTTTGCTTTATATAGCACTTATTTGTAGTACTTCTGCTTCTCCTCTGTTTAGAAAGTGTTAGTAAACTGACAGTTCCTCCCCTAGCCTGCTCCCATGTTTGAACATGCATTCACTGCCTTTGCACTGAGCTACTACAGAGGGCTATCTTACAGTGCCAGTGGGATGGTGGAGAAGATCAGGAGCACTGATAGCAAAGCAGATAAGGCTACTATTACAAAGGGCTGAAGGTCAATCCAGGTCAATGTTCTGTCCTTATGAGCAGTGAAGGGGAAAATCCAGCAGCTACTGAGGGAGAGGGTGGAGAGATAGCTGTGTAGTATTAAGTAGGCGTGCTTATGTTACACAGCCTCCGCTTAAATTTACTTAACCTAACTGGCAAGGGCAATGACACAAGCTGAAGGAGAGAGCTTATTGAATAAGCAATGTGATATCTAAGATAGTCATAATAAGAGAAATGTACAATAAGATATATGAATATTTTGAGCAGATGTATGTGTGTTTGTAAGATTGAAGTAGCAGAACCCACAACAGTTACACTTTGAGTGTTGCACTGCCTTCCCAGATCCTGCACAAGCCATAGAACAGTATATGAGAGAATGTATGGGGTTTAAACATTCTGTATTTTTAAATGTCCATAAGCATACAGTTATTTATATTAATCAAAAAAATATGTCAACTAGGGATGTAGCTCAATGTAAGTGAGTCCTAATGTAAAAGTTTATCATATGTGTGTCTCCTGCAATTACTCTTTATGGCTCGGGAACTCTCCCTTTATTTTTTAGTCTCTAAAGTGACCCATTGATGTACCTCTGGCAGCTAAGCATACAGGATATTAAAAGGTCAGAGGCACAAGTCCCAAGGCTTTTGGAAATAGCATGTCTATAAGACAACTGGGCTCAGATACAACTACTCAGCTCTGATGCAACTCTGAATAATGCAGTAATCAAATAATAAACAGATAACAGTTCTAAAAAATGATAGTGATATCGTAATTACAGTACAGATATCTCCAGTGATCTCTATTTGTAGACATTTTTTTCCGTTTTTTCCCCCAGGCCTAGACAGTCATGAAGAGTCCTTACTACCATCACTAATCTCACGTTTTCCCCAAACTGCCACTTATCCTCCTCATTACTAGTGCCCTTCTTTCTGTCCCACATAGTACTATTGCCCCTCTTGTACTCACAGAGTAATATTGTCTCATACAGCAATTCACCCATAGTGCCTACCACAGGATATAATGCTTCCTTTGTGCCTCACAGTAATAAAGCCTGTTATGTTCCCACAAATCAATCTCTCTTCACAAAATGGCCTCGCTGGATTGTGCACGGCGGTTAAACAGGAATTGGGACTTAAATTGACTAATGTCAAGGTTTTTTTGTCACAGGGGACGCCAGTACCTTTAGGTTGTGAACTCTTACTGTATGATGTGAAAATAACTGAGACAAATCCACAGCTTTCCTCCTGCAAACTGAAGGTACACAGTTTTACTAACAGTCTTTTTTTTCTCTGAGAGCAGTTTTACAAATCACAGCAAAATGCAAATTTCTTTTTAATACAGGATGATATGCTGACTTCGGTATTTCCTAGAAACTTTACCAGAGTTATCTTCAATGTACCCTCTCTCTATTTTAGCTTTTCCTTTTACAAAATTTCAGTTTAAACTATCTGGGGGTTTGTTTGAACTAGTCTGTGAGTCTGACTATGTGGGTAATGAATGTAGTGTAAATTAGCAAAAGTGAGCAGCATCACGAGTGTCTTCAATAAAATCACATTCAGATAATGCCTCTTTATTCACTCCATAGTAGACAAATAGCACAACGTTTCAACCCACGCAGGGGGCTTTTTCAAGTAACAAACAAATGCCATATACACGTAATAAATACATTACCACCACCAATCCCCCTACATATATACATAAAACCACTCCCACTTACAGCTGAATCCCATAATGTAAACCGCCATCGCAGGTGCAGGATCTGCAACCACTTCAGTCTTCCCCATATGTTGCATAATCAGGCTGCTGTATGGGCATACCGGCGTCTAGGAATCTGCAATGCATATGCGCGAGATCTCGCTAGTCTCGCGTGAAGCAGAGGAATGCTGGGAACTATTACATTACGATCCCGGACTCATAGAAGCGCGAGACCAGACGTTCCACTCACACTGCGCATGTACTAAATTTAGCTGTAATACGAAGTATATTATCTATGTCATTTCATGCCCTTGTGGCTTATTGTATGTGAGTGAAATCACAACTGAATGAAGAAATAGGATGTCCAAATATAAGAGTACTACACCCACTATGAGAGAAGATGTACCAGTAGCCAAACATTTCCTAGAAAAACGCCATACCATTAGCCAGTTCAGATTTCAGATTATTGATAGTGAACCGCCTAACATTAGAGGTGGCGACAGGGAGAGGAGGTTGAAATTCAAAGAAGCCCGTTGGATATTTGAACTTGATACTCTGGAACTGAATGGCCTTAATATAGAATACAATCCATTGCCTTTTGTTTAACAGGTTCATGGTGAATTTGTAACATATTTATTTTATTTTTTTACTGTTTCCCACAGATTTGGAGCTGCCGCGTTTGCTAGTTCCACAACCCTGGCTATCCCAGTATTAAAGAGATAGGCGCATAGTGATTTATGCATGTATACGTGGTAATATGATTACATGTGCTCTTTTGCTTTATTGTTTTCAAACTCTGATGGTAAGCATTTTATGCTGAATGAAGTGATTATAGATATGATATTGACATGGCAACACCTGGATTTGCTGAATATGCTTGCCACTAATAGCGTTGATCTGTACATCTTTAAAGATATTTGTTGGTATACTAAGATGGTATTCGTTTTATGTTCTAAAAGTGACCATTAGAGATGAGCGAACGTACTCGTCCAAGCTAGATACTCGTTCGAGTATTAGCGTGTTCGAGATGCTCGTTACTCGTGACGAGTACCACGCGATGTTCGAGTTACTTTCACTTTCATCTCTGAGACGTTAGTGCGCTTTTCTGGCCAATAGAAAGACAGGGAAGGCATTACAACTCCCCCCTGCGACGTTCAAGCCCTATACCACCCCCCTGCAGTGAGTGGCTGGCGAGATCAGGTGTCACCCGAGTATATAAATCGGCCCCTCCCGCGGCTCGCCACAGATGCGTTCTCACAGAGATCAGGGAAAGTGCTGTCTTGCTGGAGTTGCTATAGGGAGAGTGTTAGGAGTATTTTAGGCTTCAAGAACCCCAACAGTCCTTCTTAGGGCCACATCTAACCGTGTGCAGTAGTGTGGAGGCTGCTTTTTGCAGTGTTGCACATTTTGTTTTTTGTATATCGGCCGTGGAGAGCATTGCGCCCTGCAGTAATTATACATACTCCAGGGCCAGTAGTGGTGAGGCAGGGACAGAAGACATATTGATTGAATATAGCGAGTGGGCCTTTCCAAAAACATTTGGGAAAAAAAATCTATTTGGGCTGCCTGTGACTGTCCTCAGTGTACTGGGTCTGTGCTGGGGGTAGTTGCCTCCTAATTCATACGCAGCGAGCTAAGTGTTACAGCAGGCTTGCACAAAATTATTTCCTGGCTCTGTGTTGGCTGTAAACTCACCGCTGTATTCCAGTCCACAGTGCAACAGTCTGCAGTTATTTTACATATTCCAGGGCCAGTAGTGGTGAGGCAGGGACAGAAGACATATTTATTGAATATAGGCAGTGGGCCTTTCCAAAAACATTTGGGAAAAAAAATCTATTTGGGATGCCTGTGACTGTCCTCAGTGTACTGGGTCTGTGCTGGGGGTTGTTGTCCTCCTAATTCATACGCAGCCAGCTAAGTGTTACAGCAGGCTTGCGCAAAATTATTTCCTGGCTCTGTGTTGGCTGTTACATCACCGCTGTATTCCAGTTCACAGTGCAACAGTCTGCAGTTATTTTACATACTCCAGGGCCAGTAGTGGTGAGGCAGGGACAGAAAACATATTTATTGAATATAGGCAGTGGGCCTTTCCAAAAACATTTGGGAAAAAAAATCTATTTGGGCTGCCTGTGACTGTCCTCAGTGTACTGGGTCTGTGCTGGGGGTAGTTGTCCTCCTAATTCATACGCAGCCAGCTAAGTGTTACAGCAGGCTTGCGCAAAATTATTTCCTGGCTCTGTGTTGGCTGTAAACTCACCGCTGTATTCCAGTCCACAGTGCAACAGTCTGCAGTTATTTTACATACTCCAGGGCCAGTAGTGGTGAGGCAGGGACAGAAGACATATTTATTGAATATAGGCAGTGGGCCTTTTCAAAAACATTTGGGAAAAAAAATCTATTTGGGATGCCTGTGACTGTCCTCAGTGTACTGGGTCTGTGCTGGGGGTTGTTGTCCTCCTAATTCATACGCAGCCAGCTAAGTGTTACAGCAGGCTTGCGCAAAATTATTTCCTGGCTCTGTGTTGGCTGTTACATCACCGCTGTATTCCAGTTCACAGTGCAACAGTCTGCAGTTATTTTACATACTCCAGGGCCAGTAGTGGTGAGGCAGGGACAGAAAACATATTTATTGAATATAGGCAGTGGGCCTTTCCAAAAACATTTGGGAAAAAAAATCTATTTGGGCTGCCTGTGACTGTCCTCAGTGTACTGGGTCTGTGCTGGGGGTAGTTGTCCTCCTAATTCATACGCAGCCAGCTAAGTGTTACAGCAGGCTTGCACAAAATTATTTCCTGGCTCTGTGTTGGCTGTAAACTCACCGCTGTATTCCAGTCCACAGTGCAACAGTCTGCAGTTATTTTACATACTCCAGGGCCAGTAGTGGTGAGGCAGGGACAGAAGACATATTTATTGAATATAGGCAGTGGGCCTTTCCAAAAACATTTGGGAAAAAAAATCTATTTGGGATGCCTGTGACTGTCCTCAGTGTACTGGGTCTGTGCTGGGGGTTGTTGTCCTCCTAATTCATACGCAGCCAGCTAAGTGTTACAGCAGGCTTGCGCAAAATTATTTCCTGGCTCTGTGTTGGCTGTTACATCACCGCTGTATTCCAGTTCACAGTGCAACAGTCTGCAGTTATTTTACATACTCCAGGGCCAGTAGTGGTGAGGCAGGGACAGAAAACATATTTATTGAATATAGGCAGTGGGCCTTTCCAAAAACATTTGGGAAAAAAAATCTATTTGGGCTGCCTGTGACTGTCCTCAGTGTACTGGGTCTGTGCTGGGGGTAGTTGTCCTCCTAATTCATACGCAGCCAGCTAAGTGTTACAGCAGGCTTGCGCAAAATTATTTCCTGGCTCTGTGTTGGCTGTAAACTCACCGCTGTATTCCAGTCCACAGTGCAACAGTCTGCAGTTATTTTACATACTCCAGGGCCAGTAGTGGTGAGGCAGGGACAGAAGACATATTTATTGAATATAGGCAGTGGGCCTTTTCAAAAACATTTGGGAAAAAAAATCTATTTGGGATGCCTGTGACTGTCCTCAGTGTACTGGGTCTGTGCTGGGGGTTGTTGTCCTCCTAATTCATACGCAGCCAGCTAAGTGTTACAGCAGGCTTGCGCAAAATTATTTCCTGGCTCTGTGTTGGCTGTTACATCACCGCTGTATTCCAGTTCACAGTGCAACAGTCTGCAGTTATTTTACATACTCCAGGGCCAGTAGTGGTGAGGCAGGGACAGAAAACATATTTATTGAATATAGGCAGTGGGCCTTTCCAAAAACATTTGGGAAAAAAAATCTATTTGGGCTGCCTGTGACTGTCCTCAGTGTACTGGGTCTGTGCTGGGGGTAGTTGTCCTCCTAATTCATACGCAGCCAGCTAAGTGTTACAGCAGGCTTGCGCAAAATTATTTCCTGGCTCTGTGTTGGCTGTAAACTCACCGCTGTATTCCAGTCCACAGTGCAACAGTCTGCAGTTATTTTACATACTCCAGGGCCAGTAGTGGTGAGGCAGGGACAGAAGACATATTTATTGAATATAGGCAGTGGGCCTTTCCAAAAACATTTGGGAAAAAAAATCTATTTGGGATGCCTGTGACTGTCCTCAGTGTACTGGGTCTGTGCTGGGGGTAGTTGTCCTCCTAATTCATACGCAGCCAGCTAAGTGTTACAGCAGGCTTGGGCAAAATTATTTCCTGGCTCTGCTGTGCGTTCCGTAAGCGAAGTCAGCCTCCAACCACAGGCCAATAAGTGGCACATTTAATTACAGTGTTCTGTTTCTGCACTACTGGTAATACAGCATGCTGAGGGGTAGGGGTAGGCCTAGAGGACGTGGTCGCGGGCGAGGACGCGGAGGCCCAAGTCAGGGTGTGGGCACAGGCCGAGCCAGTGCGGTGGCCAGGGGTAGAGGCAGGGCCAGACCGAATAATCCACCAACTGTTTCCCAAAGTGCCCCCTCGCGCCATGCCACCCTGCAGAGGTCAAGGTGCTCTACGGTGTGGCAGTTTTTCACAGAGACGCCTGACGACTGACAAACAGTAGTGTGCAACCTTTGTCGCGCCAAGATCAGCTGGGGAGCCACCACCACCAGCATGCGCAGGCATATGATGGCCAAGCACCCCACAAGGTGGGACGAAGGCCGTTCACCGCTTCCGGTTTGCACCACTGCCTCTCCCCCTGTGCCCCAACCTGCCACTGAGATCCAACCCCCCTCTGAGGACACAGGCACTACCGTCTCCTGGCCTGCACCCACACCCTCACCTCCGCTGTCCTCGGCCCCATCCAGCAATGTCTCTCAGCGCCGCCACGCACCTGCACACTCAAGCGTTAACCGTCCACATAGCGAAATTTATCAGCCTTGAGATGCTGCCGTATAGGGTTGTGGAAACGGAGTCCTTCAAAAGTATGATGGCGGCGGCGGCCCCGTGCTACTCAGTTCCCAGTCGCCACTACTTTTCCCGATGTGCCGTCCCAGCCCTGCACGACCACGTCTCCCGCAACATTGTACGCGCCCTCACCAACGCTGTTACTGCCAAGGTCCACTTAACAACGGACACGCGGACAAGCACAGGCGGGCAGGGCCACTATATCTCCCTGATGGCACATTGGGTGAATTTAGTGGAGGCTGGGACCGAGTCAGAGCCTGGGACCGCTCACGTCCTACCCACCCCCAGAATTGCGGGCCCTAGCTCGGTGCTGGTATCTGCGGCGGTGTATGCTTCCTCCACTAAACCACCCTCCTCCTCCAACTCCTCCAACACAACCTCTGTCTCGCAATCAAGATGTGTCAGCAGCAGCAGCACGTCGCCAGCAGTCGGTGTCGCGCGGTGTGGCAGCACAGCGGTGGGCAAGCGTCAGCAGGCCGTGCTGAAACTACTCAGCTTAGGAGAGAAGAGGCACATGGCCCACGAACTGCTGCAGGGTCTGACAGAGCAGACCGACTGCTGGCTTGCGCCGCTGAGCCTCCAACCGGGCATGGTCGTGTGTGACAACGGCCGTAACCTGGTGGCGGCTCTGCAGCTCGGCAGCCTCACGCACGTGCCATGCCTGGCCAATGTCTTTAATTTGGTGGTTCAGCGCTTTCTGAAAAGCTACCCACACTTGTCATACCTGCTCGGAAAGGTGCGCCGGGTCAGCGCACATTTCCGCAACTCCAAGACGGACGCTGCCACCCTACGGACCCTGCAACATCGGTTTCATCTGCCAGTGCACTGACTGCTGTGCGACGTGCCCACACAGTGGAACTCTACGCTCCACATGTTGTCCAGGCTCTATGAGCAGCGTAGAGCTATAGTGGAATACCAACTCCAACATGGGCGGCGTAGTGGGAGTCAGCCTCCTCAATTCTTTACAGAAGAGTGGGCCTGGTTTGCAGACATCTACCAGGTCCTTGGAAACTTTGAGGAGACTACCCAGATGGTGAGCAGGGATGCTGCAATCATTAGCATCACCATTCCTCTGCTATGCCTCTTGAAAAGTTCCCTGCAAAGCATAAAGGCAGACGCTTTGCACTCAGAAACGGAGGCGTGGGAAGACAGTATGTCGCTGGATAGTCAGAGCACCCTCATGTCTATATCTCAGCGCGTTGAGGAGGAGGAGGGGGAGGAGCTTGATGAGGAGGGGGAAGAGACAGCTTGGCCCACTGCTGAGGGTACACATGCGGCTTGCCTGTCATCCTTTCAGCGTGTATGGCCGGAGAAGGAGGAGGAGGAGGATCCTGAAAGTGATCTTCCTAGTGAGGACAGCCATGTGTTGCGTACAGGTACCCTGGCACACATGGCTGACTTCATGTTAGGATGCCTTTCTCGTGACCCTCGCGTTACACGCATTCTGGCCATTTACTGGGTGTACACACTGCTCGACCCACGGTATAAGGAGAACCTTTCCACTCTCATTCCCGAAGAGGAAAGGGGTTCGAGAATGATGCTATACCACAGGGCGCTGGTAGACAAACTAATGGTAAACTTCCCATCCGACAGCGCTAGTGTCAGAAGGCACAGTTCCGAGGGCCAGGTAGCAGGGGAGGCGCAGAGGTCAGGCAGCATGTACAGCGCAGGCAGGGGAACATTCTCCAAGGCCTTTGCCAGCTTTCTGGCTCCCCAGCAAGACTGTGTCACCGCTCCCCAGTCAAGGCTGAGTTGGCGGGAGCACTGTAAAAGGATGGTGAGGGAGTACGTAGCCGATCGCACGACCGTCCTCGGTGACGCCTCTGCCCCCTACAACTACTGGGTGTCGAAGCTGGACACGTGGCCTGAACTCGCGCTGTATGCCCTGGAGGTGCTTGCTTGTCCTGCAGCTAGCGTCTTGTCAGAGAGGGTGTTTAGTGCGGCTGGGGGAATCATCACGGATAAGCGTACCCGCCTGTCAACCGACAGTGCCGACAGGCTTACACTCATCAAGATGAACAAAGCCTGGATTTCCCCAGACTTCTCTTCTTCACCAGCGGACAGCAGCGATACGTAAGCAATACGTAGGCTGCACCCGCGGATGGAAGCATTGTTCTCTATCACCATCAAAAACGTGGACCTTTTAGCTTCATCAATCTGTGTCTAATATTCCTCCTCCTCCTCCTGCTCCTCCTCCTGAAACCTCACGTAATCACGCCGAACGGGCAATTTTTCTTAGGCCCACAAGGCTCAGTCATATAATTTTTCTAAACAATTTTTATACGTTTCAATGCTCATTAAAGCGTTGAAACTTTCACCTCAACCAATTTTTATTTTAACTGGGCTGCCTCCAGGCCTAGTTACCAATTAAGCCACATTAACCAAAGCGATTAATGGGTTTCACCTGCCCTCTTGGTTGGGCATGGGCAATTTTTCTGAGGTACATTAGTACTGTTGGTACACCAATTTTTTGGGGCCCTCGCCTACAGTGTAATCCAATTAATTTTTGGCCCACCTGCATTACAGCTGACGTTACATCAGCTGTGCTGGGCACTGCAATGGGATATATTTATGTACCACCGGTGGGTTCCAGGGAGCCACCCATGCTGTCGGTCCACACGGAGTTGTAACTACATGTGTCCACTTCTAAAGAACCCCAGTCTGACTGGGGCATGCAGTGTGGGCCAAAGCCCACCTGCATTAAACATGACATTACCTCAGCTGTGATGGGCAATGCTATGGGATATATTTATGTACCGCCGGTGGCTTCCTGGCATCCACCCATGCTGTGGGTCCACAGGGACTTCACAATAGGGAGTTGTACCTGCCTGTGTCTATGAATTAAAAAGCCTGGTCAGGTTGGGGCATGCAGTGTGGGCCGAAGCCCACCTGCATTTAATCTGACGTTAGCTCTGCTGTCCAGGGCACTGCAATGGGATACATTTATGTACAGAGGGTGGGTTCCAGGGAGCCACCCATGCTGTGGGTGCACACGGAATTCCCATTGCGGAGTTGGGGATTCCCAGTTGTACCTGCCTGTGACTATTTATAAAAAACCGCGGTCTGACTGGGGCATGCAGACACCTTGACAGAATGAATAGTGTGTGGCACATAGGTTCCCCATTGCTATGCCCACGTGTGCAGCTCCTGATGACGGTGGCACAGGATTATATCTCTCATTGCTTCTGTACAGCATTGTGGGCTATCGCCCCGCCCCTTTTAAAGAGGGTCGCTGCCTAGCCGTGCCAACCCTCTGCAGTGTGTGCCTGCCGTTCCTCCTCATGGCAGACGCACTTATTAATAGACATGAGTGTGGCATGAGGGCAGCTGAAGGCTGCGCAGGGACAATTTGGTGTGCGCTGTGGACACTGGGTCGTGCAGGGGGGGTTTGGCAGTATGTAACCCAGGAGAAGTGGCAGTGGAGTGTCATGCAGGCAGTGATTGTGCTTTGTTGGAGGTAGTGTGGTGCTTAGCTAAGGTATGCATTGCTAATGAGGGCTTTTCAGAAGTAAAAGTTGTTGGGAGGGGGGGCACTCTTGCCGCTATTGTGGCTTAATAGTGGGACCTGGGAACGTGAGATGCAGCCCAACATGTAGCCCCTCGCCTGCCCTATCCGTTGCTGTGTCGTTCCCATCACTTTCTTGAATTGCCCAGATTTTCACAAATGGAAACCTTAGCGAGCATCGGCGATATACAAAAATGCTCGAGTCGCCCATTGACTTCAATGGGGTTCGTTACTCGAAACGAACCCTCGAGCATCGCGATAATTTCGTCCCGAGTAACGAACACCCGAGCATTTTGGTGCTCGCTCATCTCTAGTGACCATACATATGAGGATTGATATGATGATATTTGGATCTATTTACTATGTGAGCCATTAATAAAAGCTATTTTGTGCATATCTAAAGGTATTTGCTGAAAGTAATTATACGCTATGTTGATAGTTATGAGAAAAACATGCTTACAATAATGTATCTATGGGTCTCATGTAATTAATAGAGATAAGCGAACGTACTCGGTAAGGGCGATTTCGCAATCGAGCACCGCGATTTTCGAGTACTTCACTACTCGGCTGAAAAGTACTCGGGTGCGCCGGGGGTGAGCGGGGGGTTGCAGAGGGGAGGGGGGGGAGAGGGAGAGAGAGAGGGCTCCCCCCCTGTTCCCCGCTGCTACCCTGTCCCCCGGCGCACCCGAGTACTTTTCACCCGAGTAGTGAAGTACTCGAAAATCGCGGTGCTCGATTGCGAAATCGCCCTTACCGAGTACCTTCGCTCATCTCTAGTAATTAATAATTACTTATCCGTAGAGTAGTACAAAACAATATCGTTGCTATAGCAACAGTAATCCTGATTTAGTACATGTGCAGTGTGAGTGGAACGTCTGGTCTCGCACTACTATGAGTCTGGGATTGTGACGTAATAGTTCCCAGTGTTCCTCTGCTTCACGCAAGACTAGCGAGATCTCGTGCATGCGCATTGAAGATTCCTGGACGTCGGTATGCCCATACAACAGCCTGATTATGCAACATATGGGGAAGACTGAAGTGGTTGCGGATCCTGCACCTGCGATGGCGGTTTACATTATGGGATTCAGCTGTAAGTGGGAGTGGTTTTATGTATATATGTAGGGTGATTGGTGGTGGTAATGTATTTATTACGTGTATATGGCATTTGTTTGTTACTTGAAAAAGACCCCTGCGTGGGTGGAAACGTTGTGCTATTTGTCTACTATGGAGTGAATAAAGAGGCATTATCTGGATGTGATTTTATTGAAGACACTCGTGATGCTGCTCACTTTTGCTAATTTACACTACAGGGACTAAGCGGGATCATTGGAGTCTGGTCCTTCTCTAGTGAAGCTCTGCATCCTAATTTCAGTTACCTCCCACTATTGTGGTAGTTTGGAAGACTTGGGTGAGGCCGGACTTTTCCCTGACTGACTGTAGAATAACAGGGGATCATCACACTCACTGTTTTTGTAGTAGGATCCCAACCTATTCTCCTACGTACTGGTGTTGAGACATTTTGTGAGCTTCCTTACTTTTGACTACGACTCTCCTTCTCCTCAGATTGCGACCGTACTTCTCCTCAGACTTCTCTCTGACTAACTTTCTTCATGCTCGAGCTCTAACTGACTGTGACTGGCTGACTGACTCACAGACTTCTTCTCTCACTGACTCTCTGACTGGAACTGACTTTATCACTCAAATTCTCTGACGAGAACTCTGTAACTCCTCCGCATATCCCGACTTGCACTGCTCTCATTTCCCAGGCTTGGATCCCCTCTACCAATCAGCGATCTGCATGACGGTAACCAAACAGGAGACAGATGTTGCTGGGCAGATCAGGATGTCATATGTGAAGTAAAGGGGAGTTTTAAAGATTAGTGAATATGTGACATCCTGTGGGACCTTCTGGGCCACTACAATAATACACATTTTGTGAGCCCAACAAAATAATTGTGTATCCTTTGTGAACCCCATAAAACTGTAACTTTTTGTTACACCCCCACAAAAAAATCGTGGCCCCTATGAGGCTCTCGTAAAATAATTGTAGCTGCTCTGTGGACCTCTCCATGAAGTACCTGTGCCTCACTTCTGTGCCAATTGCATAGTAATTTGGCCCCACTGTGGACCTTTCACAAAGTACCTGTGCCTACTATGTGGCCTCCACAATGTAGTTGTGCCCCTCTGTTGGCACTGACAGCTGCTGGCACCCTAAACTATGGTCCCTTTTAGATGGTTGATTACTGTTCAGATTATCGCTGGATTGCAGGAATCTGAAAGACGTTAAGTGTAAATACATGCATAAACTGAATGATAAAAAATAATTATTGTTATAGGCAATAATTATTTGGTTATCATTCATCGTTTAGTTTATGAATGCATAAAAACTAATTGATGATCGACCCATGTAATTAGGCAGTTATTTATATATGAACAATTTCTTGTTTACTGTGAATGGAGGCGGGTGGGTCACAAGATATCTGGCCCACTCCACCTCCATTAACTCAGAAATGCTCTCCTGTGTAAAAGCACAGGAGCGATTATTGCTGGGACTACTGTCAAATGCGTCTGTGCCCAACTATCATCCCATGTAAAAAGGCTCTATGTCCTGTAGTGTAGAATCGTAGAATTGTAGAGTTGGAAGGGACCTTCAGGGTCATCGGGTCCAACCCGCTGCTCAATCCAGGATTCACTAAATCATCCCAGACACATGTTGATCCAGCCTCTGTTTGAAGAGTTCCACTGAAGAAGAACTCACCACCTCCCATGACAACCTGTTCCACTCATTGATCACCCTCACTGTCAGAATTTTTTTTTTTTTTAATATCTAATCTTTGTCTCCTCCCTTTCAGTTTCATCCCATTGCTTCAAGTCTTTCCTTGTGAAGAACCTTGACTCCTCCTCTTTTCTCCTCTCACTACTCTGAAGCTCCAGAAACAAAAGAATGTATCTAAGTACGGTCATGGCACTACCCTGCTGTGAGTGCAAATAATGATGCTGCATATATTGTAAGGACGTTTAGCAGCCCTGCAATAGTTGTCGTGTAACTGTGAAGTGAGGGGAGCCTTTGGGACAGTCACAATTGTAACTTCTGCGACCCCTATAGCTTTTGCCACTGATGATAATGTAGATTTTCCATAGCAGATAAAAAAGACAAAAAAGTAAAGATTTCCAGATAATATATTTCAAAATACAAGAGATGATAAAGTCAACTTCCCTTTGTTATTTGCTCTTTTGGTTCTGAGAGGTCAGCCAAAGGCTGTGTACTCAATATTACTCCCTATCTGAAGAGGGTAAAATCTATATTGTATACACAGGGAAGAGTTAGAACACTTGTGATTAATGAATTTTAGTTTTTTTTAAGCAATATGCTACATCAGCTTTTTCTCTGGAGTTGAATATCTGCCCAGAAAAATGTAGATGTTTAGAGGTTTATATTGACCACAATCTGATAAGTATTAGATTTGTGAGGAGCATTATAGAAATAGCCCTGAATCTTTTATTAGACCCACCATTCTGTTCAATATTACTGCCAAGATTTACAGTAGACATTTATTGATGTACTTACAAACATAGTCAAATAAACATGACTTCCTCTAGACCCGGCTTTTCAATTATTTATTGTTCTGCATCTTTCAGGCAAAATTATTTGCTAGCAAAGACTGTAAGGCAATAAAAATTCTATCAAACACTGAAGCGGATTTGTAGGCACAGTTGTATGATATTCTGCTATTATTTTATATAAAAAAAATAAATGTTTAATATAATTAACAACAGAATACTTCAATCAGAAATTATTGTTTTTTATTATATTGCTTGAAACATTATTTCTGAAAAGGTTGTCAGCCTCATACACTATACACCTAGAGTACTTTAGGTACATTAAACTGTGAAGTACTGTACGTTTTTAAAAACCAATATTTTGGATTTATGATTTAGTAAAAGTATTTCTTGAAACTATGTATACTTGTTTGTCAGAAGCTTCACACATTTTATAGAAAATATATAAAAATGGTATAATAATAATCATTATCATTTTAGGCTCACTCTGTTGAGATACTGTTTGTGAACTATGATACATTGAGGTATAGTATGTGCCAGGACAGCTTCAGGCAAATGCAGGGTCGGTATGTGGCAGCATATCTTTTTTATCCTGTAGTACACAATGCATTCTATACAGAGAGGTAGAGTCATAAAAAATAAATAAGCCTGTACTGCATGGTATATGTTTCTTTTTTGACAATTTGACTGTATATATCACTGTATGGATATATTCCACATGTGACATGCATACATCTGATGGAAAGCTAAAACACTATGTGAACAGGTGTCCACCTGCAAACCACAAATCCTGCAAAATACATCCAAGGAAAGCCCACAACACAATAGGAAACCTACAATGCCCCTGAGCTTCCTGCTAACAGACCTGTGGTCTATCTGTATGTTGCTGATCAAGCAGTAAATACAAAGCACTGGAGTTTTATATAATTATAATTATTATTGTGATGTTTTACACTTGGCCTTCATATTATTTCTACGTAAATTGAGTATCTACCTGTCCTACCTCAGAATCCTTGGAATACATTGTAAGTGATATGTGAATCAGAATCTGAGTTAGAGACTGATACCCAGTGACTGATATCATGTTCCAGCCTGGTCAATAATTTATCTGTGATGCACTTTATTTCTCCCATAGTTTAATTTTTAAGGACAGAGATGTGGCAGTATTAGGCCTTGTTCAGATGAGCGTGGTTTACATGCTGCTACAGCAATGTGTAAGTCAGGCTTCTATAAGAACCAATAGGTTGCTATGGAAGCGCTCATACGAAGATCTTTTACGAGCGCAGAATTTGCGCTGGTAAAAGAGATAGGACAGCGAGTGCCGACTTGCCTGTCAGCTCCACGCTGCAGCACTGTCCATGGTGCTGACCACAGGCTCCTATGGGATCCATGGCAGTGCACAGTACAGACTTGTTAACGGGCTGCTCTGCACCACTGAATTCCTGGATGTCAGCGACATGGTTTACACGCTGCTGTAACAGCGTGTAAACCACACTCGTCTGAACGAGGCCTTACTTGACTTACTTGAAGCAATAATAAATTAATAGATTAATAAAATCTATTTCTATCAAATTGAGACCAGGACTTGTAATCTTGTGGAAACCCTCATGTTACTTTTGCCTCACATGTAACAATCTTGTCATATTTTAACCCAATGTACATGTATGGCACAGCGGGCCAGTAGTTCCCATACCACGCTGCAACCACCGGGATGGAGCTTACCTCCGATCCTGGTTATTTAACCTTTAAGATGTCATTGTTTATGCAGACAGTGACATCTAGAAGTTTTGGAGAGGGACGGGGATTCCTCCCTCATCCAATCAGTACTTCTGCAATCTGATTACAGGGGGCCGATGATTACTATGGCAAGCAGAATTCAAATCATGACCTTCGGGTATGCCATGTATAGTGGCCTGTGAGGGTCAGTGTTCATCATTGATAGTAACAGTCTGTACTGTCAGTGATCAATGTGACATTTGTAAAGACCAGCTCTATAAAATTATGTCATTTATGCCATACGGTGAACACAGTTAATTACAAAAATGCTGGTTTTGATCATTCTGTAAAGCAATAAATAATAATAAAAAGTGATCAGAATATATGCACTTCAAAATGGTATTAATGAAAACATCAACTCAACTCACAAAAAATAAGCCTCCACAGCGCTCCATAGATGGAAGAATAAAAAACTTCTGACTCTCTGAATACAGAGATGCAAAAGAATTTTAAAAGGAAAATGGAAATCCATTTGAATGAATCCATTTGAAAGACCAGTCCAATATTTGCTCAAAAGTTCTTGCATAAGTCCAAGACCTAAGGATATTGGTCTAAAGAAATCTGATGTAGCAAGTGTTAGAGCATGAAAAACATAGTGCAAGGAGCAGAGCCTCCGGCCTGGATGGCAGGACTGGTCTTTACAGTTCATTCAAATCAGTTCTCAAGCATTTATCCAGGGATTGATATAAGACTGAACCTTATACATCGATACCTGTCTGGGGCATATACGGCTTCGGCCGAGACCATATAGATACCCTTTACCTTTCATTGTTATCTTAATGACTACTTTGGACATCAAATTCTTTGTTGCCCAGTAGTTATATACATTCTTCTCGAAGTTCTAAGAGTTCTATCAATCTTAGGACTACAGGATAGTGGGCTTAAAGGGGGTTGTCCCGCGCCGAAACGTTTTTTGTTTTTTTTTGCATAGGCCCCCCCATTCAGCGCAGGACAAACCCAAGTGATGTGTTGAAATTTAAAAAAAAAATGTTACTTACCCGAATCCCCTCTCTGCAACTTCTTCCTTCTTTTCCTCCAAGATGGCCGCCGGTATCTTCACCCACGATGCACCGTGGGTCTTCTCCCATGGTGTACCGTGGGCTCTGTGCGGTCCATTGCCGATTCCAGCCTCCTGATTGGCTGGAATCGTCACACGTAACGGGGCGGAGCTACGCGATGACGCGTAGAAGGGGGCAGAGCCAGAACGCCGCTCGTGCCCGGACCGACCAGAAGGGAGAAGACCGTTCTGCGCAAGCGCGTCTAATCGGGCTATTAGATGCTGAAATTAGACGGCACCATGGAGACGGGGACGCCAGCGCAGGGAAGGTGAGTATATAACTTCTGTATGGCACATATTTCATGCACGATGTATATTACAAAGTGCATGTATATGGCCATACAGAAGTGTTTAACTTAACTTGTCATCGCGGGACAACCCCTTTAAGTCCTAGCCACTCATCTACCCTGTTGGCAACAATTTTTAGAGGTTATCTATTTAGGTCTATTGATTGCCCTACTCATATCTATTGGGTCGCCAGCAATGGTCTTATATACGGATTAAACCCAAGGTTCAGTTTAGTAATCCTTTATACATTGATCTAACTGTCCAGTCTAATACCATCATATAAAATTAATATACTCATAAGAGTTCCTTCTAATTCTTGAAGTGTTAGACTTTAATCTCCTGATGAACCGCTGCTATCGAGCGGGAAAACGCGTTGAGTCAAAACAACCTGAGTCTAAAACAACTTAATAGTCAACATAACTCTATTAAGAGATTAAGCTCTGAGGAGGAAATTTTGTTGATCAAAACAATTATTACAGTAATCCATATTGCAAGGATATATGTACCTCTATGAAAAGCTATCACGCTTACCTTTAGAGCTCTAAGACCAAATTTAGCTCTATTGAGAGGTCATATATTGCACTATTGCTAGCTATTATGCTCAATATGGTTAACTTTATGTATTAGAAACATAGTTTAGCAACCTCACACCGCAGTGGTAACAACAAAACAAATAAATCTATATATCATTGTGTCAAAAAACACGTGATTAACAATCAAATTTATTGATCCCATCAGACGATGTTTGTATCACGTCCTCTAGATGTAGATTTGTTACAACTTCAGCGGTGTCCTGTGTGAGAATTTCACTTTTATTAATTTCCCTATCTGGTAGATATCGGAAATTACTTTATGTTTGTTGCCCTAGTGTCTTGATTTTAGCATTTTCAATAAAGTTTACATGTTTTAAACTAATCCTACTGTGAAGGGTACAATTACTTTTTGGGATAAGAATGGGGGTACTATTGCTTAATGTGGCCACAGCGGGGGTCTTATTACAAAAGAGTCTTGTCACTAATTGGTACAAGAGAAAGGTCACTATTACTTATTGGGGGTCACAGTGGGGGTCTTATTACTAATTGGGGCACCAGGAGGGTCACTATTACCAGTTTGGGCCACAGTAGGGGACCTATTACCTCAAAGAAGAGGTATTATTATTAGGAGGGGCCACAAAGAGGTCCTATTACTTTGTGGGATCACAGCAGGGGCACTATTATTTTTTGTGACAACAATGCGGAAAACTATTCCTTAGTGGAGCAACAGTGGGTGTACTATTACTTAATGGGGCTACAGCAAGGGAACTATTACTTAGTGGGATCACAGCAGGGGCACTATTATCAAATGGGACCACAGCATGGACACTTTTGCTGCAAGGAGGCAGGAGACATTGTGAAATTCATGAAGGGTTGTGGAAGCAGGATGTGGAGAGTGTGCAGAAGCAATGCATAGCTGGAAGAAAGCTAAGTGGCAGTCTGGATTCAGAGATAAGAGAACTGAATATAGGTAACTCTAAACAGAGATGACATCACCTCTGATCACTGGAAGTAACTGCACTGTAATCACTATCATTGTGTAAAGTGGTATTCAAGTATATTATATCATAATTGTAGACCCACAATCAAAATGGTACGCTTGTCAGAAACTGGCCATACAGAGAAAAAATATTATTCTTGGTTCTGGTGCTATATTTATTGCATGATCTTGGTTCTGGTGCTATATTTATGTTAGGAGGTTGTTCATGGTGCTCTTTTTATGTTATGAGATTGGTTCTTAGCCTATATTTATGTACTGAGGTTGGTTCTAGTGCTATAATCATTTTATGAGCTTGGTTCTGGTGACATATTCATGTACTGAGGTTATCTCTGGTGCTGTACGTATATTAAATAGATAAACAAGTTAAGAATAGAAGGACACAGTGTGGCTGTCTGCAGCCAATGAACCCACAATTCTGTCAGTAATTTCTGTGGCCATGGTTTGGCTAAGTGTAGCCAGCTGCAGCATGTGTTTCTATCCTTAGGGTATGTTCATATAGTGGAATTCCATATAGAATATGAATTCCACTTCTAAAACTGTGGCAATTCTGCTACTGATCTGCATGCAGTTTTAGGCTCTCAGAAGGCAAAGCTGAAAACAAAAAATGCTGTGTCGAGAAAGCAAAACTGGCAGCAGCAGTAAGCAGTTAAAATATTTAATGAGAAATGCATTGAAATATTATACTTAAAGTTTTTTTTAATTTTCTTTTCATGCTATAGTGCACAACAGAAAATAGTATATACAACAGTTCTTAAAAGTACAGTAGAATCAATAGATCTAAATGTAGGTTATTCACAACAAGAGTTGACTTCTTTTATCAAATATGACAACATAAGACTTACAAAAAAAGGAAAGTTTACTTTTCTGTGACTTGTGTAACTGGCAGTCCAATCATAAGTGACATACAGAACCTAAGGCAATCTCTGACCTGCTTTTTCCTTCCTCTGAAACTGAGAAATAAATAGCATCTTCTTTACCATCTTCTGTGCCACAGATTTTCTACCAGTCAATTTGTCTGAGGACATGCAAACTGACATGACTAAAATGTTCTACGTTATTTACTACATATAATTGTGGAAAATTAAATTACCATTACATGGCTAGTCACTATTTTTAAAATAAGAACAGGTTTTTCATCACCAATTAATAATTAATTCATAGATGCACTAAAGAATATTCCACCAAAAATGAAATTAAATATATACCAAACTCCTTTCTCTTTTCTAGAACAGTTATTCATAAAATGTAAGCTTTGTCCTGCAAACATTATTATATGGGGTTGTCCAGTGTTGAAAAAAAGAGTTTTGCTATTATTGCAGAAAGTGCACCACACTTATCCATGAGCTGTGTCTGGTTGGGGCCATAGTGGGGAAAAATGAATTTGCTCACAGACTATGTCATAATCAGTGACGTTTTCACACATTGATGGACCCAGTGAAAAGGTTTCATGAGTGGGTCCACTCATGAACACTGTTAGGCTTTATTCACACAGGCATTTTTTACAAGACCATTTAGCTGTGTTTATACGTTGACCGAAAATCGCGACCATCTGAAACATTGGTTTCCAATGTGTTTGTGCAGATGACCGATTTTTAGCCGTGTAAAAACATTGCGCAGAAAAAATAGGACACTTCGTCCAAAATCATATGCTGTCGAAAAAGATAGGTCTTGCCCTATCTTTTGACCGATATACGCTGGCGGCTCACATAGACTCCTGTGGGAGCTGCAATAACAGGGAGGGTGAGGGAGTTTAGCTGCATCCAATGCAGGTGCTTCTATTTAGGCATTAGAAGTCATTCCGAGGATTTATGCCGACCAAGGGATAACCAGGCTGCGGCATATTTTTTTCGCTAATATGTCACACGCAGTAGCATCAATGAACAAGAAATTAATTAAGCTCGGGACTTGATCATATCTTTTCTTCATTCATGTGATTTTCAGCCACAATGTGACCAGCATTACAGTGTGTACACTCATGTGAAGAAGGCTTTAATACTATAAAGATATCTACATATTCAATTAAAGGTCATAAGGGAATAATATATTCAGATATAATGATTATGCTGTGGTTAATTGCCAAAACTACTGCTAAATCACCATAAAATGTTGTGTTTATATCTATACACTGGTCTTAGATATGTGTTGACAGAGTAAGATGAGCCAAATTTAATAGGAGGTGTAAGCTTCTTATCAATTTTGGTCTATCCTCAAAGAAACATAGAGTTGGAAGGGACCTCCAGGGTCATCTGATCCAACTCCCTGCTCAATGCAGGATTAACTAAATCATCCCAGACAAATGTCTATCCAGCCTCTCCAACAAATCGTGCTCAAACTGATCAATAGAATGCCTTCGACACAGTTTAAATAATTAATTATTGCAATTTATGGACTAAAACATTTATTTAACATGTTTTTTATCTATAGAATTAATAATAATATTATTCCTTCTCTTAATTATTAATTATTGAGGCTATATTCACACCTGTGTTAGGGCTTCAGTTATAATTCTGTCTCGCTGTTCCATCTTTGAAGCAAAGAATCACAATTAAAATTGACAAACATTTCTGGATTTTTTCCCCATTGTTTTCAGTGGGTTTTCAAAAAACAGAAAGCAGTTGAAAAGCTTTAATTTTGCTTTTATTCCGTTAGGTATCTGTTTTTCTTTTCTCAATGGAACAAATAGTGCTGCAAGACTGTGCTATTTGTTTTATAAAAAGCAGAGCAGGTGTAAACCTAGCCTTAGTCTGCCTTATAGTAATAATTACAATTACATATACTGTATTTCATTTGATTACTGCCGTATGTTGCCATGTAATAGGTATTGGAAATATATGTACCGGAAGTACTAATAAGTCTTCATTAACTATCCTTTACAGATGACAAAATCATCCAATTCACTGCATACATATATTCATTGAATTTTAATTACTCCTTCCTACCTATTTTACATTCAGCACTGGATTGTGACCTTTACTGCTTATTACAATTTTGAATCACATGTACACTTTGCTGTTTATTAATTATATTAACTAAATAGAGTGAGTTTTAAAATCGTAAATTAGCAAAATTAAAAGCAACAATATAAGAATAATCTTGTTAATGCAAAAATATTTTGTGATTAACAACGTTAATAAAAATAATTTAACTTTTTTAACTTTAATACATCTACAGAAATGTTTAGCATTAGATACACATTATTATAATTCAATATACATGATGTAGATTAATAAAGATAAAATAATCAAAATCTACAATATATGACTAGAACTTCCTGTGCCTCATATTTTTTTTTAAATACAGTATTTGCTTAACTGTTTAGACCATTTATGACTCATATTCAAGTAAATGGCATTGAGCTGCAGTACTAGGCACTGCCATTACAAAAATCAACAGTACTATGCCTGGTATACAGTGAAGGGGCCACAGTGCTCACCCACTGTGAACTCTTCAAAGAACTGATTAGAGAGAGTGATGGGAGTTGGACCATTATTTTCAAGATAAGTCATCAATATTTAAATCCTTAAAAACCTGAAAACCCCTTCAGTGGGAGTAAAAATTGTGCACACTAATTTACCTCCATAAGGTCCCTAATGGAGGAAAATGCCTCCAAATTGCATGGGAATACTACGACACATGGGAAACACTGGGCTCATCACAAAATTGGTAAAAAATAATGTATAGTGGTGTGGGGGTAACTCAGTGCATAGGGGTGTCACTGAAAATAAAAGCAGGCCCATATAGGTAGTAGCTTTAGGATACTTTATTCGATTGAACAACACAACAAATGTAAAGAAGACGAGGTAAATAAAAGTAAAACTGAATGGTTATACCGTTACATGTTTCAGAGTTTGCGGGTAGCCTGATTGGTTACATCGCTCAGCCAAGCAGAGACAGGGCTCAGCCATACATTGAAGAATAAAAATAATAATGGGAGGGTCTCTCCTTGATCACCTTCTAAAATAATTAAACATTCTCTAAGGCCTTGTTTATTCCCTTAGGGAATAAGGGGGCTAGGAAAAAAATCCCGAACAGCCCAAGCGAGGTCTGTTCCATATAAAATTACGAACAATTTGGGAGGTTTGGCAAAAAAGTGGGAGGGGATTTCAATTGGGACTGTCTGTAGAGTGTATACAATGTAAGGTAGGAGATAGGTAGAAATTAAGTTTTTCCTACCCAGCCACGAAAGTCATGTGGCGTTTAATTGCTGCAACTGCATTTAGATGTAGTTAGTTTTAAATAGTAGGGATGTGTCAGAGGTTAATGTGGCACGTAGATATTTTACACTTGAGGTAGGCCATGTAAAGGGGTGCTGTTGTTTAAGTAAAGAAACTACGTTGGTTGGAGCTGAAACTTTTAGGGCTTCAGATTTATTATAGTTTAACTTGAAATTTGAAGGTTTCCCAAATAGGTCAAAGATTTTGAGCATTTTAGGGAAGGCTTATTTAGGGTTACATATTAAAATAAGGAGGTAGTCTGTGAACACCACTGTAGTATGGATGCAGTTCCCTACTTTTAGACCTATTATGTCCGTGGCTTGTGTGATCTTCTGTAGTAGGGTTTCCATCACAAGAATGAAAAGAGTAGGCAACGGTGGGCAACCCTGTCTGGTCCCATTGTTAATGGTAAAGGGGTTTGAGAGTGAGACATTAACTTGGATTCTAGTTGAGAGTTTAGAGTATAAAGAGAGAATTGCCATTATGAACTGAGATGCAAAACCAAATTTGGCCAGTGTGTGTGTCATACATACCCAGTTCACTCTGTTAAAGGGCTTTTCTGCATCTGTGCCAAGAAGGGTGAGTGGCATTTTGTTGGCTCTAGCGTAGTGGATGGCGTTTATAATGCAAAATGTATTGAATTTTCCCTTTCTACCAGGGACAAATTCCGTTTGGTTGGGATGTTTAGGTCTGGCTATTAGTCGGGAGATGCGTTGCACAATAAGCTTTGCCCACCATTTTAAGTCTGTGTTTAAAAGTGAGATAGGGCAATAGTTGTTACAGGCTTCTGTATCTTTGCTCTCTTTTACAATTAGTGTAATGAAGACCCCCAGTGATTGTTTAGGGAGTTCTGCACCTAAGAGTAGTGAGTTACATAATTTTGTAAAAAATGGTAAGAGCTGCCTTTATATTCAGTAGGTCCTTTAATTTATTCCTAGTCTCTCTCGGGTTATCAAATTCTCTGGGATTCTGGGATTGTTTGTGAGTTGATTCTAAGCAAGAAATTTGGGCCAATAGGGAATTAATCTCTTTCTCTCTTTGGTTCTTAATTCTTCTGCCCAAAGATATTAATTTGCCTCTAATGAAGGCTTTGTGAATTTCCCAAAGTATTGGATGTGAGGTTCCTGGAATACCATTAAGCCGGAAGAACTCCATTTGATAAAGAGTCTATTTGATAAAGAGTTGAAGTGTTACTCATGTTCACTTAATGTGGGGTTTAGACGCAATATTCACTCTCTGGCCGGAGATTAACTAAGGTGAGTTTCATGGAAATCGGGGCATCGTCTGAAATTGAGATAAATCCAATATTCACTGTTTTAACAACTTGAGTGGTACGCCCGGAAATTTTCTGGGACGAGCTCCACTGCTCATAGTGACATAGCCCTGAAGATTTCCGGGCTATGTATCACTATGGTATCACTATGGGAGCTGCAGAGCACAATGCCACAAGCTGTGACAGTGTGCTCTGCCTGCACAGTCCCACAGAGAACAAAGCAAGGGCTTTGAAAAACCAGCAGAAGATATTGCCGATATGCCGGCAATCTCCTGCTTTGTTTACAGGTTGCCATAGAGACCATCGGCTTGTCAGAAGCAGGCCGATGGTCTCTGTGGCAGGGAGAGCTGGGTGCTTGGCTGTGAGTGGACAGCTAGGTACCTGCTCTTACAGCAGAGATCGGAGAAAACCTCTGATCTCTGCTGTGTTAACCCTTTACATGCAGCAGTCTATGTGACTGCAGCATGTAAAGGGCTGTCACTGCAGCATGTAAAGGGCTGTCACCATCGGACTCCCGGAATGTGATCAGGGGTCCTGATGGGTCCCTGTGGAAGTCCCCTAAAGGGACAAAAAAAAAATAAAATAAATAAAAATTAAAAAAAAAAAAAAAAAGGTAAATTATTAAAAAAATAAAAACACTTGTCTCCCTTTACTTTGTAAAAAATCAAAAATACAATCACACATGTGGTATCCATGTGCGTCGTAATGACCCAGAGAAGGAAGTTAATACATTATTTAACCCCTTAATGACATGGCCCCTTTTTTTCTTTTTTCCCCATTTCTTTTTCTCCTCCCCCCTGTTTAAAAAAATCACAACTTGCCCCGCAAAAAACAAGCCCTTATATGGCCATGTCAATGGAAAAATGAAAAAGTTATGGCTCTTGAGACGCAATTGCAAAATTAGTTGAAATTCAATGATTAGACCAGTTAAAAAAAACCTGCCCTGGTGGGTCTGACAGGGTGGTAGTAAACCCGCCACTCAAGGGGTTAATAGCTTAGATGTGTTTTTCTGAGATAAAATAAATAATCTAATCTGTGATATGTAGAATGAACTTGGGAGAAATATGTGAAGTCTCTTATTTCAGGGTTTATTCATCTCCAGGTACGATCAGGGTAGTTCGCTCATTACGCTCAACTGCATCAACACAAGATAAATTTGCTTCAATGACCCCAGCTTTGCTAATCCTGTCTTTACTACCTAGGAGACCTCTTGAGATAATGGGAGCTTGGATGCATCTTGGCTAGATGATCATATTCGATATTTTGAAGGACAACCTTTTTTCCAACCCATCCCAAGTCAAAAATCTATTGCCAAATAACCCACTTAATTTTCTTGAGACCTTAGACATATATTTAACTCAATTAAGAAATTTCAAACTTTACATCACAACAGTTTAAGGGACCCCATGTGGTTTCAGTCTAAAGTATCTCTCCCTGCCCTTCCAAAGAAAAACCTGACCCATTTATACAAAGGCTTCTAACTTAACCAAACCCCTGAAAAACCTTGGTACATAAGAGAATGGGAAAGAGAACTAAATATTACCTTTTATGAGATAGAGGTTAAAAAGCGTCTAAACAATTCACATGGCTTCTCCTGATGCGTTAGAATCCAAGAGAACTCTTTTAAATTTCTCACCAGGTGGTACAAAACGCCCAACTTACTTTTCAAAGCCAAACTTTTTAAGACCAACAACTGTTGGAGATGTAACTCCGATATAGCCTCTTTAACACACATTTGGTGAAACTGTCCCACTATAAATAAATCACAGAGCAAATAAACAAAATATGCAAAACTTAGTATTCCTTCTCCCCTGCCAAAGTACTATTATGGAAACCCTCTCCTCTGTTTTCTCCATCCAAGAAACACCTTCTGAGAATACTTTTGTCAGCTGCTAAACTTATTATCCCCCTATTTTGGAGAGATAAACCGACACCTACATTAGACCAATGGAAGGATAAAGTGTCACAAATATTTAGATTTGAAGAGCTGGCAGTATGGGAGACGGGGACCAGGAAGAATTTTCTTACTACCTGGAACTCAGAGATCCATTACACAAACTCTCCACAATAACAATTTATGGTCTCCATTTTGCTCCCAGGTTTTCCTTAGTTTGGTTACTCTTTTTTCTTTGTTACACATCCTCATTACATGTTATCTTTAATATCCTTCTGGATACATTCTCTGCCATAACACAACATACAAGGTCTTAAATCCACCAGATCTAAATTATGAGCTAGTAAAGTGCTTAAAATTGGTCTTGCTACTAATGGCCTTTTCCATATATACCATGTACCATGTTAGCTGTTATCTTATTCAACATTCTTTGAGTCCTGCGTGACTCACTTGCATAATTTTCATGCTTACAAAAGAATGTGTTATTTTCTCTTTTAACTTGAAAATGAATAAAAGAGATCGTTCGAAAGAAAATCCAGAACATTTATTTTTTGGGTAGCTTAAAAAACGTGCTCTAATTGGTTTAAGTACATGAGAGACACACCTCTTTTATAATGGAAGTGACAGAAAGCATTATGATGGGGAAACTGTTCATAATATTAGCACAGTGTTTTTTGGCTCTTATTAAACGAATTGATTTAATGAATTGATAGTGCACCTCACAAATATAAGGCCTTATGGGCACTCCAGCAAGTAAACTATAAATTTAGTTCCACAATTAAAAAACCTTTTTATAAAATAATTATTTTTCTGCCCTTCTGAAAATACTTCCTTTCTACTGTGAATGATGTTCAGACAGCATTTACAGTTTTTTGCACCACATTTGAAAATACCACAAATGTGCTTTCCCTATGTATCTTCCAGTGCCCTGTCAAATCATCTCCTGATGTCTCGGGGCCAGAAAAGTGCTGATATATTATGAAGAGTTTTATTTTTCTGAAAAACCGCATGTGCTCAATCTTGAATATTTTTGGTAAGAAGGTGACCTCGGAGAGTACCCAAATGTTTAGCAAGGATATTTTTTTCTGTTTGTGTTGTGTTAAAATGAGTTACGAATAAAGTGCTTTTGTTTCTTTCTTTTGTTTCAGTGACTTGGAGTTTGGGGTCAGCAGTAGATTTTTCAAATTGTGCTCTAAAAATTCCTGATGTCACCAAAGTCTCAGGGTACCCTTTCTCCTCAGGCCTCAGTCCCACAGGTGCCAATCCGCCCATGTTTCAGGATGGGAAAACACTGCATGCGGACGAATCTCTTGCATGACCAGCTCCATTACCAGCCATATGTTCTTTTTCCGGTAGGTGCGGAGCTTTGTCCGCACCTGCAGTGCAGCCGTTTTGCCATCCTGAAACACAGGTGGATCAGCGCCCGTGTAACTGAGCCCTTAAACAGCTTTGTTAAAATAACTGATCCTGTCTGTGCATCAGGGAGTGCTCCTTCGACTACTGATCTCAGTCTTTCCTGAATGCTTTTGAGAAGGATCTTGCTTGCACGCAGAATAAGGGCTATTGTTCGGTATTTGAAGGATTTCCAGGAGTCGCCTTTCTTTGACAGAGGGATGAAGGCAGATCTTTTCCAGTCTTGTGGCCATTGCATGGATACCTATACTGCCTGGCACAGCGCCATGATGACTTTCACTGGTACTGGCAGCAATAGCTCTGCCGGTATGTTATCTATGCCTGGTGCTTTATTCTTTGCTAGTTGTTTCATTGCCATAATGACTTCCGACTTCATAATGTGTAGCTCCAATGCCACAGGGTCTGCCTCATGCAATGTTCTAGTCTGAGGGTTGCAGACATATAGTTCCTCTGGGTATTCCCTTCACCTGTCCTTGATACTCTGTTGGTCATTCAGTTCCTTCCCATTTTTGCATTTTATTGTGCTACTGCGTGCCTTGAAAGGTTTTCGGGCTATCTTTACCTGTGAGAATAGACCTTGGATATGACCTTTTATGGCTTCCGCTTTGAGTTGTTTGCAATGCTCATTCCAGTCAATTTTCTTGTCTTGCTTTGACGCTCACTGAAAATTAGCATCTAGTTGCTGAACTTCATCTTTGTTGCCAGACACCTTTGCTGTTTTTTTGAGGGATTACTCAAAAAGCTGAAAACGTTATTTTTCCTGCTTCTTATAGATCAGTGATGGCGAACCTTTTAGAGCCCGAGTGCCCAAACTGCAACCTAAAACCCACTTTTTTATCGCAAAGTGCCAACACGTCAGGGGGCGGGGCTTATCACGACGTATGATTTTACCCCCGTCGTTCTAAAAAGGACAAGGCTGCTTCAAAATAGACAGTGTGCAGATTTTGACTGCTTTTTGAATGCGGAAATACTGCAGAATGTCCTCAGCGGAAATTACTGTGGAAAATTCTGCAGCATTTCTGCATCCAAAAAGCAGTCAAAATCCGCACACTGTCTATTTTGAATCAACCAACCCAAACAACCAATCAGGTTGCTTGGAATTGCTGATTGCTGCAGAAGTGGGGAAGAAAGTGTTAATATGCTCCCAGCACAGACTCTGACACAAACGCTGCTGGACGCCTCCCCCCTCCCGACAGAACCAAGTGGTAGGAGACGTCAGTGCAGGGGGGAGAGGGATTCCTGCTGCACACTGAAGTCAATGTGTTCCGGGATCAGCGCGGCTAGCAGTGCAGTTTGTGAATGCTGGCAGGGGAGCCGCGGCCCCTGCTGGTATTCACAAGTGGTGAGCGGCCGATGGGGCGCGTGCCAGTAGGGAGGGCTCTGCGTGCCGCTTCTGGCACGCGTGCCATAGGTTCGCCACCACTGTTATAGATGAGATGCTTATTGTCTGCTTCAATAACCGTGGACTGCTTTTCTGATGTGTCAAGCAGATCAAATCTGTTTGCGACCTCAATATAGTAGTATAGGGGGATTTTAGAGGTGTCAAAGTTTCTCAATGGAGTGCTTGTGTTTCATTCTGTAGAATTAAATCTTGATCTTAGCTGCAAGGAGTTCATGATCAGAATTATAGCGCCAGGAAAGGATTTTATTGCAATGACTGAACTTTGCCAACATTGATTACACAGGATGCAATCTAATTTTGATGGAGGCTATTGGGAGATTTCCATGTGTACAGTCAGCATTTGGGTTTCATAAACCATGTGATTGTAATCCTAAGCTGGTTTTCTTGGCAGAACCATACCAGGGGATCACTGACTTCATTCTTTCACTAACCCCAAATCTTCCTCTGTTCGTTGCTTCTGGCTGGCAGCGAACTTTGAATTGAATTCACCCATAATGTAAATTAAGTCCTTCTTTGGCAATTCATTTAGTGTTTCCTGGATGTTGGCATAAAAACCTTCAATGGTTTTCCCATTGATATCTGTTATTGGGGCATAGAAATGTACAATCGATATGTTCATTAGCTTACTATGTATCTGGATATCTGGTTGTTCTAAAACTTTCTACTGCCTCTGAGGTCCACTTTATTTGTAATAATTTACTACTCCATTCCTCTTTAATTCCTTGTGACCAGCATAGTGCAATGTGAAGTGATCGGACTGAAAATATTCATTACTCATCCAGTGCAATTTGCTAATCCCAAGCATATCAATGTCAAGTCTTGTCATTTCACATTTCACAATGTCCAATTTTCCTATTCAAATGCCACGCACATTCCATGTTGCTAGTATGTAACCTTTGGTACAATGCAGTCCCTTCCTTTCATCATGAGGCACATCAGCTGCTAGGCTTCCCAAAGGCTTTCCCCCAGTTGTGTCATGAGTAAAACCCTAACTACTTGTACTCAGACCTTGCTCTTCCCCAGTCACATTTAGAGAATCCTTTGGTTTGGGGAAAGGAGGGGACTACCATCAGATACCGTATATGATTCCTTTGACAGCTCTTTCATAGGGGTATCCCTAAGTCTCCCTATTTATTCTGGCTTGGGACAAGCATATGGGTATGATTCCTACATGGCTGGGTTAGAACTTTCCTTTGAGGATATTAACTTTTCCCTTTTTAGCGTGCTAACTAGAGATGAGCGAGTATACTCGGTAAGGCGATTTACTCGAAAGAGCATCGCCTTTTTCGAGTACCTGCTGGCTCGTATCTGAAGAATCGGGGGGGGGGGGGGTCGCGGGGGTGAGTGGGGGATTGTGGAGGGGATCGGGAGGGAGAGAGTGAGATCTCTCTCACTTTCCTTCCTGCTCCCCCCGTTGCTCCGCCCTCTGTGCCCCCCCGAATCTTCAGGGACGAGCCAGCAGGTACTCGAAAAAGCTGATGCTCTCTCGAGTAAATCACATTACTGAGAATGCTCGCTCATCTCTAGTGCTAACTCCTAAAATTCAAATAACTTTGGTTTGTATCACCTGTTTTAAAGTTAATTTTAGTATGAATTCGTCCTTCAACAATAAAAAGCATTAATTCTAAAAAGAGCATGTGGATACTATCAATTTGACTTTAAATCTCCATCCCCCTTATATTATTATTAATAATTGAAATAAAATTCGGGAAATCAGTTTCTGGGCCATCCCACATAAACATTGATAAAATGTTTGTAGAAAACGATTTGGGGTTCATTCATATGGGTGTCCTCGAATGCACCCATATATAAACTTGCATAGCTGGGTGCAAATTTAGTCACCATCGCAGTGCCCTTAGTTTGCAGATAAAAAGTATTATTATAAGTAAAATAATTGTTCATTGAAATAAACTATATTGCATCAAAGATAAGGATGTTTTGGTGGGGGGGCATTAGGGGATCCAGGTCAAGGAAAAGTTGGGGAATATTGGTGTAAGATTTTATGTCAAGAGATGCTTATTACACTATCATAATAACATTCCAGGATGCTTATACGGATACATGACATCCTCTAAACATAATCAAGCCCCACAATATATATCACTAATCCCATATGCCAGCTATAAGTATTTCCATATATACGCACATATTCATAAATTCATTGGCCTATAACCATGCATTGACAGTAAAGGATTTGCAATAAATATAAATTTGGTTTTAACCCATACTTGGTGCATTAATTAACATAGACAATCCCAGACCAGGTGAAGCTAATCATAGGCGTTAATTGCAATTCTGGACCTGCATCTTTGATTTGTTGATGTGTATCGGTAATTTGTATATAAATGTGCATGTGTGTGTCTTGCTTTTACGCTTAAAAAAGAATCCTTTGGAGTTGAAACGTTGCATGTAAACTATGGAGGAATAAATAAATGTTTTATTTGCACCTTCTATGCTGTCACCGCTACCTATTTTATGTGGATGGAGTGGACCCTGGGATTGGATCCTTTGGTGACTGGGCATCATAAACCTGTCCTACCATATTATGGTGAGGAAGCTGTGCTGCTAGCAAACTTCTATTTATTTAGCTTCCTCATGTGTGACTATTTCTAAGAGCTGTTTGGTTTTGCCTTGATTGTTATGTTGCTCATCCCCTCGTTACCACTCTTCCTCCATGTAATCTTTTCTTTGATATTGATAGGGTCAATTTGTAAAATTATGTGATCTTTAAACAGGTGGGGAGAGTACTGTGGGGGGTGGGGGGGGGGGGAGGGTGTTGGCTGATGATAGCTGAATAAGCTCTGATGCTGCTCCTAGACAAAACTGCCACTGTGCTCAGAGGCTACCACATAAACTGGGAGGTAGATGGAAGAAGCTACAGCAGCAGAAGAGCAGGATGAGGCAAACTGCACCTGGCTGAGGTGGACTTTCCAAGGCAGTGGGTGATGGGAGTTCATGTGGTTGTTCATTCATCTTGTGTTGAGGTTTTTTATGTTCTTTCTTCATTTCAAATGCTTATCTCAGGTCTTTCACATGACCACTGTTCTGTCATAATATGCAGTTTCAAACAATGCCTAGGCTGCACCGGTCCTGTAAGCCGACCTAGCTGAGGTCCTGATGTTACTGCTTCTGCTGTGACTTGTAGTAGCTGGTAGTGGCAGTACAGTCTTTTTGTTTTTCTGAAACACCCTACACCCTTTCTTGTGAGGTTGCTATCCTGCAATGTTTATCTCTTCCTCTTTCCTCTCCAAGTTGCTATGATGAATGATGATGCTCCCTGCCTTCACACCATGTTGGATCAAGTACCCCCTCATTTTCCTCTTCCTCTTCATCGTTGTCATCCTCCTGAGTATTCTACTGTGAGCCCCAGGGGCTGGCTCCTCTTTTTTCACATCTCCCTGTATAGATATTGCCTGTAAAGGGCTAATCGCATACACTGACCCACCCTCATCTTACTTTTTAGAGGAAAAAAATGGTTGGGCATCAGTGCATATAATGTTTTGGTATTTTCCCTCTGGTTGCTTGTGGTGGCCCACTGACATCCATGACACAGAATGATCAAAAAGCTATTCATAATGGTCCATGTAGTTCAGAGTGTCTGTGGTTTTTGGCATGGGGTGACATTGAGTGGGAATGCTCAGCTGGTGCAGGATTCGGAGGAAGAGCAGTTGGCGATAGTTGGCACATGCTATCTCATCTACTCTATGACCTGATCTGCATACTGCCGATAGAATTCATAATAAAACCGCTTCTAAGGAATAGCAGATGGCTTTCCTCACCTCGTGCACTATGTAGACCCATTGATTCAATGGAAGCTGTTTAAAGCACCAACTGGGCCTGTCCTCTACCACCACGATGACTATTGACATGTCCACTGCACCTTGCTTTCCTCAATTTTTTTAAAACCCACAGGTAGGGGGAGGTGGAGCTTGCCAATGGTGGGTTGGGATGTGCACCGGCCAAGCTCCAGCTATATCTGACTGGAAACCCAGCTTACCTCAGGACACAGGGCACCAGAAGATCCCCAGGAGCTACAATGGGGAAGAGGAGAGGCGCAGGCAGGACACTGGAGGCAGCAGAGGAGGCACCGGCAATGATCCAGTGCTTCTTCGGGAACCACAGTCTGCTGGCTCCTGCATCAAAGATGGTGCCGGACCACATGCACCTGGCTCCCAGCATGACAGGAGGCAGCAGAGAGGTGTTTACCGCAATGGAGGACCCTGGAAACCCTGGCAGCAGTGGAACAGATAAGTCCAGCAAAACCCCTAGGGATCATACACCACTGAATAAAGGCAGTAGTCCTCCTCACAGAGACACCCAGACCAGGGCTGCAGGGACACAGGCAGCAGCTGTACATAACCTTAACAGCCCCAGCAGCCTCCATCACAGCCCTGATAAAGCAGGGGGCACAATACAGTGGCAGTCTCCTGGGGGAGACATATACAGCAGCCAGGTCCCCTGCTCTCTACCTAAAAATCCTTCTGTCACCGTGAGTGGAGAGTCAGATGGGGGTAGTAGTCCCATACAAATGACACATAGCAGAGGTGCCACAGCAACCACATTTATTCCAGCCTGTCCTTCTTCTCCATGTGACCCCTCATCGGATGATCAATGGGACTGGAAGGCACATCTGAGAGCACTTCCGACAAAAAGGGACTTTCAGAGGTTGGAGACCTCTTATAAGGAAGCGGAATCCTTGCTACAACATGAGCTTAAGAAAGTTGACAACTGCTTAGGCACAGTAGAGGAAGCTCAAGATATAGTTCTATCTACCCTCGATGCACATAGCCAAATAATAAATGCACAAGTGTTACAATTGGCAGATATCCTGGTGTATGTCGACGACCTCGAGAACCGCCACAGGCGCAACAACCTGCGCTTGCGAGGTCTATCACAGGAAGTGATGCCAGCACAACTAGAGGATTGGGCCCGTTACTTTTTTAGCTCTCTGCGCAGCCCAGATCAACCAGTTTAAATTAACCATATACATAGGACTCTTGGCCCTAAGCCAGATGACCCACGCAGGCAACGAGATGTAGCGTGTTGCATTTTTTTTTCAAAGATAAAGAGGCCATCATGAAAAGCGCCCAAGACAGGAGGGACACACTAGCCCACAATGGAACACCTATCGCAGTGTTTGCGGACCTGGCTTAGCACACTTTGCAGCTATGCAGAGCAGTGCAGCCAATACTGGAGTTTCTTAAAACCAATAATATAATATAATATACATGTGGGGGTATACCTTCCTACTCACCGCCACAAAAAATGGCAGATCAGTAACTTTTAGATCTCCCGCGGATCTTCTGGGGTTCCTGGGGGCTCTAGAACTACCTATGGTGGCGATTCCAGATTGGCCACCTATCCCAGATTTACCTGTTTCTGCCCCCAGAGAGACCTGGCATGAAGCTAGGCCTAGTCAGCCTAGAAGTAGCAGCCATCTTAACAAATCTCCCCACTGATAGTTAAATGCTGTATTGGAGGAGCTGCCTCTGAGAGGTGTATACAATGCCCATACTAATGTGCCATATGATTGTATATGTTTACTGCAATATGGTTTTGATGTGCTGGTGCGCTGTTTTACTGTTGGAGTCTTACTGGTTGGTCTTTGATCTTTTTAGGTATTATGGGAGCATTATGCCTAACAGCTAGTTCTGCTCTCTCTTCCTCTTTTCAGCAAAAATTAGTTATTGACATGTAATTGATTTGAGAATATGGTTTCCGGTGGGATAGGGGGCTGCCCTGGCAACTTCAATCTCCCTTCCTTCTGGGCTGATGTCACTTCTATGTTGTCTGTAGCCAACCTCAGGTTGGTATCCCACTTTACGAGATTGGGATTCTACCTCCCAATCGACAGAATGTATGTTTTCTGACATCTTTTCCTGGCTTCCTCACCTTCTTTTCTGTCCCTACTATCTCCTCTTTTTTCTATCTTACTAATTCCTCACACCCCATCACCATGGCGAGACATCTCGGAATAATTAAATCGCCCTCATAACTAGCCTCTCATTTTGTATTTATAATGCCAGGGGTTTGAATATACCCACTAAGCGGGGCCAGATCCTGGCTCATATTTACAAAAAATGAATCATGATAGCCCTCTTTCAGGAGACTCACTACAAGAAGGGCTATGTTCCAAAAACTAACAACAAATATTATACTAGCTGGAATCATAGTGTTCACCCTGAAAAGAGAATATGCAGAGTTTCCATAGCAATTCATAACAACATCCCACACAAAATTATTGCCTCTAAAGTGGACAACGAGGGTAGATATATAGTCTTGAAACTAGAGCTGGGACACTGTCAGTTTTTAATGTTTACTTTCCCAACACAGGTCATGCTTGATTGCCGCATACTTGGAGTTCTGGCTCAGTTCGCTGCAGGTTGCAGCATCGTTCTTGGAGGAGATTTCAATATTGGCCCGGATCCCGGTTTGGATACCTCCTCAGGTAAGTCCAGGACCTCCTTGGTGGCCGTGCATTGACTAAGGAGACGGTTGACAGACCTGTGACTCATTGACCTTTGAAGATTGCTCCACCTAGGGGTCACAGACTTAAGGTTAATCATTTGGGACATGTCTGCTGCCTTAATGAGATCAGACAGTTCATAGAAGCCTTTGAGGAAATACACAAGATGGACACGACTTTCACTGTCATCCAGTAGGAGGCGCTGAAATGTGTTTTGAGGGGTATATTTATTTCCCATGGGTCACAACTTAAGAAGGAGAGGACGGGCAAACGGAGAGACCTGATAGGCCAGATGGACAAAGCAGTGCAGGCAAACAAATCTAAGGCTTCCCTGTCTGTAAATGCAGAGATATCGATATTATGCCAGCAGATACTGGGCATAATGGATAGAGCCCATTTGTGCATGAGGGATAGAATAAGGGGTGCTTTTTACGAGTATGGGAACAATGTAGTGCCTGGTTAGTGAGAGCTCTGAATCCGCAGGAAAGCCAGTTCTATATTTTCTCATTGAACTCACAGGATAAAGGGAAGGTACTTTCGACAGGCGATATCCTGGAGTGTTTCAGGAGATATTATGATGAGCTCTACGATATTGATAAGACCACAGGTGGACCCATAGGGAGTAACTCATCAGCGGTTGACCAATACCTATGTAGCTATGTCCAGGCACTGATCCCTGCGGAAAATTCAATGATGCTTAAAGAAGAATTTTTCGGATCAAGACTTACTGGGGGAGATTCAGAATCTGAAACTAGAGAAGAACCCTGTCCCCTAACGGTTTTACGCCCAGGTTCTACAAAACCTGCAGAGACCTCACTGCTCTTATCTTAAAGAGGGCCTTTAATGGGGTTTCAGGGGACTGTCCCTTCCAAGCATTACAAGCTGTCATCACAGTTCTCCCAAAGCTAGGGAGAGATCCCATGTTGTGTGGAAACTATCGCCTGATTTCTCTATTGAATGTGAACATGAAAATTTTTGCACAAGCAATAGCCACACACTTAAAGCCCTGGGTTTCGGAACTCATCCACAGAGACCAGGTGGGGTTCATCCCAGAGCGGGAGGCTAGGGACAACATGATACAAACCCTCTCATTAATTTGCAGGGCGTAGACAGCAGACAGTCCCCTATGCCTTCTCTTGGTTGAGGCCGAGAAGGGGTTTGATCGAGTGAGTTGGGCTTTTCTAGAGGCCACACTGAGGAAAATAGACCTGGGTAATAGATTGATAAACTGGATAATGTCCCTTTATAATAACCCTACACCGCTGGTGCGGATGAATGGAAATCTATCTACCCAAATCAATATTAGAAATGGTACGAGGCAGGGGTGTCCACTCTCCCCAACCCTGTATGTTCTAGTTATGGAGTCATTAGCTGATGCCATCAGAGATAATGAGGAGATACAGGGTTTTAGGGCAGCTACAAGCGAACACAAAGTAGCATCCTCCTAGTATATATTACAAATCCCATCCAGGCTTTACCTACTATACTGCAAGAATTCGATAGATACAGCCAGGTTAGTAATTTTAAAATTAATCTGCATAAATCAGAAATTCTGAATATTACACTCCCAACTTTAGAAATTTCACACCTTAGGTCCCTATTTCCCTTGAGGTGGTGGGAGGACCACATCAAATACTTAGGAGTCTTCCTTTCTTTGGACCCAGGGAGAATATTTGACTTCAACTTTGAACCCATGGTCTCCTCTATAGTAAAAGATTTAGAAACGTAGTGTCCGCTGAACCTCTCGTTGTTCGGTAGAATCAATTCCATTAAAATGAACTCCCTTACCAAACTTCTTCACCACTTTCAAGCCCTGCCCAATGGGATCCCACAAAATTACTTTATTAAGCTACGTAAGGCAGTGACACGTTTCATGTGGGGCGGGCTTAGAGCATGGCTCAGTTATAGATTGCTCACGGCCTCTGGCAGCCATCAGGAGCTGAATTATAAATTGATAACAAGGTGGTTATCAATCACACTCCTGCACGACTGGCCAGGTATTACCCGGGAACCTCTGATCTGTCTTGGATATGTGCATGGGATGTGGGTACGCTCAAACATGTCTGGTGGTCCTGTCCATGCATTTCTGGACTCTGAAATGAGATTGAGGATATAAACAATGTCTTGAGTTGGGATTCTGTGTTGCTTACTCCTGAAGTTGCCCTATTATCAATCTTGCCGGGGCCCATTGGAACTAGCAAAAGGAACATTCTCAGATTTTTCCTCATGGCTATGAGAATAGTTATCCCTCAACTCTGGAGAACTCAGAGTTCCCCATCGAGATTGAACTTGGCAAAGGCTATGGGCAAAATAGGCCATAGGGAGGAGATAAGGGCCAGAGATGATGACAAGTACTTAGTCTATTGGTCTACTTGGGAGACTTGGATAACATTTTGCAGCTCTGCAGGGTTCAAACAGTGGCTGGTGAACGGGGCCTTACCTGAACATCGTTAGGTGAAGGATATTGCAGTTGATCCTGGACTGAGGCATTTCTTTTTTTCTTCTACTTTTTTACTCTACTCTTTTCTTCTTCGATACATTTCTTCCATATGAGCCTTCTAGGCTTCCTTCTCATTTTCACATTCATCCCCCTGCCTATCTCTCTTGTTTCCCTCCTTCCCCCTCCCCTCTCCATATTCCTTGACTTGGCAGAGTGTCCTCTCTTATGGGTGCCTTTCCACTAGCCTTTTTTTATCGCTGCGTTTTTTTTCATGTGATTGTCAATGGGACTTTCTAATGTTAAAAACGCAACGCAGTGCACCAAAAACGCAAGTTGTGCTGCGTTGCGTTTTTAACATTAGAAAGTCCCATTGACAATCGCGTTAAAAAAATGCAGTGATGAAAAAAGGCTAGTGGAAAGGCACCCTAAGGGTCTGCCTTATATAGGTTGCATAGGCTCTATATGTTTATAAGCTTATAGAAGTATGGTTATAGTGTTTTATCAGACAGCGACCTCTATAAGATATAACCGTGCACTATTCATTTTAGCACAAACCGTCTTCTTGAACAGTACGCTAGCTGATATAACTATTTACAAGTCAGGAACTTGATTTTTCAAAATTGACCCTTGAAATATCCCCAGCCAATAACTACCTTTTAGGTACTGGGTAACAGGATTCACTTATCCGCTAAGGGAGGTTTTTTACCTAAAAACGTCTCCCCACATACCTGACTTTGGCTTACATTTTTTCGGGAGATAACGCCGGTCACGTTATACTAATTTTTGTTGTCTGTATCTGTGTCTGTTTTAGGATTCACAAAAAATCCTCTTCATTAATAAAAGCTAAGTTTTAAGAGGAACACTCTAAACCCTTTCTGTGACAACTACTGCAAAAGTTGTATTGCATAAAGTTTCTAATAAAAAACTTATTGAACAATAAACCCACAGGTAGGTACATAACATACATAACAATCTAGTATGGTAGACTCAGAACCTTGAAAAATATCCAATACTAGAAACAGAGGGTATTTTTTTTCATGTTTTGTTTTTTTTTTAGTTTACAGAAAACCACGGGTAAACTAAATTGAGCAGCTGCAGAGCACTGAATGCTCTATAGGCTATATCCCCTAGACTATTGAGCATTGTCTATCCTGGGATGCAGGTGTACAATGAAAGTGTTAACTAGAAATGAGCGAGCACCAAAATGCTCGGGTGCTCGTTACTCGGGACGAAATTATCGCGATGCTCGAGGGTTTGTTTTGAGTAATGAACCCCATTGAAGTCAATGGGCGACGCGAGCATTTTTGTATATCGCCGATGCTCGCTAAGGTTTTCATTTGTGAAAATCTGAGCAATTCAAGAAAGTGATGGGAACGACACAGCAACAGATAGGGCAGGCGAGGGGCTACATGTTGGGCCGCATCTCAAGTTCCCAGGTCCCACTATTAAGCCACAATAGCGGCAAGAGTGCCCCCCCCCCTCCCAACAACTTTTACTTCTGAAAAGCCCTCATTAGCAATGCATATCTTAGCTAAGCACCACACTACCTCCAACAAAGCACAATCACTGCCTGCATGACACTCCGCTGCCACTTCTCCTGGGTTACATGCTGCCCAACCCCCCCCCCCCCCCGCACGACGCAGAGTCCACAGCGCACACCAAAGTGTCCCTGCGCAGCCTTCAGCTGCACTCATGCCCCACCACCCTCATGTCTATTTATAAGTGCGTCAGCCATGAGAAGGAACAGCAGGCACACACTGCAGAGAGTTGGCACGGCTAGGCAGCGACCCTCTTTAAAAGGGGCAGGGCGATAGCCCACAATCCTGTACAGAAGCAATGAGAAATCCAATCCTGTGCCACCGCCATCAGGAGCTGCACACGTGGGCATAGCAATGGGGAACCTATGTGCCACACACTATTCATTCTGTCAAGGTGTCTGCATGCCCCAGTCAGACCGCGGTTTTTTATAAATAGTCACAGGCAGGTACAACTCCGCAATGGGAATTCCGTGTGCACCCACAGCATGGGTGGCTCCCTGGAACCCACCGGCTGTACATAAATGTATCCCATTGCAGTGCCCTGGACAGCAGAGCTAACGTCAGATTAAATGCAGGTGGGCTTCGGCCCACACTGCATGCCCCAACCTGACCGGGGTTTTTAATTCATAGACACAGGCAGGTACAACTCCCTGTGCACCCACAGCATGGGTGGGTGCCAGGAAGCCACCGGCGGTACATAAATATATCCCATTGCATTGCCCATCACAACTGAGGTGATGTCATGTTTAATGCAGGTGGGCTTCGGCCCACACTGCATGCCCCAGTCAGACTGGGGTTCTTTAGAAGTAGACACATGCAGTTACAACTCCCTGTGGACCCACAGCATGGGTGGCTCCCTGGAACCCACCGGCGGTACATAAATATATCCCATTGCAGTGCCCAGCACAGCTGATGTAACATCAGCTTTAATGCAGATGGGCAAAAAATTAATTGGATTACACTGTAGGTGAGGGCCCCAAAAAATTGGTGTACTAACAGTACTAATGTACGTCAGAAAAATTGCCCATGCCCAACCAAGAGGGCAGGTGAAACCCATTAATCGCTTTGGTTAATGTGGCTTAATTTGTAACTAGGCCTGGAGGCAGCCCAGTTAAAATAAAAATTGGTTCAGGTGAAAGTTTCAACGCTTTAATGAGCATTGAAACGTATAAAAATTGTTTACAAAAATTATATGACTGAGCCTTGTGGGCCTAAGAAAAATTGCCCGTTCGGCGTGATTACGTCAGGTTTCAGGAGGAGGAGCAGGAGGAGGAGGATGAATATTATACACAGATTGATGAAGCTAAAAGGTCTCCGTTTTTGATGGTGATAGAGAACAATGCTTCCATCCGCGGGTGCAGCCTACGTATTGTTTAGGTATTGCTGCTGTCCGCTGGTGGAGAAGAGAAGTCTGGGGAAATCCAGGCTTTGTTCATCTTGATGAGTGTAAGCCGGTCGGCACTGTCGGTTGACAGGCGGGTATGCTTATCTGTGATGATTCCCCCAGCCGCACTAAACACCCTCTCTGACAAGACGCTAGCCGCAGGTCAAGCAAGCACCTCCAGGGCATACAGCGCGAGTTCAGGCCACGTGTCCAGCTTCGACACCCAGGAGTTGTAGGGGGCAGAGGCGTCACGGAGGACGGTCGTGCGATTGGCTACGTACTCCCTCACCATCTTTTTACAGTGCTCCCGCCGACTCAGCCTTGACTGGGGAGCGGTGACACAGTCTTGCTGGGGAGCCAGAAAGCTGTCAAAGGCCTAAGAGAGTGTTGCCCTGCCTGTGCTGTACATGCTGCCTGATCTCTGCACCTCCCCTGCTACCTGGCCCTCGGAACTGTGCCTTCGGCCACTAGCGCTGTCGGATGGGAATTTTACCATCAGCTTGTCCGCCAGGGTCCTGTGGTATAGCATCACTCTCGAACCCCTTTCCTCTTCGGGTATGAGAGTGGAAAGGTTCTCCATACCGTGGGTCGAGCAGTGTGTACACCCAGTAATCCGTAGTGGCCAGAATGCGTGTAACGCGAGAGTCACGAGAAAGGCATCCTAACATGAAGTCAGCCATGTGTGCCAGGGTACCTGTACGCAACACATGGCTGTCCGCACGAGGAAGATCACTTTCAGGATCCTCCTCCTCCTCCTCCTCCTCCTCCTCCTCCTCCTCAGGCCATACACGCTGAAAGGATGACAGGCAAGCAGCATGGGTACCCTCAGCATTGGGCCAAGCTGTCTCTTCCCCCTCCTCCTCATCCTCCTCATGCTCCTCCTCCTCCTCCTCAACGCGCTGAGATATAGACAGGAGGGTGCTCTGACTATCCAGCGACATACTGTCTTCCCCCGGCTCTGTTTCCGAGCACAAAGCGTCTGCCTTTATGCTTTGCAGGGAACTTCTCAAGAGGCATAGCAGAGGAATGGTGACGCTAATGATTGCAGCATCGCCGCTCACCATCTGGGTAGACTCCTCAAAGTTTTCAAGGACCTGGCAGATGTCTGCCAACCAGGCCCACTCTTCTGTAAAGAATTGAGGAGGCTGATTCCACTGCGCCGCCCATGTTGGAGTTGGTATTCCACTATAGCTCTACGCTGCTCATAGAGCCTGGCCAACATGTGGAGCGTAGAGTTCCACCGTTTGGGCACGTCGCACAGCAGTCGGTGCACTGGCAGATGAAACCGATGTTGCAGGGTGCGCAGGGTGGCAGCGACCGTGTGGGACTTGCGGAAATGTGCGCAGAGCCGGCGCACCTTTCCGAGCAGGTCTGACAAGCGTGGGTAGCTTTTCAGAAAGCGCTGAACCACCAAATTAAAGACATGGGCCAGGCATGGCACGTGCGTGAGGCTGCCGAGCTGCAGAGTCGCCATCAGGTTACGGCCGTTGTCGGGAAAAGTAGTGGCCACTGGGAACTGAGTAGCTCGGGCCGCCGCCGCCATCATACCTTTGAAAGCCTCCGTTTCCACAACCCTATACGGCAGCATCTCCAGGCTGATAAATTTGGCTATGTGTACGTTTAACGCTTGAGCGTGCGGGTGCGTGGCGGCATACTTGCGCTTGCGCACCAACACTTGCGCTAGCCACGCCTGAACGGTGCGCTGAGAGACATTGGTGGATGGGGCCGAGCACAGCGGAGGTGAGGGTGTGGGTGCAGGCCAGGAGACGGTAGTGCCTGTGTCCTGAGAGGGGGGTTGGATCTCAGTGGCAGGTTGGGGCACAGGGGGAGAGGCAGCGGTGCAAACCAGAGGCAGTGAACGGCCTTCGTCCCACCTTGTGGGGTGCTTGGCCATCATATGTCTGCGCATGCTGGTGGTGGTGAGGCTGGTGGTGTTGGCTCCCCGGCTGATCTTGGCGCGACAAAGGTTGCACACCACTGTTCGTTGGTCGTCTGCACACTCAGTGAAAAACTGCCAGACCTTTGAGCACCTTGGCCTCTGCAGGGTGGCATGGCGCGAGGGGGCGCTTTGGGAAACAGTTGGTGGATTATTCGGCCTGGCCCTGCCTCTACCCTGGCCACCGCACTGCCTCTTCCAACCTGCCCTGCTGCTGCACTTGCCTCCCCCTCTGAAGACCTGTCCTCAGTAGGCGTAGCAAACCAGGTGGGGTCAGTCACCTCATCGTCCTGCTGCTCTTCCTCCGAATCCTCTGTGCGCTCCTCCCTCGGACTTACTCCAATTACTACTACCTGAGTGATAGACAACTGTGTCTCATCGTCATCGTCCTCCTCACCCACTGAAAGCTCTTGAGACAGTTGCCGGAAGTCCCCAGCCTCATCCCCCGGATCCCGGGAACTTTCCAAAGGTTGGGCATCGGTCACGACAAACTCCTCCGGTGGGAGAGGAACCATTGCTGGCCATTCTGGGCAGGGGCACAGGAACAGTTCCTGGGAGTCTGCCTGCTCCTCAGAATGTGTCATTGTAATGGAGTGAGGAGGCTGGGAGGAAGGAGGAGCAGCAGCCAGAGGATTCAGAGTTGCAGCAGTGGACGGCGCAGAACTCTGGGTGGTCGATAGATTGCTGGATGCACTTTCTGCCATCCACGACAGGACCTGCTCACACTGCTCATTTTCTAATAAAGGTCTACCGCGAGGACCCATTAATTGTGAGATGAATGTAGGGACGCCAGAAACGTGCCTCTCTCCTAATCCCGTAGCAGTCGGCTGCGATACACCTGGATCAGGAGCTCGGCCTGTGCCCACACCCTGACTTGGGCCTCCGCGTCCTCGCCCGCGTCCACGTCCTCTAGGCCTACCCCTACCCCTCAGCATGGTGTATTACCAGTAGTGCAGAAACAGAACGCTGTAATTAAATGTGCCGCTTATTGGCCTGTGGTTGGAGGCTGACTTCGCTTACAGAACGCACAGTAGAGGCAGGAAAGAATTTTGCGCAAGCCTGCTGTAACACTTAGCTGGCTGCATATGAATTAGGACAACTACCCCCAGCAGAGACCCAGTACACAGAGGACGGTCACAGGCAGCCCAAATCGATTTTTTTTCCCAAATGTTTTTGGAAAGGCCCACTGCCTATATACACTAAATATGTCTTCTGTCCCTGCCTCACCACTACTGGCCCTGGACAATGTAAAATTACTGCAGACTGTTTCACTGTGGACAGGAATACAGCGGTGATGTAAGAGGCAACACAGAGGTAGGAAAGAATTTTGCGCAAGCCTGCTGTAACACTTAGCTGGCTGCGTATGAATTAGGACAACTACCCCCAGCAGAGACCCAGTACACTTGTGGACAGGAATACAGCGGTGACGTAAGAGGCAACACAGAGCCAGGAAAGAATTTTGCGCAAGCCTGCTGTAACACTTAGCTGGCTGCGTATGAATTAGGACAACTACCCCCAGCAGAGACCCAGTACACTGAGGACGGTCACAGGCAGCCCAAATAGATTTCTTTTCCCAAATGTTTTTGGAAAGGCCCACTGCCTATATACACTAAATATGTCTTCTGTCCCTGCCTCACCACTACTGGCCCTGGACAATGTAAAATTACTGCAGGACGCAATGCTCTGCACGGCCGATATACAAAAAAAAAAAATGTGCAACACTGCAAAAAGCAGCCTCCACACTACAGCACACGGTTAGATGTGGCCCTAAGAAGGACCGTTGGGGTTCTTGAAGCCTAAAATAACTCCTAACGCTCTCCCTATAGCAGCTCCGGCACCAGCAGCACTGTCCCTGATCTCTGTCAGAATGCATCTGTGGCGAGCCGCGGGAGGGGCCGATTTATATACTCGGGTGACACCTGATCTCGCCAGCCACTCACTGCAGGGGGGTGGTATAGGGCTTTAACGTCGCAGGGGGAAGTTGTAATGCCTTCCCTGTCTTTCTATTGGCCAGAAAAGCGCGCTAACGTCTCAGAGATGAAAGTGAAAGTAACTCGAACATCGCGTGGTACTCGTTACAAGTAACGAGCATCTCGAACACGCTAATACTCGAACGAGTATCAAGCTCGGACGAGTACGTTCGCTCATCTCTAGTGCTAACCCATATGCACCATGGACGACACATTTGCTGACAGCAATGCTGACCATGTTCAGCATTCATTATGGGAAAGTCATTTCACCAAATATCAGGTAGAGCCGACCCAATCCAATTCTAAGAAAATCGCCCTAATTTAAACTACCAGCTGATCATGATAAGCAACACTGTTCCTGAAGTGACAGGAAGTTACAATGAACATACTGATGAAAACTAGTTCAGTATTTTGCAATGAGATCAGGATGCAGGAAGCTTACTTTCTAATTCGGGTCATTGCCATGGAAACATGTGATGGCACAATAATGCCATGAGCTTACAAGTCTGATGGAAGGAGTGGACTGCTGAGAGGACATGCTCTGTGTCCTCCCAACATTTGTTTGTATTCAGATCAAACCTAAATAGTCATCTAATGACCAGCAGGCATTAGATCACTATTATTTGTGATTTAGATATATTGGAACTAGAGATGAGCGAGCACACTCATTTAAGGCTGATACTCAAGCGAGCATCGGTCTTCTCGAGTAACTGATTACTCGTCCGAGCAAATGTATGGGGGCGGCGGGGGGTGGGGGTGGGGGGTGAGTGGGGGGAGAGAGATCTCTCTCCCTCGCCGTCCCCCCACATTTGCTCGGACGAGTAATCAGTTACTCAAGAAGACCGATACTTGCTCGAGTATCAGCCTTGAACAAGCGTGCTCACTCATCTCTAATTGGAACGTAGAGGAACTCAGATCATGTTATCAGCTTGCTCAGCCATAGGAAAAAAGTAAACGTTAAAAAAAAAAAAACAGGCAGAAAAATCTAAATACTAATTTATACCTTATTCAATATACATTTGGAATGTGCTCTTATTACTAATCTGTAGGATGTATAGCATGTGCTTATAAAATTATGCTTAGTTATAGAGGTTTCAACTAATCAATAGTCATAACAGTAATAATATTAGCATAACTCATATTATTTATAAACAGATTATCTACAAAAAGTCCAAAAAAAACCAAAACATCACGTGTAATCGATTCTTCTAACTGGGAACAATAAATAATTTAACTTGCATTGAACTTGTACTGTGTGAGTTCTAGTGTTGGATTGCACCTATTTCTTTACTAACTTTTATAATTCAGTTTTTGCACTATTTTAGATATTACAACAAATGTATTATCTGCTGGCCTATAAAGTTCTAAAAACCTCCTGGATGGGAAACATGAATGAATATATATAACAAAAATAGGATTTATGGTAGTATATAAATAATACAATAGTAATCAGAAGAAGCATAAAAATGCTTTGTAAAGCAATATGTTGCCATCAATAAAACTTCCTGGAAGATGTTTCCGAAAAATATGCGTTAAAGTAAAGGAATATTAAATGCAGATGTAGCTGCAACACATAAAACAGCTGATGCCTCAGATATTTATTATAAGATAAACATTTGCAAAAGTATCTTGAAAATAATTGTTCTTAGGTGACAGGAGACAGGAAATGCTAGATTATTCTTTATATGAACCCAATGCTTCTGTATCTCAGACCTCCACCATGAAGCTAATTGGGAGATGTGTATAGCCAAGCAGTAATCGTAAATGTCTGAGAGGCACAGACCTCCCACCCACCTGTCCTTTGTAAGTAATGTCCTAGACATACGAGTTTATGTTACGCGCAGACAAAATGAGATATTATCTGATTCAAAGCTATAAAGAATAAAGATGAGCGAACACCAAAATGTTCGGGTTCGCGTTATTCGAAACGAATGAATTCATGAATGGGTGTGAGTGAGGGCTGGCCTCTGATTGGTCAGGCTGTGACCAATCAGAGGCATCTTATTCAGCAGGCGGGGATTTTAAATCCCCGGCTGCTGAATACTACTCACAGCTGTTCAGAGCAGTTCAGGAGAACTGCAGCCTGCCGCGCTGAACTCCGTCTGCCGGCACCAGGTGAGTATATATATATTTTTTATTTTTACACATTTCTGGATGAATTGCAGGGAAGGGCTTATATATTTAAGCCCTTTCCGACAATTCATCCCGCGATCGCCGGCAGCCCATTGCATTCAGTGGAGTCGGCTGTATTGCCGGTTCCATTGAATTCAATGGGCAAACATCGTTCTTCTCTGCCACAGCTGTTACAGCTGTGGCAGAGAAGAAGGATTTGTCTTCTATATGTTCTCAATGGGGTTGGCGCTGCTGCCGCCGGCCCCATTGAGCGCATATAGAAAAGATTTCTCAGGGAAGAAAGTTAAAGTAACCCGAACATCCGAACATCGTGTGGTGTTCGTTACGAATAACGAACATCCCGAACACCCTAATATTCGCCCGAGCATCAAGCTCGGACGAGTACGTTCGCTCATCTCTAATAAAGAAACGTTGTGGTAGTTTAATGGGAAGAATGCAAAATAAATATAATAATTTTGGCCAAAAAAAAGCATTTTGAAAGTAGCGATTCTTCCCAATCATGATATCTCCTCTTTGAGATTCTACCTGCAATACCTTTAGCATGGGTTCGAAGGTATATTGATAGAAATTTTTATGTGAGGCAGTTATTGTTTTGCCCAGCTATTTAATGCCCTTGTGTTGCCAATCCAAAGGATGCTTATTTTTTAAATTGTATTATATATCATTGGGGATGTTCATAGGCAAAATATGGGATTTTTGTGTTTATTTTACAATAAGAAATCTGTCCAAGTTCTTTGATGACCTCAAATACATTTTCTAATGAGGATATGGAATCTGTTAATGTCAACATAATGTCATCTGCATAAAACGATATTAAGTGAGTGCAATCCACAATCTGTTTCCCCCTAATTGAAGTGTTTTCTCTTAGGGCTTGAGACAATGGTTCAAGTGATTATACAAAGATCATGTGCTTTTTTAAACATTTTTAGTGGCATTAGTTCTTTATTTCAGTGTCACCCATTCCGGGATGGTGCATGTTACCGTCTGAGGTGAGATACTCAAATTATCAGTTTTTTTCAGTGACCATACTATAAGAATATTGCCAAATATGAATTGATCATCAGGCCACTTTTTGACTATGATGATAGCAGGTAGATGAGTGTCAATTTAATGTTGTATTATGTCTTGTTCTCTAAGCTGTTTACCCAATTAACAGTAACAGCCACAGTGTTATGATAAGAGTATCCCCTAAGGCTTTATTCACACGGGCGCTGCGATTTTCGGTCGAAAATTGCATAAGCGAGGGGCAGCTGTGACCAAGTTATGGCTGCATCTCACATTTTAATGCCCATCCAGACGGCTGTGTATACGCCACAGGCCAGAATACTGATGGGTAGGGGAAAAAGGTTTAGCTTTGCTAAACTCCTTCTCTCTCTCTCTTCCTCTTGCCAGCTGTCGGCAAAGGGAAGGGATGGGATGGGATGGCATGGCATGGGAGCTAGTGTGTTAAACTCCCACCCCCTCCCCTGGCAAGGGGAGGCAGTGGGAGCTTAGCAGAGCTAGTGTGCTAATCTCCCAGCCCATCCCACGCCCTCCCTTTGACTGCAGAATCGGCAGAACCGCTGCTAAACTTCCTCCCACCTCCCTTTTCCGGCAGCTCTCATAATCTCCCATAGGAGTCTATAGGATCAGTTGGCATATTCCGGCAAAATATAGGTCCAGAGTCAGACCTATCTTTTCTGGTCAGCCTAAAAGCGTCCAGTCTGAATGCGCACCGTTTGCGCTTTCTTTTCGGGACGGACGATTTTACGCCCCAAAAATTGCCCATCTGAACAAGTGCATTGGAATCCAATGCTTCAGATGGTCGCGATTTTTGGCCAACATTTCATCATGGCAAAATAGCTGCAAACAAAAGCTTCCGTGAAGGAGCCTTTAAAGTGACAACCAGAATGCCATTGAACAGTCACTTCTTATTATGGCCCTTTTACGTGGGACATTTATTATTCAGAATCCTTTAGATTCCGCACTCCTGCAGGATTTTTGAACAATAATGTTTCTGTGTAAATGCATGCGGCGACTGAACGAGAATTGTTTAGTCATTCAGTTTCTGCATGGAGAACGACTGTCCGCTTACTGTGAATGGAGGCGGACTGGAGGAGAATGCTCCCCGGCCCGCTTTGCCTTCCTTCTGGCTGGGCTGTGAGTGATACCAGCAATACTCGCTCCTGTGTAATAGCAAGCATCATTGGGACGAGTGTCAAACATCATTTGCCTGACAGCAAATCCTGTGTAAAAGGACCACAACTGACTCTTGCACTGCGGATCTTTATCAGGAGGTATTAACATAACATAATTAATAGTCTGGCAAGAGTGACTCTCCACCTCTGCCCAACGGAATATGCAGGTTATTAACCCAAATCATGATAGTAAGCAAGTATGGGACAGGCTTGTAAACAGGATGAAAGCAGGAACAAAAAACATTTGTTTCTCCCATTGAAAATGAACACTTTTACAGGAAATAAAAATAATAGCTTGCTTTTGCAAAATATAGCGTTTACTTAGAGAGGTCTATCAGCTCTAGCCCAATGTCCTGAGTAAGGCCTGTGTTACACAAGTGTAAGAGTATTTGCGCTGTGTTTTTGGGCATCAGGCATTGCATATTTCCGTGCACAACAGCATTTTTTTAAATGTACTTTTTGAGCATGTAGGTTGTGCACAATTGCATGCACAAAAAACACGCATGGATACTATCAGCCATTGAAATAGTCAATTAGTTTAATGACTTGTTGGAAGATGTGTTCTTTTCCTGTTCAATTAGAAGGAAAATAGAGCATGATGAGTTTTCTTTGTGTGACGCAATCGCACACACAAACTCGTGCATACGCTAAATTTTCATACGTAAATACGTTTGTGTGACTTGGGCCTTACAAACTATTTTAATCCACTTCTAAACAAAATTGGACATAAAAGCTCTTGGTACAAATACAATACCAACAGACAAATGCAACTTTGGAAGCCAACAGTACCTATATATCCATTGACTTAGTACTTAGCTTAAACATGGGTTCAAACGACACCACTGGACTGTCAGTTAGTGACATTCTTATCCCTCCCAAAGGCGCTGCTGTTAACAATTCCTTTGTTCGCCAGCTCTGGTCAGTTGTTCTATTATCCAGCCAGTTCGAAGAGCTAACATGATAGTCATGGCAGCATGATAGGACAAAACAAAACCATTGATTTCAATGGTCTCATTTTCATTAGCGGTATTCTTGCCTGTTAATAATACAGGCGAGAAAAAATAGGACTTTCCCTATCTTTCCTGCACATAGTATTAACGACATGCTGGAAAGATAGGGCAGGACCTGTCTTCCCTCTGTTTTTTTCCAACTTGCACGGTATGGCGCGGAGTTCGAATGGTCCGATAAGAAAAAAAATCTTATTCATGTGTAACTGTGTTACGTAGTGGCTAGCGTAGTTGTGTAAATGTCCGTGTGTTTTTGCCATAACACTGCTGATATTCTGCACCACAAACACAGGGATGTAGCTTTTCTTCCCACAGTTCTGCTTCTGCACCCTTGCTACTCTGATAGATCTGCTCTCATGAAACATACACTGACTGCCATTTTTCTGCACATCCTATTCCTGTTCAGGCCTTTCCTCTGCTGTCCAGACCAGGACTCTGGCCCCCTCTGCTGTGGAATACAGATACATCTGTTCTAAATACTGCAACAGCATCTATGTGTATTACAAGCACGCACACAAGGGATGCTCAGCCAGCATGGTGATACTTTACAGTTCCTTAAAGGGGCCGCATTGCCCTCATACAAACTCCACAATAATGAATTGAGCAGCCCCTATTTAATAGCCCCCATAGATAGTAGAAGAATTGGAGATCCAAGAAAAAAAATCTAATATCCATTGGCAACTGTGTTATTTCTATTACAAAGGTTTTATTTGAACTGATTACAATAAACAAAAATGTATATTTATTATTTTAGCTAGATATACACTAACAAGCCCCTTTTTGAAAACTATCTACTATAGTATGTTGCTTGTAAAAGTTGAAAAAGCAATATTTATCTATGATGAAAAAAGTTGTGCACTACACATTTAGCCTATTTTATATCTTCTTTAGTCTATTAAAATTGACTTACAATAAAGCATCCTTCTTTTACTTTCTCTCAGGCAAGGAATGCAATTATCTTTGGTTTGAAGTTGTCAGGACTGTAACATTGATGACCCTTTCAAAATGTAGACAATGAGCAATAAATAGTTGAGAAACATTGATATCAAAGAAAATGCACATTATCAAGTTCAATACAGTAAAATAAACACGCAATACATCTAGAATGGCACATATTTCCCTGTTGACTGTAATTCACTTTGATTAATGCAGTGTCAGAAAGATACAATACACAACTGAGCCTAAAAGTATTTTTCTGTATTTTAATGGTCTAAGTTTTTTCCCATATATAAACCACAGTATATTTCTTCGCTATGACTTTTCTTCTGTAAGTATTATAACATTTAAAGCATACCTGAGTTTTCAACAAGCTTTCTGAAATATAACAGGTCTTCCTTTCAATTTATTTGCTGCTGTTTGCACCCTGTTTCATATTGTAAGTTCTGATTTTCAAGTCGTCTTCCCCATTTTTCTGCTTCCCTGCTGTTTTCACTTCACTTTCAGGCAGAGGGTTTGTCCAAAGCCTGGCATTCTACCAGTATTTCACTGTCTAGTACTTCCTTTTCCTTACTACCCATGCTGCATCTCTGATCCAATCAACAGGGAGGCAGTATCTGAATGCCCACCTTTCTGCTTTCCCAGAATGATAGTAAAAGTCAGACATCAAGAGACATGACCTAGATATAATAGAGTCAATCCCTGCTGCGGACCAACCATCTCCCCCACCCCACAACATGCTCCCCCTCCGAATGACGTCATACACTGATTGTTCTTTGCATAATTTGGCCACAGCAGCCATTTATTACAAACATACTTTACACATAATTTTAGCATATCGCTATTAGAAAAGGCCCCATCCCCACTTAACCTAGACCAGGAAGAGGAGAGGTCCCCAGGATCCTCTAAAGTCTGTCACCTCACCATTTCAGGAAATATATCCAAAATGCCTCCTGCCACAAACCACTGACTCAGGAGACCCAATTTCCCATTTTGTCTCCAGCTGCAAGCCAACTGATTCAGGAGACCCAATACCACCAGTTGCCTCCAGCCACCCTACCTTCCAACTCAGAAACCCGCTAGCCATTCCAGGGATAGACAATCCACCATCTCTGCAGGGACTCAGCCCCTGTCCAAGCCAAGAGGCAATAGACCCGCTATAACCATTACCCCCCCCCAATTGAAGGGGGTTGGGCAATCTGAGTTCCGAGGATCCCCCCACTGCCACAGCAAGCATGGCTTGACACCTCAAGACTGTGCTGCACCCCCCAACACCAACATTTTCTCAATCCCCTCCTGGATTGCTAATGCCCAAAAATCCATGCCCAGCTCATTTAGATGCACCCTGTTCTCCCTCCAGAATTTTCCTAGTCCTGTCTCAAGGTTCACGTGCTGAACTGCTAACCTCTGTATGATTGACAAACTTAGACACCTTAGAAACTTCACCTGGGCCTGTTTAAATGAGTTACCAATTTAGCTTTGCACAAGGTCTTGTGGGTGACTATCTTCAACCACACCACTATCAAGTCCAGATATGACTTCAACAGGCACAGAATATTGTATCTGATGTCCTGCGACAAATCCCGAAATGGCTGCCTACTGAGATCATTTCCACCTACATATAAGTACCAACACATCTGGAGCCCTGTCTGTCTGCACCAAATTCCTGAATTCCGGCAACACCCTACAGCTGAACATCCCCTGCACCTCCATCCATCTTATCCTTGCCATGTCTTTTGCCATGCACAGCTGTCTTCCATTGGGACGTACAAATTCCCCATGATCCAAACCAAGCCCGGGCAATGATCCGCAAAAGAAGACAACAATGCACTCCCTGTTTACTGCGTATACCCTTCCTCCCTTGGCATCCCCATGAGTGACCGTGTTTACCTCCCTCAACTTCCCTGCTTAACAAACGCACAAAGCACCCACACTGGCCCAGCATAGATGAACCCCCACACTTGCTACCCCGTCTCGCTTGCCACGCTTGAGTCTTACCTCCCCCTATCATCCCGCTTCCCGACAATGTACCCAGAGCTGTTAACACATTGCTCACTTGATTCTCTGCTCTCCATTCAATCTCCAAAGGTGTGGAGGACTAATCCTACTCTCCTTCTCCGCTGCTGGAGTAAGCCTTCGGAAACTATGCCACTGAAACTGCAATTGATTTATCCACCCCTGGGACATGAACTGCCACCAACCACATGTTTAGCGACAATGCTTCCAAAACCAAGTGGCGTAACAAACTTACTATTGGGTGGGGGGAGAATGCTATCACATTATTAATCACTTGAAACACACCCAAGTTGTTGCAGTGAAACCTTCTTGTTGCGAAAACGGTCTCCCAGAGTGCTATTGTGACTATAATAGGAAAAAGCTCCAAGAAAACCAAATTTGCAATCAACCCTGCCTCCTCCCACTCTGCAGGCCAATCCCCGATGCACCATTGCCCTTGAAAGTAGGCCACCGAAACCTGAGCTTCCGGACGTATCTGTGAACAACTCCAAGGTGAAATTCTCTATTGCTTCACCAATCATTAAAGACTTTCTAATAGGGTGATTTAGGAAAGACGACCACACCTCTCAGGCCTCGGTCACACGGGCGTTTTTTGCCGCGTTTTGCGGATCGCATGACGGATGCGCATCCGCAAATCGCGTGACCGGGGCCGAAAAATCGCCCGAAAAATCTGATCCTAGCCGCGTTTCATTAGAAACGGGCTGGAGCAGTGCAGCGCTGTCCAGCGCATTGAATTCAATGGAGCCGGCAATACAGCCGGCTCCATTGAAAGCAATGGGCTGCGGGCGATCTCAGGATGAATTTTCGGGAAGGGCTTAAAAATATAAGCCCTTCCCTGAAAATCATCCAAAACTGTGTAAAAAGTAAAAAAATATATATACTCACCTTGTCCCGGCAGACGGAGTTCAGCCGCGGCCGGCCGGCAGTTCTCCTGAACTGCTGTGAGTAGTATTCAGCAGCCGGGGATTTAAAATCCCCGCCTGCTGAATGAGCTGCCTCTGATTGGTCACACCCTCACCAATCAGAGGCAGCTCTCACTCACCCATTCATGAATTCATGAATGGGTGAGTGAGTGCTGCCTCTGATTGGCTCAGCGCTGTGACAGCAGTTCAGGAGAACTGCCGGCCGGCCGCGGCTGAACTCCGTCTGCCGGGACAAGGTGAGTATATATTTTTTTTACTTTTAACACAGTTTTGGATGATTTTCAGGGAAGGGCTTATAGTTTTAAGCCCTTCCCGAAAATTCCTCCCGCGCTCGCCGGCAGCCTGAATTCAATGGGCAAACATCATCATGTAACAGCTGTGGCAGAGGAGAATGCTTTGTCTAGTATATGTTCTCAATGGGGTTGGCGCTGCTGCCGCCAGCCCCATTGAGCGCATATAGAGAAGAACAGGAATCGCAGATAGGTGCGATCTGCGATTTCTGTTCTATAATTAATCGGACGAGCGCATAAAAAGCGCTCATGTGTCCGATACCATTGCAAAGCAATGGTTCTATAAAATCGCCGGACACATGCGCATGTGCAAATCGCGTGAAAAAACGCCCGTCTGACCGAGGCCTCAGTTGGCTTTATGAGCTTTTCCCAGGTGAATGAAATGGTGAGGCGCTTTGACTCCCAACGTGGTAGACGCCAACCTCCTGCAAAAGACTCTTCATATGGGCATTATCCGACAAGCAAAATTAAGCCTCCCTAGCAGCAACTGCAGTTCCTGTAGTGTGATATTATTAGCCTTGCAAGCCTTATGTACCTGCCACTGTAAATCCTGCAATTTGTCTACTGGCAGCCTGCATTCTATTGACTCAGTGTCAATTGAAATTCCCCGAAAATTGATTCATGTCGACGGTCCTTCCATCTTGTCGGGGGCTAATGGGACACCGTCGCGCTGCACTAACCACTGATCTGTGCAAAGCAGAGTTAAGCAAATTAACGATTTTGTTGGACCTACGCATAAAAAATCATCCAGATAGTGGATAGCAGATGTGATCCTGGACATGTCTTTTACCACCATTTCCATGAAGGAACTAAATACTTCGAAGTACGCAAACGACAATGCTCAACCCATGGACAGACATCTGTCAGTCTAATACTTGCCTTCCCCGCAACATCCCAAAAAGCGAATACTTTCGGGGTGAACTAGCAGAAGACAAAATGCCGATTCCATGCCTGTTCTTGCCAACAGTGCCCCCTTGCCATATTTCTTTACCCAATGTATTGCCACATCAAATGAGGTGTAGACCACTGAGCAGAGATCAGGATCTATACCGACTGGTGCACTTTTTGGGTAGGATAAGTGATTAATTAACCAAAATTTATTTGGCTCCTTCTTGGGGACTACCCCTAATGTTGAGACTACGAAATTCAAAAGAGGAGATTCCATAAAAGGTCCCACCATGGGACCTAACTGAACCTCCTTCCATAATTTTTCCGTGAGAACTGTTGGATACCTAAGGGCCGACTGTAAATTTTTTGTAGCTAAAGGGGTGAAATGACCAGGGGGTGAGGATTTTAAAACCATTGCAAAAACCCAATAACAGTAACTCTGCTTTGTCACTGTCTAGATATCTACTTAAGAATGGTAGCGTATTTGCTATTCTCACCGGCGTCCACCTTTTTTCCAGAACTTGCCTACCCCCTTGCATTTCCTTTTTTAGTTTCAAAAGCTTTTATTTGAATTGTATATATCTTTATACGATTAAAGGCTAAACAATACCCCTCGCAGGAGGATCTTTAGAGGTAACAGTCATATAAGGGTGGCTTCACACAAGCGTGTTTTTGTGCATACATAGGTGTGTACATAGGTGCGCACCCATGTACATGCAAAAACTCGCGTGAATGCAGGTCCGTACATTGTTTTCAATGGAGCCGCGGCTGCTGCCGGCGGCTCCATTAAAAAAACAATGGTCTGCCGGCACCCCTGCATTCTTTTTCAAGGAAGGGCTTTACAAAAAAAATAGATACGTTGCTTCAGCTGCTGGGGCTTAGCGGCGTCTTCTCCTGCTGTCCCCTGTACTGTGGTGCTGATCTATCAGCAGGCAGGGATTTAAAATCCCCGTCTGCTGAAAGAGCTGAATGTGATTGGCTGAAGTGCTCAGCCAATCACAGGCAGCTCTCCCCGAATGAATGACGGGGCGAGAGCTACCAGTGATTGGCTAAGTACCTCAGACAATCACATTCAGCTCTTTCAGCAGCTGAAGCAATGTGAGTATCTATTTTTTTTGTTTTTTAAACCACTTTCAATTGCCGGCAGCAGAATCCTCAACTGCAGCTGACATGTGTGACAACTGCGGTAGAGAATTGAAGAATTCCTCTGCTGCATCTGTCACAGATGTGGCAGATGTAGCAGTAGGGAATTCTTTTAACTAGCGGGGATGAAGAACACATCTGCCGCTTGCGGCAGATGTGTTCTTCATCCCCACAGGGGTCACGGCAGCGGCGGAGAGGTAAGTATATTTTTTATTTTTTTTACACTAAAATGTTTCTTTTTCAGGGAAGGGCTTATATGTAAAGCCCTTTCCTGAAAAAGAGTGCAGGGGTGCCGTCAGACCATTGTACACCATGCCCTGTGGTGCACGCATGTCCTAACTTTGCAGGCACACGCCTGTAAAGCACGGACATGTGAACACACCATAGGGAATGCATTGTTGCAAATAGAAGCGTGAAGCACGCACAAAAACACGATCTTGTGAAGCCACCCTAACTGACAGCTTTTGTCAAACAATCATTTAAACAAAAACATAAAATATAACAGAACAAAGGGTTTTCCACTCATTATTATTGTTGTGATGCAATATATCTTTTTTCTATTATAGGTGTTAATATTACCACCATCTGATGTGTCTCAAAGAAATTTCTCCTATGATGTCTAAAGTCGCGGCATATTTGGGATGTTTAAATAGTCAGACCATGGTTGCCAAGTCCTGAGGAAACCCTCCATGCGGTCATCCCTCATAGCGGACAATTTTTCACTGATTGTCAGATATTAAGTTCTCCCTTCACTCTATCATCTAACCAGATCTACCCTCCATCCTTCTTTGTCTGGACCATGACCACTACCCCTGCCACCTGCTGACCCTGGGTCGTCGTGACTGCTACCCCCACCACCTGCTGACATTGGGTCATTGCAGGTAAATTAACACTGGAAATATTATCCCCTACTGAGAATGGAACTAAGGAAATAGCCTAGGCTGAAGCACGCAATGGAGTTGATGGTGCCCAATGATTGTTAAGCCAATCTCACATACACCCTGCTAACGTATGCATGTCATTCCCCCAACGCACGCTCGCAATAGCTCCCTCTACCACTAGCACCACCCAACTGTCTGAATTGGATGGACAAAACATAGAAGGTCTCTCACCTGGATGCATAGGGGTTGTGAACTTGCCCGCCGCTGCTCTGTCTTTGCATCATGAATTCTCCTTATTCTGCCTTTCCGCATGCTGTTTTGACTGGAACCACTCCGCAGGTCCTGCAGCCACACTTCTCCTGGCTTGATGCTGTTCTTGCGTTTGTCTGCAATTGGACTGCTCCTCCACCGATTCTGTGTCAGGGGAGCAGTCTGTCTTCTTCTATCCTGTGTGAACCATCCACAGGCCACTGCATTCTTGGCCTTTTGTCTGATAGTAGGAGGAAGGCCACACTGTCTCGTGACTGGGCCTGGCCCCGCCCCATTTCTGGGGTCAGGGTCAGTGGGATGACATGCACCCACGCCAGGCCCCATCCCCTTTTTCGGGCCTAGCCCACATTTCTCTGCCGCGCTGACATGTGGGAGCCCTCCTGGCCCCAGACTGGAGCTGTCCTTCTGTCCTACTCATAACCATGTCCACAGCCCGCTGGAGCCAGAATATGCCCTTCTCCTCTGCTGCTGCTGCCCTGAAGGCCTCTAGGAATGCTTATATCTTACACTGGTAAGTATGTCTTCTTTTCTTCTCCTGGTTTTTCTGCTTCTTTCCCTTTTGTCTCTGTCTTATTTTCTTCTCCCAGCTTTTCCAACTTTTTCCCTTCTCCTCCATCTGCTCCTTCCTCTGTGCTTGCTCTTCTCCAAATGGCACTTCAGCTGAGGGCTCCACCTCTTCCTTCTCCCTCCTCCTCCTTCTTGTTAACCCCTTCCAAGTCACTCCCCATTAACCCTGTTATGGGTGGCCTTTGCTGACCGTCCTTCAGGCCTTAGCTATGTCCCTTCTTTCTGGCCAAATGGTAAGCAGTGGATTGCATAGGGGCTGAGAAAAGACCTCTAGTGGCAGCTACTTTAAATTTTATTTACAATGGTAAAGCACCTAAAAACAAATTTTTTTAATAAAAGAATATTACAATATGAATGAGGCACACTTAGGCTACTAGATGAACATACGTTGTTTGAAATGTTAGTACACCTCTATTTGGATCTTTTAAAAATTATTATTTCCCTTAACATCAATAGCATGATTATATATGTCAATCACAGAGACGGGAAAAGTCTATAGTAATAATAAATTTAGCCCTTTCACAGTTACAGACTTAAAATATTAAATTCTTTATTAGGGATATCTCTAAAAAAACATATACGGGCTGACATACATATAGAACATAAAAGATGAAGGATACAAAAAGAGACCCTTTCTTGACAATAGTCTCTGGAGTTGTATAGGTGTGAAAAAAGGAGACTTAATAAAGGTTGAGTGCTAAATGTAAAACTACTAGGACTTGTGATTGGTTCACCATACAAGGATTATAAATAGTGTGGTGGTGACCGTTCCTAGTAGGCTCAGTACTAATAGTGGTACTAGAACCAGCTAGAGTAAGTGATGTAATCTCAAGCTGAAGTATAGTAGATGGCTGTATAGAGATCTGCCCAGATCACTTATATACAAATCGGCAGTCTCTCAAGCTCATTTGAGCAGGTAGGAGTCAGACTTCTTCCTGCAGTAAAGATATTCTAAACTATGAAGCTCACAGGAAAGATATTCAAAAATATAAAGCAAATATTTTTGAATATATTTCCTGTGAGCTTCATACTTCAGCTTGAGATTACATCACTTACTCTAGCTGGTTCTAGTACCACTATTAGTACTGAGCCTACTAGGAACGGTCACCACCACACTATTTATAATCCTGGTATGGTGAACCGATCACAAGTCCTAGTAGTTTTACATTTAGCACTCATCCTTTATTGTCTCCTTTTTTCACACCTATACAACTCCAGAGACTATTGTCAAGAAAGAGTCTCTTTTTGTATCCTTCGTCTTTTATGTTCTATATGTACGTCAGCCCGTATATGTTTTTTTAGAGAGATCCCTAATAAAGAATTCCATGGTTATATATGTCAGGATGGACAGTAGCCACTCAATGAATCATTTTAGTTCTATATTGACATAAGCAAGCACAATGCAGGACTTCCTTGAAGAAATGTGGTTGATATACTCAGTCGCTGCAGTATTCAGTATGCAATACTTATGTTGTGTAGGCAATACAATAACCCTAGTAGAAGCTTTACAAAATAAAGTGTAAATTACACTTGGCAGTGCCTGCTAAATCTATATTAGCTCTGTAACAAACTTCTATAAATATGATGTCAGTTTCTAAAAAATATTAATATATTTATAGTTCAACGATTTTGTAGTATAAAAGCATCATGCTGTTACCCAATGCGCACATGTTGTTAGAACTGCACAGACTTCTGATGTGACATGTTGTAGTTTTTATTGTGCTTGCTGCTCTGTATAAATTCCCATTTTTCTTTTATCTAAATATGTTCAAACTTCTGTAATCATTACTTTTGGGGGTATTTCTGTTTTCTGGTTCAGAGCTCCAAATCTGTTATATATACAGAGTTATATAGTAAAGTTCTCTCTGTCTGCTGCCACCACTAGGGTTCTGGTAAGAGCTTGCTGCATATTATTTATCTCAACAATAAACCAGTCTGTAGCAAACTACTAAATACCTGCAGAAACAGCATACTAATTATAATTATTACTTATTTAAGCATTGCTAGAATTGTACTCGGGCCCCTGCTACTACTTCAACTGACATTGCCTTTTCCAACCATGCCAGTGCTACTCATAATTGCTACAGATCATACTAGTTTGTGAAGAATGTTAAAAAAAACCCTCAAATTTAGCATCGAGGGGTCTTGTGTGGTGCAGAATCTTAAGGCAGCAGTATGCAGTCCTAAGCTCTCGTTCACGACCTGAAGGTTGTAAGTTCAATCCTTGCTTGGTTCACGTAGCTGGCTGAAGGTTGACTCAGCGTTCCATCCTTCTGAGGTCGGTAAAATGAGTACACAGCTTGCTGGGAGTAATAAATAAATTACCTGAGAGGACTGTGGAATAAGTTGGCTCTATACAAATAACAAGTCCCCTTACTGTAACTCTAGTATCTGTGTAAAAATTCAGAAGAATTTTAGCAGCATATATAACTTCCCATTGACTTTAGCTTGAAATGTAATTCGGATTTAATGGAAGTTGTTTTATTAATGTGTTCATTTTTTGTTTGTGAGAAAGGGTATGACATTTGTATATATAATTGTGCCTATGTCCCTTGTTTGACAATATGTCAACCACTTTCCTAACTGCTATGCATGTCAATTAGAGATATATAAAAATGTTCACTAAGGATCCATCCAGACCCCCAAAGATCAATAAATGAGAGGATCCTTAATCCCCATTCTCAGCAGGGACCTCATTGTACGAATGTTTAACTGTGATTTGTTAGCAATTGAATCTTGAAACATTTTTATAAACAAAGCTTTAATTTTGATAATACTGCAGTTTACCTATTCTGTTTAGAATTTTGGTTGTCCACTTCTGAAGTCACTGATTCAACTCCTTGGATTTACCTGTTTTTTTTTTTTGCATTGATTACTAAAAAAATGTGGTCTGATTGTTATTTAAGCCACAATAATAGATAAGCATAATTTAACTAAATTAATAACCCACCAGCAGTTGTACCATTCATGTCTTCTATTAAGCATATTGAGTAAACATCCACAGTGCAGGCAGGAAAATAAATGAACAATTGCATTTAATAACCTGCACATGCTCTTTTAGCATCAATCAGCTCTAGCAAATATTCCCTGTAGCTAAAATAAGATTTGCAAAACACTGAGAAGAAATGTTGGACCATTCCTCCCTGGAAATGTGATTCAATTCATCAATATTTCTAGGTTATCTTGCATGCATAGTCCTCTTCAGGTCATGTCACAGCAACTCAATAGGGTTAAGGTCAAGACTCTGACTTGGCCATCCCAAAGCATAAATCTTCTTTAGTTGATTTATTTGTGTGCTTTGTGTCAATGTCTTTTTGCATCACTTGAGACAGGCTGAAGTGAGGTTTTTTAGACAGCAGTGGCTTCCTTTGCAGTGTCCTACCATGAACAGCCTTTTTGTTCAGTGTTTCTCTAATATTAGATAAATGGAGAGGTTTTTGTGATTTGCAGAGTCTTTTGTCGCAACTCTTGGGTTCCTCCTCAGCTCTTTCAGAATTGGTTGTGATCTTGGAGTGATCTTAGCAAGAGTCCCACTCCTAGTGAGGGTATCAACAGTGCTTGATTTTTTCATTTGCAGATATTTGCCCGACTGTGAATTGATTTACACTGAGGTCATTAGCAATGCTCTTGTAGCTTTTTCTCTTTGTGAATTTCTATAACATGCTTTCTGAGGTCCTTTGAAAGTTGTTTGCATTGAGACATGTTTCACACGAATCAATCTCTCTTGAGAGCAGATTTGTCAATATACAGATATTGTGTGCCTTTAATAAATGGGCAAAACACCTGTAAAACTCACACTTCTAATCTCATCTCCTTAACTGAAACACCTTTTACCAATTAGCTCTTAAAGAGGTGTCAATAACACAGAGGTTTGCTTAAACTCCATTTACACACAACGATTGTCCTTTGAATGAATGAACAACTGAACGAATTAACAACTTGTTTGCATACAAATACTGTGCATTTGTACTTAAAGATAATCATTTGAAATCCTCTCCATTTCCCTCCTTAGCTAAAGTAAACACTGTATATGTTGTTTGCTCTGGTGGGTGTGTGTTTATGCAAGAAATCTTTGGCTAAGACTTTTTTAATAATGTGAAGAAAAGCCATTGTCATCTGCCACATGAGTAAACAAGTAGTCATTGTCTTTAGCACAATCAACCCTCTCCTTCAGTCATTTAGTTTTTCAAACGACTTAACAAATATTTAACCCAAGCAAAAAGCAAACAAACTAACAACCATTTTTATGCAGGCTGAAACTCAGCGATAAATGACAAGTGAACCAATAGTGCTTGGTGTCTTTGCATTTACACGTAAAGATTATTACTAGAGATGAGCGAACGTACTCGGATAGGCACTACTCGTCCGAGTAATGTGCCTTATCCGAGTACCTCCCCGCTCGTGCTGAAAGGTTCGGGTGCCGGCACGGAGCGGGGAGCTGCAGGGGAGAGCGGGGAGGAACGGAGGGGAGATCTTTCTCTCCTTCTCTCCCGCCCGCTCTGCCCCGCTCCCCGCTGCGACTCACCTGTCAGCAGCGGCAGCTCCCGAACCTTTCAGCACGAGCGGGGAGGTACTCGGATAAGGCACATTACTCGGACGAGTAGTGCCTATCCGAGTACGTTCGCTCATCTCTAATTATTACGCAAATTCATTTGTTTGAGCAAATTTTGAGTGATAATTGTTGCATGTAGATGGGCCTTTACTTTTTATCCCTGCACTGTGGATGTTTACTCTGTTACGGCACTCTGACCCCCTGAGCACCATGTGGGGTGCCCTGAACTTCCCGCACCCCACTGTCCCTGCCTACTTGCCTCGGCCCTGGCTAACACCAGGCGGACAACTGGACGGCGGTCCCTACCCTTGGCTAGGGACCTGGCGACCACACAGATGGAACTACCTAACAGGGGGCAGAGTGCAGACAAAGGAGGCAGATAGAGATACCAACAGAAATGCTGAGCAAAGACAAAGCTTAGAGAAAGGAACTGACTAGCAACCTAGCGAGCTGACTGAGGGGAACCAACAGACAGCACAGACTAGCAGCAGACTGAACCAATAACTGGCAGTGAGCTCAGGTCACTGCCAGCCTTATAACTGCAAAACTCCGCCCATGGGTGGAGAGTGGGAGGAGCCAACTCCCCCACTTACAATACAAGAGAGAGGAAGGGGTGCGGGCGGCACCCTACGGGCGTAGCCGTCCACGCCGCCGCACACTGACCGCCCCACGTCGCCGGGAGAGCCCAGACGTCACAGCTCTGGGATGCCGGAGCCGAAGCCAGAGCGGCGCGCGCCAACCGCGGGACCCCGCACTGCACTGTATGGTAACATACTCATTGTGTTCAATAAAATATATGAACAGTTATATATACATACATATATGAACAACTGTTTGTGTGTTATTAGTTATGATTTTGTTTTTCTGTAATAGTGAATAGTCAGACCACATTTTATTTTTAATCAATGCACGTAGGTCTTTCTGTATGCCTTTCATGCATTCTGTTGCCCAAAACTGCACACAATATGCTCTGTGTGGTCTGACTTGTGATTTCCCAGAATAAGTGCCAATCTGTTCTCCACAATCAAACATAACATTTATTAGTATTTTAAATTAAACTATCAAACCTACTATCTTACCCAATTGTACCTTATGCTGAACACTATTATAGAGAGCACCTTACCATATAGTAGTATTCAGTTCACTATTATTTTCTATTTTTAAATGACCATTAATTCTAGGGTGCAGTATAGCTGGCGAATAGGGTTCAACTATATTGCACTACCAATAATTTGCAGATACTACTAGATATATAGCCACATTACGTTTATAAAACAGGAACAGTAAACATCCACTAAAAGATTAACAAGTATATACAAAGCGAGAAAGAACCCTGGCCACATGGGCTTACAGTGTATAGGGGAGGGAAGGAGACAGTAGGTGAGGGTAGAAGGTACTTGTTTTGTGGTAGCAGCAGGCTTGTCTGAAGAGGTGGGTTTTCATTTTCCTTTTGAAACTTGCCCAGTTGGTAGAGAGTCTGATTGGTTGAAGTAGCAGTTCCAGAGTTTAGATGACGGTATGGGAGAAATCCTGAAAATGGTTATGTGTAAAGCACTCTAGGGGAGAGTAGAGGAGGAGTTCTTACAAGGCCTGGAGGCTATGAGCGGGGAGGTATTGGAAGATTAGGTCAGAGATGTATGGAGGTGACATGTTACTGACAGCCTTCTAAGTCATTGATAATAACTTGAATCATAGTCTCTGGCTTATAAGCAGTCAGTCAGGGAATTGGCAGAGAGGAGAAGCAGAATAGAAATGTGGAGTGGAGCTATGCGGTTTAGCCAAAATGGCATGAATTAAAAAGTGCAAATCTACAACAAAATTTAGGGAAATAAAAACAACTAGTCTAGAGCGGTGGCACAAAATTAGACAAAATTGTCTAAAAATGCATCAACTTTATCATACTGCATTAGCCAGTGTGATACATTTAGTGCATCTAGTCTAGTTCTAAGTTGTCTAAATTTAAGACAGTACTCATACAACTGCCTTAGATATTAAGTAGACGCAGGAGCAATTTTATAATTCTTTAAATTAAAAAACTGTTTTCCTTTCCTAAATTCCTCTTTTTCCTTTCCATTCTGGTTTTACCATGTGTTTTCCTTTCTTACTGATATGCTTCCATCTAAGCAGTTCTCCCCTTCCCTCCCACTCACTGGCTCTCTGCCTCTCTCCTTCCCTCTGAGCAATTTGCAATGGGAGTGGATGGGATGGGGGCGGAGCTAAGCTCCCGCCCTTTGTCCATAGCCGGCAATAGGAGTGAGCAGGACAGAGCAGAGCTTAGCTTCAACCATCCCACCCACTCCCATTGCAAATTGCTCAGAGGGGAGGAGATAGGCAGAGAGCCAGGAAGGGGGAACTGCTTAGATGGAAGCATATATCAGCTAGCTGTGAAAACGCCGGTTGATATACGCTCGTGTAAATAAGCCCTTAGTGATTTAACCAGAAATTACAAAATTACCAAACACATAAATGAAGAAACATAGATTCATTTAATTTTATCCAAAGCTGATATGCTAACTTACCAGTACGTTATACAAATTTAGAATTTTGACTTTGTACTTTTATTATTTATACACTTTTATAACACTATGTGTTATAAAGTGCCACTATATTCCAGCAATGAATCTGAATATAAATTAAGTAATTAAAAAGATACATATTTAGTGACTGCCATTTCACATATTCCTCACACACTTCCATGACTGCTTTTACTGATGGAAAGAAATAAGACGAGCTTTGAATGTCACTAAATGCCAATGCAATTCAGATAGCGAAGAGTAGGAGTATAGATTCACAGCACTTATCATAAGTAAATGTTGAATTTAAGACTCTATATTTTTAAAACATATGCTCTCTAAAGATTTAAATCCCTTTAAATGTTGATGAAAAATGTCATTTAAAATGTGCTTTCAAGAAAGAGTTCAATAGAGAAAAACTGATTTGCAATGCTTTTTATTTAAATGTTAACCTGATATTTAATACATTATAGAAAGCAAGAAAAAGTAAATCAAGAAATTTGTTTTATTTTATTTATCATTTGTATGAAATTCTGTCATTCTGCTGTTTTTAAAATAAAATGTGAATGTAAGTTTTAGCTATTAGCAAAAACTAGCTGTTAAATATTACATCAATGATTACTAAAATATTGATTCAAGTCCTACAAAAGTTTTATCTGCTTAATAAATATCATTTCTGATTGTTTAAAGGTGGATTTTGAACTATCATATGACCACCAGAGCATTAAGAACAAACAGTTTTTTATATGACAAGGTGAATTTGATTTTCTTAAATTTTGCCTCTTCCAATCTAGTGACTGTGTAACTGCACTGCGGTGTAAAATACCTTTAAAGGGAATCAGTCACCAATGTTTTTGCAGCCCTCACTGAGAGCACTTTAAGATAATGCCTGTCAACATTAATTACAGTGATATGTCTACTGTGTGCCTCAGGGCAGTAGTCTTGGAGAATCTTGTATTTTATTAGTAGCAGCCAGATACAGTATTAGTCTTGCATATTCATGAGCTGCAGGCTAGCCACATCCACCCTACAGACACTGATTGGCAGCTATGTCTCTATGCCCATTGATAGGCAGACAGATGCCAATCAATGGCTAAAGGGTGGTGCCGCTGTAGATAGCCTGCAGCTCATGAATAACCAGGACTACTTTAATTGGTCCTCTATGCATGTGCTACTACTGATATAATGCAAGTTTTTCCAAAATTACTGCACAGATACCAAAAACAGACATATCACTGTAATTCACATGCCTGTCATTACCTTGTGCTTCCCTCAGAAATGGGTGCAAAAAGATGTTGACAGAGTCTGAGAGCAATCACAATTGTTGTAAATGAGGATACGAATGCCAAGAAATACTAGCATGAGATAAATTTCAGTGCGTATTCAAACTTATACAGTTTATAGCTGAAGTTAGAAAGAGAAAATTAGGGAAGCTAAATGAGACAACAGTGAAATTCAAACCCAACTTAGAACCATTCAAGTACTTAAAATTAAAAAAAAAGGAAACTCAAAATGAATCATACTTCAGAAAAAAGAGAAATCACACCATAGTAAGAATAGAGGATTTTGATATAAGTGGATAGTAAACTACATATAAAGGAAAACATTTTGATGATTTTATAGATATGAGAGTAATTTAAGAATAATGGTTTAAAACTAGAGATAAGCGAGTACCGAAATGCTCGGGTGCTCGTTGCTCAAGTCGAACTTTTCGTAATGCTCGAGAGCTCGTTTAAAGTAATGAACCCCATTGAAGTCAATGGGCGACTTGAGCATTTTTGTATGGGACTGATGCTCCGCATAGGTGATGACTTGTCAAACACCAGAAAACATCAGAAAGTCATGGAAACACCACAGAAACAGATAGGGAAGGGCAGGGGCAGCATGCATGGCTGCATCTGAGGCTCCCAGGTCCCACTATTAAGCCACAATGGGGACAAGAGTCTGGCCTCACCCCCCTAACAATTTACTTCAGACAAACCCTCATTAGCAAGGCACACACGCTGGGACATCTTAGCTAAGCACCACACTACCTGCAACCAAGGACAATCACTGCCTGCGCGTGATACCACTGCGTCTTCTCCTGGGTTACATGCTGGCATTGCTGTCCAACCCCCAGCACGACCCTGCGTCCACAGCACACACAAAAGTTTCCCTGCGCAGCGTTCAGCTGCCCTCATGCCACACGCTCGCTTTATAGCCACTCCACCCTCATTTCCATTTATAAGTGCGTACTGGATGAGGAGTAACCGGAGGCACACACTGCAGAGGGTTGGCAGGGCTAGGTAGCGACCCTCTTTGAAAGTGTGGGCGATAGCCCACAATGCTGTTGAGAATTGATGATAAATTGACGTATGATCATCATTCCAATCCTGTGCCACCACCGTCACAAAATTTTCAGGAGCCGCAAATGTGGACATAAAGGGGACTCAGGTGCCAGCACTTCTACGCATCTCCACAATGCAGCAATACCCTGTGTGGGAAGCACGTGAGCGGGCCCAGGGTCAGGCACTGTTCCAGCCTTCACCTTGTGTGACCCAAGATGCCGTGAGTTACATAGCAATGGGAAATCCATGTGTCCCCACACAATTCATTCTGTGTAGGTGTCAGATAGCTCAACACCGCAATGGAAAGTCTTTGAGTTCCTTGGGCTTGCCTATGCTGTCGGTGCTCAAAGATTGTATTACACAGGAAGAAAGCAGAGTGCCCAAACAAGGAAGAGTTTCACCCCCCCCCCCCCCAGGACCTCGGCCTTGGCTCACATTTCTGCCTAAGTCAGTCAGTGTATTTGTGCCAGATAGGTAAAACACCGTGATGAGAAGTCTTTGTGAACCCACAGCATAGGCTGTAACATTTATGTAGCAAAAGTATAGGCAGACCCCAGTAACTTTTTTGTAGCAAAAGTATAGGCGAACCCCTCAAACCATTCAGTAGAAAAGGTATAGGCAGACCCCAGTAACATTTCTGTAGCCAAAGTATAAGTGGACTCTAGTAACATTTCTGTATCAGAAGTATAGGCGAGACCCTCAAACCATTAAGTAGAAAAGGTATAGGCAGACCCCTGTAACATTTCTGTAGCCAAAGTATGGGCGGACCCCAGTAACATTTCTGTAGCAAGAGTATAGGCGAACCCATCAAACCATTCAGTAGAAAAAGTATAGGCAGACCCCAGTAACATTTTTGTAGCCGAAGTATAGGCGAACTCCAGTAACATTTCTGTAGCAAAAGTATAGGCAAACCCCTCAAACTATTCAGTAGAAAAGGTATAGGAAGACCCCAGTAGAATTTATGTTGCCAAAGTGTAGGCGGAACCCAGTAACATTTCTGTAGCAAAAGTATAGGCAGACCCCAGTAACATTTCTGTAGCAAAAGTATAGGCGAACCCGTCAAACCATTCAGTAGAAAAGGTATAGGCAGACCCCAGTGACATTTCTGTAGCCAAAGTATAGGCGGACCCCAGTAACATTTCTGTAGCAAAAGTATAGGCAAACCCCTCACACCATTCAGTAGCAAAGATATAGGCAGACCCTAGTAACATTTCTGTAGCAAAAGTGTAGGTGAACCCCTCAAACCATTCAGTAGAAACTGTATAGGCAGACCCCAGTAACATTTCTGTAGCAGAAGTATAGGCGGACCCCAGTAACATTTATGTAGCAAGAGTTTAGGCGAACCCCTCAAATCATTCAGTAGAAACTGTATAGGCAGACCTCAGTAACATTTCTGTAGCAGAAGTATAGGCAGACCCCAGTAACATTTCTGTAGCAAGAGTTTAGGTGAACCCCTCAAATCGTTCAGTAGAAATTGTATAGGCAGACCCCCAGTAACATTTCTGTAGCGAGAGTATAGGCAGACTCCAGTAACATTTCTGCAGCAGAAGTATAGGCGGACCCCAGTAACATTTCTGTAGCAAAACTATAGGCAGATCCCTGTAACACTTCTTTAGCAAAAGTATAGGCGGACCCCAGTGACATTTGTGTAGCAAAAGTATAGGCAAACCCCTCAAACCATTAAGTAGAAACTGTATAGGCAGACCCCAGTAACATTTCCGTAGCAAAAATATAGGCAAACCCCTCAAATCATTCAGTAGAAACTGTATAGGCAGACCTCAGTAACATTTCTGTAGCAAGAGTATAGGCGGACCCCAGTAACATTTCTGTAGCAAAAGTATAGGCGGACCCCAGTAACATTTCTGTAGCAAGAGTATAGGCGGACCCCAGTAACATTTCTGTAGCAAAAGTATAGGTGGACCCCTGTAACATTTCTGTAGCAAGAGTATAGGCGAAACCCTCAAACCATTCAGTAGAAAAGGTATAGTCAGACCCCAGTAACATTTCTGTAACAGAAGTATAGGCGTACCCCAGTAACATTTCTGTAGCAAAAGTATAGGCGAACCCCTCAAACCATTCAGTAGAAAAGGTATAGCCAGACCCCAGTAACATTTCTGTAGCCAAAGTATAGGCGGACCCCAGTAACATTTCTGTAGCAAAAGTATAGGCAAACCCCTCACACCATTCAGTAGCAAAGATATAGGCAGACCCCAGTAACATTTCTGTAGCAAAAGTGTAGGTGAACCCCTCAAACCATTCAGTACAAACTGTATAGGCAGACCCCAGTAACATTTCTGTAGCAGAAGTATAGGCGGACCCCAGTAACATTTATGTAGCAAGAGTTTAGGCGAACCCCTCAAATCATTCAGTAGAAACTGTATAGGCAGACCTCAGTAACATTTCTGTAGCAGAAGTATAGGCAGACCCCAGTAACATTTCTGTAGCAAGAGTTTAGGTGAACCCCTCAAATCGTTCAGTAGAAATTGTATAGGCAGACCCCCAGTAACATTTCGGTAGCGAGAGTATAGGCAGACTCCAGTAACATTTCTGCAGCAGAAGTATAGGTGGACCCCAGTAACATTTCTGTAGCAAAACTATAGGCAGATCCCTGTAACACTTCTTTAGCAAAAGTATAGGCGGATCCCAGTGACATTTGTGTAGCAAAAGTATAGGCAAACCCCTCAAACCATTAAGTAGAAACTGTATAGGCAGACCCCAGTAACATTTCCGTAGCAAAAGTATAGGCAAACCCCTCAAATCATTCAGTAGAAACTGTATAGGCAGACCTCAGTAACATTTCTGTAGCAAGAGTATAGGCGGACCCCAGTAACATTTCTGTAGCAAAAGTATAGGCGGACCCCAGTAACATTTCTGTAGCAAGAGTATAGGCAGACCCCAGTAACATTTCTGTAGCAAAAGTATAGGTGGACCCCAGTAACATTTCTGTAGTAAGAGTTTAGGCGAACCCCTCAAATCATTCAGTAGAAACTGTATAGGCAGACCCCAGTAACATTTCTGTAGCGAGAGTATAGGCGGACCCCAGTAACATTTCTGTAGCAAAACTTTAGGCAGATCCCTGTAACATTTCTTTAGCAAAAGTATAGGCGGACCCCAGTAACATTTCTGCAGCAAGAGTATAGGCGGACCCCAGTGACATTTCTGTAGCAAAAGTATAGGCGAACCCCTCAAACCATTAAGTAGAAACTGTAAAGGTAGACCACAGTAACATTTCTGTAGTAAAAGTATAGGCAAACCCCTGTAACATTTCTGTAGCAAGAGTATAGGCGGACCCCATAACATTTCTGTAGCAAAAGTATTTCCTGACCCCTGTAACATTTCTGTAGCAAGAGTATAGGCGAACCCCTGTAACATTTTTGTAGCAAGAGTATAGGCGAACCTCAGTAACATTGGTGTACCAAGAGTATAGGTGAACACTTGTAAAAATTTGTTTACCAAGAGTATATGCGAAGCCTGGAAAAATTAGTTTGCTAACAGTATTGATAATGACCTGAAAAATTGGTGTACCAAGGTGCTTAACCGCGATGGCCGGTGAAACCCACAAACATTTTTTAAAGATACAGCTCGTTATTGGTTAATTTGTAACAGAGCCCGGAGGCAGCCCTCCGCAAAAATTGGTTTTATTTTAATTTTTAAAACTTTAAAAACTGATAAAACTTTTAAAGGTTTTAAACAGAGCATTTTAGGCCTTTTAGAAATTGGCAGTTCAGCGTTATGACATGCTGTTTTAGGAGGAGGAGTAGTAATAATATCCAAGAGGGATACACAAAGCTAATTATCCCCTTTTTTGGGGTGATAGAGAATGCATATTTCTTCTGTTGCAGCGAAACAATTCTTTAGGATTCGCTGCTTTCCACCGGTGGAGAAGAGAAGTCTGGGGACATCCAGCCTTTGTTCATCTTTATGAGGGTAAGCATGGCAGCGCTGTCAGTTGACAGGCAAGTACGCTTATCCGTGATGATTCCCCCACCTGCACTAAACACCCTCTCTGACAAGATGCTAGCAGCAGGGCAGGCCAGCACCTCCAAGACGTAAAGCGCAAGTTCGTGCCACATGTCCAGCTTTGACACCCAATAGTTTATGGAGCAGAAGAATCACAGAGGACGGTGGTACAATCGACTACATATTCCCTCACCATCTTTTTACAGTGCTCCCTCCGACTCAGCCTTGACTGGGAAGTGGTGACACAGTCTTGCTGGGGAGCCATAAAGCTGGCAAAGGCTTGGAGAGTGTTCGCCTGCCTGGGCTGGACATGCTGCCTGATCCCTGCGCTTCCCCTGCTAGTTGGCCCTCTGAACTAGCACTGTAAGATGGGAACTTTAGCATCACTTTTTCCACCAGGGCCCTGTGGTATTGCATAACCCATGTACCCCTTTCCTCTTCGGGAATGAGAGGGGAAAGGTTCTCCTTATACCGTGGGTCAAGAAGGGTGTACATCCAGTAATCCATGTGGGCCAGAATGCGTCTAACGCGAGGGTCACGGGAAAGGCAGCGTAACATGAAGTCAACCATGTGTGCCAGGGTCCCAGTACACAACACATCGCTGTCCTTACTAGGAAGATGACTTTCAGGATCCTCCTCCTCTTCAGCCCATAAACGCTGAACAGATAAGAGGCAAGCAGTATAGGTACCCTCTGCAGTGTAGCCAGCTGTCTCTTCCCCCTCCTCCTCCCCCTCCCCCTCCTCCTCCTCTCCCTTCAAAATGCGCTGAGATATAGACATGAGGGTGGTCTGGCTATCAAGTGACATACTGTCATCCCCGTCTCCTGTTCCAACTGCAAACCTTCGGCCTTTATGCTTTGCAGTGAACTTCTCAGCAGGCAAAGCAGCGGGACGGTAACGAAAGCTAGAGGTCGGTCTGCTCTGTCAGACACTGCAGCAGCTGGGCGGCCGTGTGCCTCTTGTCACCTAAGCTGATTAGTTTCAGCACGGCTTGTTGACGCTTGCCCACCGCTGTGCTGCCGTGCACTACCAACTGCTGGCGACATGTTCACACTTCTTAATTGAGAGGTAGAGGTGGTGGAGGAGGAGGAGGGGGAGGGTTTGGAGGATGTGGCATAAAACGCCACAGATAACAGCAGCGAGGTAGGACCTGCTATTCTCGGTATGGGTAGGACGTGAGTGGTCCCAGGCTCTGACTCGGTCCCCTCCTCCACCAAGTTCACCCAACGTGCCGTCAGGGAGAAATAGTGGCCCTGCCCGCCAGTACTTGTCCACGTGGCCATGGTTAAGTGGACCTTCCCAGTAACCGTGTTGGTGAGGGCACGATTTTTGTTGTGGGAGACAAGCTGGAGTAGGGCGGGGACGGCACACCGGGAAAAATAGCGGCAACTGGGGACCGAGTGGCGCGGGACCGCCGCCGCCATCATGTTTTTGAAAGCCTATGTTTCCACAAGCCTGTACGGCAGCATCTCCAGGTTGATTAATTTGGCAACGTGCACATTTAAAACTTGTGCATGCGGGTGGGTGGCAGCGTATTTCCGCTTTCGCTCCAACGCTTGTGTTAGCGACAGCTAAACGCTGTGCTGAGAGACATTGCTGGATGGAGTGGAGGACGGTGGAGGTGAAGGTGTGGGTGCAGGCCGGGAGGCGCTTGTGCCTGTGTCCTGGGAGGGGGATTGGATCTGTGTGCCAGGTTGTGGCACAGGGGAAGAGGCAGTAGTGTGACCTGGAGGCGGTGAATGGCCTTCGTCCCACCTTGTGGGGTGCTTGGCCATCACATGCTTGCGCATGCTGGTGGTGGTGAGGCTGGTAGTGGTGGCTCCCCGGCTGATCTTGGTGCGACACAGGTTGCACACCGCTATTCGTCGGTCGTCCGCGCTCTCACTAAAAAAACATCAACACCTTTGAACACCTAGCCCTCTGCACGGAGGCTTGCCCCGAGGGGGTGCTTTTGGAAACAGTTGGGGGATTCTTCACTTTGGCCCTGCCTCTACCCCCTGGCCACTCCACTGCCTCTTCCAACCTGTTCTGCTGCTGCACTTGCCTCCCCCTCTGAAGCCATGTCCTCAGTAGGCTTAGCAGACCAGGTGGGGTCAGTTACCTCATCGTCCAGCTGCTCTTCCTCCGAATCCTCTGTGTGCTCCTCCCTCGGACTTACTGCCCTTACTACTACCTCACTGACAGACAACTGTGTCTCATCATCCTCATTCATAAAAAGCTCTTGAGACATTTGCCAGAAGTCCCCAGCCTCATCACCCGGACTCCGCGAACTTTCTAAAGGTTGGGCATCAGTCACAACAAACTCCTCAGGTGAGAGAGGAACCGTTTTTTCCCACTCATGGCAGGGACCCAAGAACAGTTCCTGGGAGTCTGCCTGCTCAGAATATGTCATTTTTTAATGGAGTGAGGAGGCTGGGAGGAAGGAGGAGCAGCCAGAGGATTCAGAGTTGCAGTCCCTAGGCCGGGAGTAGTGGACTGCGTAGAAGACTGGGTTGTCGATACATTGCTGGACGCGTTTTCTGCCATCCACGACAGGACCTGCTTGCACAGCTCTGTTTGTAATAAAGGTCTACCATGCGGACCCGTAAATCTTGATATGAAGCTAGGGAGCCCAGAAACTTGCCTCTCTCCTAATCCTGAAGCAGCCAGCTGTGATTTACCACACCCAGGAACTCGGCATGTGCCCACAACCTCACTTGGACGCCCGCGTCCACGTCCTCGACCCTTACCCCTACTCCTCAACATGGCAAGTTAAGAATAGAGCAGGGCCCAAATAAATTACCCCACTGTACAGCACTGACAACTGTGGCTAATTCACCGCAGACAGAGACTTGTAGATAGCAGAGGCTCTATGCTGTGACTTGAAAAAATTAACCCGTTGTCTTGCGCTGATACCTAGGGGTAATTTACCTCTCACAGAGACTTGTAGATAAGAGAGGCTGTGTGAAGTGGGAGAAAACTGTAAAGTCAGTGGATAGTGCTGGTAACTGCTGCTATCTCAACCCCACCAAGGAAAGGGTATTGTGAGACGCTCTGCACAGCGGCAAAGCTGAAATACTTTGCAGTTGCCCCGGTAATATTACAGTATTGTTTAGCAATGAGACCTCTGTCTAATGCACTGCAGACACAGAACAGTATAACTGAACTACTTTGCAGTAGGCTAGGAAATATTAGAGTGCAGTTTCACGGTGAGAGCTGGTTGTACGGCACTGCAGGCTGAGATCGCTATTACTGCAAGGCTGGGAACAGGCCTATATGTGTAATACAAAAATTGATGCACTACTGCTCCAGCCAGCCACAACTGTAAAGCACTCGGTCAGATGTAGCCCTAAGAAGGACCGTTGGGGTTCTTGTACGGAGAATCAGGACTGTATAACTTTCCCTATAGAAGCAGCTCTGCCCTTAAACTCTGCGTTATGCACTGCAAGCTGAGAACGCTATAACTGAAAGGCTGAGAACAGGCCTAGTTGTGAAATACAAAAGTTGGAGCACTACTGCTCCCAGCCAGCCACAACTGTGCACTCGGTCAGATGTAGCCCTAAGAAGGACCGTTGGGGTTCTTGCACAGATGATCAAGAGTCCTGTAAAACTTTCCCTATATAGGCAGCTCTGTCCCTAAACTCTGCGTAATACACTGCAGACTGAGAACGCTATAATTAAAAAGGCCTGCACAGCCCGAGATGCTTAAAAAAAAATTTGGTGCACTACTGCTCCCAACCAGCAACAACAGTAATGCACACGATGTGGAGTAGCCCTAAGAAGGACCGTTGGGGTTCTTGACAACAGGATCCTACTCTAACACTGTCCCAATATCAGCAACAGCACTATCCCTAACCTCTGCCAGCATCCGTCTGAGGCGAGCCGCGGGAGAGAATATTTTAAGTACTCGGCGGTCACCTGATCGGCCCAGCCACTCACTACTGGGGGGGGGAGGGGGTTGGCACGTCACAGCAGGAAGTGGTAATGCCTTCCCCGCATGTTTATTGGCTAGAAAATGGCTCTAAACTTGTGGGGAAGGAAATGCAATTGACTCGAGTACGGCGTCGTGTTCGTCTCAAGTAAGGAGCATCTCAAGTACCCTAATACTCGAACGAGCATCAAGCTCGTACGAGTATGCTCGCTCATCTCTATTTAAAACACATCTTTCCTACAACCAGTTTTCACACCTTTCAAAGCAACGGGTCGGCAGTGGAAAAATCAAACTACTAATGACCACTTGTCAGTTAGTATGTGAGTGCTTCTCATGCCCTGCCACCTGTTTTTGTAATGAAAGGTCCTACAACATATATAAAACACAGAGCTTGACCGGCAGAAGAACAACAAAGTTAGGGCTCTTGAAAAGGGGAGGACAAAAATAACAAAATCAGAATACAATTAAGCCGTTATTATCTCAGACACAACTTAGCGATCCTAACAGAAGACACCGACCTACCACCACCACAGAGATTCAGTGAGCTAAAGGACCTGTGGTGACATCACCGCTGTGGGAGGAACCAAGCTGTGTTTGTCTTCTGTGGGGATCAAGATGCATGTAGTAGAGCTTTGTGTGTGATGTTTGGGGATCATAATGGATGTACCATGTAGCAGAGCTGTGTGTGTGAATCAGGATGCAGCAGAGCTTTGTGTGTAATGTGCTGTGTATGTAATGTGTGGGAATCAGGATAGATGTAGTACAGCTGTGTGTAGGATGTGTAGGGATCATAATGGATGTACCATGCAGCACAGCTATGTGGCACATTGCGCCACCAGAAACACTGGCACTATAATTTCCTAATAATTACCAGTACAATTTATAAAAATTAATTGTTCTTACAAACAAATGTCCTTGTTTTAGTAATCATGCTTCCAGATATTTTAATATCAGTAAAGATACGTCAGCATTAGAGGTAGAAAGAGCTTTCTTTTCAAACCTTTATTCATTCCATATTAAAACAGGAAGGTTCGGCAACATTTCGACCTATGTGGTCTTTGTCAAGCCTGACAAAGACCACATAGGTCGAAACATTACCGGTCCTTCCTGTTTTAATATGGAATGAATAAAGGTTTGAAAAAAAAAGCTCTTTCTACCTCTACCTCTACCGTTGTGCATCCAGCCAAAAGATTAGGGCCACAATGGGTATGTCTCTGAACACGGGACAAACAGGGGTATCCATTTTGGGGTGCAAGTCTTCATTCATATGTGTGCTGTACCAAAAAAGCAGTTTTTAAAACCACATAATTGCCAAAAAAAACGAAAATCACATTTTTTCCTTTTGCTTTCCTTGAATTAATTCAAAAACTGTGGGGTCAAAATGGGCAGTACACCCCTAGATAAATTCGTTAGGGGGTCTAGTTTTCAAAATGGGGTCATTTGTGGGGGTTCTCTTTGGTTTTGGCCGCTCAAGAGGTCTACAAATGTGCTATGGGGCCTAAAATGCCTTCAAGGAAAATTTATGTTCTGAAAGACACCGACTACTCCTTTCATTTTGGGCCCGGTTGTGCATCCACACATAAGATTAGGGCCACAATGGGTATGTCACTGAACACGGGACAAACAGGGGTATCCATTTTGGAGTGCAAGGCTTCATTCATGTGTGTGCTGTACCAAAAAAGCAGTTTTTAAAATGACAGAATTGCCAAAAAAACAAAAATCACATTTTTTTCGCTTTGCTTGAATTCATTCAAAAACGGTGGGGTCAAAATGGGCAGTACACCCCTAGATAAATTCGTTAGGGGGTCTAGTTTTCAAAATGGGGTCACTTGTGGGGGTTCTCTTTGGTTTTGGCCGCTCAAGAGCTCTACAAGTGTGCTATGGGGCCGAAAACGCCTTCAAGCAAAATTTATGTTCTGAAAGACACCGAATACTCCTTTCATTTTGGGTCCCGTTGTGCATCCAGACATAAGATTAGAGCCACAATGGGTATGTTTCTGAACACGGGAGAAACAGGGGTATCCATTTTGTGGTGTAAATCCTCATTTTCATGGGCAATATAGGAAAAAAATATGTCTTTAAAATGACATATTTGCAAAACTATGAAATTTTATTTTTTCTCCTCTAAATTGAATTAATTCCTGAAAAAACTGGTAGGGTCAAAATACTCATGACACCCCTCAGTGAATACATTAAGGGGTGTCGTTTTTAAAATAGGCTCATTTGGGGGGGGTATCTATTATTCTGACACTCATGAGCCTTTGCAAACTTGGCTTGGTGCAGGAAAACAAAGTGTTCCTCAAAATGCTGAAAAGTAATGTTAAATTTGTACGTCCTATAAATGGTTAAAAAAAACACAAAAGTTTTTCAAGTGTGCATTCAGAATGAAGTAAACAGATGGAAATATATATCTTATCAAAAATGTGTACAGTATGTTTGGACATATTTGAGATATTACAGTTGAAAATTTGAAAAAAAAAAGACAATTTTTTCAAAATGTTTCCAATATTTTTTTAATAAATATACACAAATTATATCGGTCTCTTTTTACAACCAAAATGAAGTACAACATGTGGCGAAAAAACAATGTCAGAATCACTTGGATATGTAAAGCCTTTACGGAGTTATGCTACGTTAAACGACGCATGTCAGATTTCCAAAATTTGGCTCCGTCACTAAGGCGCAAACAGGCTTCGGCACTAAGGGGTTAATGTAACCAAGGAAGCAGGTGAAATACGTAATAAGAAATGCTATTTTTGTGACAGGTGGAGTAAATTCACAATGAAATGCAGTTTAGGAAATGTAGTAGACAAGCTAAAGGTCAGGACAAGTAGCGGGCTGGTAAAAGTTAAAAGACAAGCTGGGTCAGTAATGGAAAATACAAACAATCAAGAACAGTCCTGAAGTCAATAGAACCCTATTACACCGGAACAGAAGATGGGGGAAAGATTCTTATGAATCCTATGACTGCTGATCATTTGGTTGTATTGGTTTGTGCTGGCCTGGTAATAAGTAACAATCAGCATGTATACATGTGGCACAAAATTAGTTAGACCAGGCGAGTAGAGTCAGAGAGGAGAAGGTTGTGAATGACGGCCCCAAATACTGCTAGGATGAAGGAGCAAGAGGATGAGCAGTTCAGCTCTAAGACCAGGGGCTGGGCAGAGGAGCAGGACATTGCTATGGAGGCCCTAAGGTAGTGGCTGAACTGTGACAGGAATCAGTGTGAATTTTCAAAATTTTCCTGATCAACAGAAAGGAAAACAGATGCAATTCCCATGCCCAGAGATTTTTATGTCAGGAAGTAAGTGAATAGGTGCCATTGAATACATTAATTATTGTGTGAATTAAATACTTTTACAATTCTTATTGGCTAAATAATATCATGCAACTTCCTTTGCCTTGTAGGTTTTTATAAATAAAGAATGGAACATAGTAACCCAGAAACTCAGAAAGTCTCTTTGATGTGCCGTGGATGGTGCAGAATAAACATTAGAACTATATAAAGGCACAAGAAAAGTGCACATCTGTAGTGAAACGATAAAGTGCCCAAAGCTGTGCTGTTCAGTTTTGCAAGCTGTGACTTACACAGCTTGATAAAGCAGACAGGAGACTCTGAAGTCTGCCAGCGCTATTCGGCTAGTACTGCAGTGTAGTCTCCGAAAACAAACAGGGAAGCTCCAGTGGTACACATCCAGGGATCCAGAAGAGATAAGTGTCACTTCTTTCATTGGCGCTTATCTTTCCTGGGTTCCTGGATGTGAGCTGTTGGAGCCACCTTGTTTCTTTTCACAGAATTAACTTTTTAGTTTTCGACAATTATGGCATTTCTGTGCCCATAATGTTGCGCCACACTCCTGATTTTGCAAGTAGGGTCTCCTATGTATGGCAAAACCTAGTTCGTGGCTGTTATCTGCTGTCTGGGCACAAAGCATGGCTCAAAAGGAAAGCAGAATCATGCAACATTTGAGGCTTACTTTTGTGATATTTCTTAACACAATCATCTAGGGATGTAATGAGCTTTTTGAATACATAATTAGATTTTTTATAAAAATGAATATGCAAAGGTTGGTGCAGTGTATAATTTGCAATTTTTCCATAGTTATAGCCTTTCAGCGGTCAAATTTATGTGTGGAGCTTGTGCCACTGGAGACAACAATGACACAATTTGTTACAGTGATTTTCCTGGGTGCATGTGGTCATAAAATGCTGCATGGACACCTTAGAAATAATGGAGGGGCATATGTCTTTAATGATTCTAATGGTGTTATCCAACCTTTTTAAACTAAGTGTAAGGGACAGCGCTCCAGCTCACAAGAACCGCGGAGGTATAACCAAATTTAAAGTAAAGGCAGGACTTAACCGGTGCCAGTGGGATAACCCAGGAAAGGGTCAGCCACCAACACCTCCATGTCCTGGTCAGCGTGTAAAAAATCCACAAAATAGAGTCCACGGGCATAGTTCTTCAATTCCGACTTGTAAACAGGAGAGCTTGCCCAGCCAGTCGTACCCCTGTACGACCATGAAACAAAGCGTCAGAATGAAAGAGGAAAAAAAGGCTCGGCACTCCAGTAGGAAAAAACCCAAAGGGAAACTAAAGATCAATTTATGAACTTTAATATAAAATTCTGTACAACGCATTTCGTCGCGAACACCGTGACTTTTTCAAGTACAACAAACATAAATTACTCCATGTCTGTAAGGTGCACGTTTTACTAATAAAGCAGGAATATCTACAATGCAAGCAGTCTCCCGACAGTGAATTATATTTAAACATAAATTACATCGTTCAGTATATATGTAAAAACAGGGACTTACATTTTCAAATGGTCAATGGTCAATAGTCGGGAGGCATCCTGGATGTGTGCGGACCACTTCCGGAGTGTCATAAGGTGACGGGTGACGTGAACGCGCTCACCCGGCATGTGTACAGACCACGTCCGGGTATCGCACGAGGCGCATGACGTAGGAACCTGCTACACCCAAGGTGGCAACGATCCAAGCAAGAAAGGACACAGTTCACACAAACACCCAGGGATTGCATACCACACAAAACATCATGCACCCAGAACAAGACTGTTCACCTCATTCCCAGCCACCTGCACAGATACACAAAGCAAGTCATAGCAGATGAAGGCAAATTAGTAATCGCAAGTCAAGATAGGGTGAGTGCCCTCATGTATTATTGAGAAACTTTTTCTAGCTGGTCGTTGGTATGTGTATGCTGATGTGGACACCAAGGAGACGGGCATGTCGAAAGACAACCTGCTGTGATGTGAAGGTAAACCAAAGTCAGATGCAGAAATAAAGCAGATTTCAGATATTTATTTGAGAATAAAGCCCAAGGGGCTAAATTCAGAGTAAAAAAAGAAACTAAAGTTTCACATAGAAGCCGGTAATATGTCACAATAACATTGCTTTCTCCAGGGCTGGCTGTCACTTACCTGTACATACATATTTAAAATCGACTGCCTAGTTTGAGGGTTCTAACACATCTAACAGTTGGATGAAAAGCTTAAAGACATACCAAATACAGTGCAAATATGTAGCTATTTAAACTAAACCATATCAAATTGTCATTGAGAACTCTAGTTTTTAATCTCAATACAAGAGAGTTTATCGCTGAATAAAAATATCTATAATTACATATTCACAGGAACAGCTTACATTTAATGAGCCCCTTGCAGAGTCCAGCGATATAATTCCAAAACTTTGTTAATATCTATGAAGATAAGTTGATTAAAATACAAAAAAAACACATTCTTTTAGCTTTGAGTGTCCAAAATAGCACAGTTGAATTCTAGATTTGCTTATACAGTAATTGCCAGTTCACAGTGCTTAATGTGGATCAAAAAGAAGCAATAAAATATTCACTTTCCATACATCAGAATACCGCTAAATATAAATAATTTATTAGTGAAATATTGAAGTAACGGTAATATATATTGCTTACAATTTAAGACTCTCATGCAACACATCAATATGGCACTACAATGTGTAGTATATGAATATCTTTACTAGAGATGAGCGAGCACCAAAATGCTCGGGTGCTCATTACTCGAGTCGAACTTTCAGTGATGCTCGAGAGTTCGTTTCGAGTAACGAACCCCATTGAAGTCAATGGGCGACCCGAGCATTTTTGTATATCGCCGATGCTCGCTAAGGTTTTCATTTGTGAAAACCTGGGAAATTCAAGAAAGTGATGGGAACGACACAGAAACGAATAGGGCAGGCGAGGGCCTACATGTTGGGCTGCATCTCAAGTTCCCAGGTCCCACTATTAAGCCACAATAGTGGCAAGAGTGAGACCTCCCCCCCCCCCCATACTGTCAGCATAAAGATCGTTCTCCTCTGCCACAGCTGTAACAGCTGTGGCAGAGAAGAACGATGTTAGCCCATTGAATTCAATGGAGCCGGCAATACAGCTGGCTCCATTGAAAGCAATGGGCTGCCGGCGATCGCGGGATGAATTGTCGGGAAGGGCTTAAATATATAAGCCCTTCCCTGCAATTCTTCCAGAAATGTGTAAAAATTAAAAAAAAATATACTCACCTTGTCCCGGCAGAACGATGTTAGCCCATTGAATTCAATAGAGCCGGAAATACAGCTGGCTCCATTGAAAGCAATGGGCTGCCGGCGATCGCGGGATGAATTGTCGGGAAGGGGTTAAATATATAAGCCCTTCCCTGCAATTCATCCAGAAATGTGTAAAAATAAAAAATAAATATATATACTCACCTGGTCCCGGCAGACAGAGTTCAGCGCGGCCAGCGGCAGTCCTCCTGAACTGCTCTGAACAGCTGTGAGTAGTATTCAGCAGCCGGGGATTTAAAATCCCCGCCTGCTGAATGAGCTGCCTCTAATTGGTCACAGCCTGACCAATCAGAGGCAGATTCCACTCACACACCCATTCATGAATTTATGAATGGGTGAGGGACTGCTGCCTCTCATCTGGTTGGTCCCGCTGAGCCAATCAGAGGCAGCAGTTCTGCCGGGACAAGGTGAGTATATATATATATTTTTTTTTTACACATTTCTGGATGAATTGCAGGGAAGGGCTTATATATTAAAGCCCTTCCCGACAATTCATCCCGCGCTTGCCGGCAGGCCATTGCTTTCAATGGAGCTGGCTGTATTGCCGGCTCCATTGAATTCAATGGTCAGTGCTCGTTTAATCAAGACGAGTACCGCGTGGTGCTTGTCTCGAGTAACGAGCATCTAGAGCACCCTAATACTCGAAGAGCATCAAGCTCGGACGAGTATGCTCGCTCATCTCTAATCTTTACCATTTGTTTAAATGTATTATGACAGGAAATAAAAAAAAACATATGATTACTACTAGAGATGAGCGAGTATACTCGCTAAGGCACATTACTCGAGCGAGTAGTGCCTTAGCCGAGTATCTCCCTGCTCGTCTCTAAAGATTCAGGGGCCGGCGGGGGGCGGGAAGTGGCGGGGGAGAGCGGAGAGGAACGGAGGGGAGATCTCTCTCTCCCTCTCTCCCCCCTGCTCCCCACTGCTCACCGCCGCAACTCACCTGTCACCGGTGCCAGCCCCCGAATCTTTAGAGACGAGCGGGTAGATACTCGGCTAAGGCACTACTCGCTCGAGTAATGTGCCTTAGCGAGTATACTCGCTCATCTCTAATTACTACCAATGTCTAAGTGGATACAAAAATAATTTCTTTTTGTCCTATGAGAAAATGTCTTCTTTTAACTCTTCTTCACGATTTACTATCCTAACCCTTTTACTTAAAGGGGTTGTCTCGCGAAAGCAAGTGGGGTTAAGTACTTCTGTATGGCCATATTAATGCACTTTGTAATATACATCGTGCATTAAATATGAGCCATACAGAAGTTATTCACTTACCTTCCCTGCGCTGGCGTCCCCGTCTCCATGGCTCCGTCTAATTTCAGCGTCTAATCTCCCGATTAGACGCGCTTGCGCAGAAGGGTCTTCTCCCATCTGTTCGGTCCGGCACACTCCTGATTGGCTGGAATCGGCACGCGTGATGGGGGCGGAGCTACACGATGATGCGTACAAGGGGGCGGAGCCAGAATGCTCGTGCCGGACCGAACAGACGGGAGAAGACCCTTCTGCACAAGCGCGTCTAATCGGGAGATTAGACGCTGAAATTAGATGGAGCCATGAAGACGGGGACGCCAGCGCAGGGAAGGTAAGTGAATAACTTCTGTATGGCTCATATTTAATGCACGATGTATATTACAAAGTGCATTAATATGGCCATACAGAAGTGCTTAAGCCCACTTGCTTTTGCGAGACAACCCCTTTAAGGATAAGCATTAGTTAAATCAAGAAGTATAACTGACAGAAATGCAGACATCTGCTTAAGAACCGCATATAGAAAGAGTGTCTTCAGGCTAGTACGGTTCAAGATAAATGATGCATCTAGTTTTGTGAAAGTACTCCAAAGCAAAATTTTCTAGGGGGAATGGATTTTGGCAATGCAAAATATTGTTTGGTGTAGACAACTCCAAAAATTTAATTAAATGGCTAGCATTAAACCTCATAAATATTATAAGGAAATTTCAGCATGGCAAAAAGCTTAATTTCCTAGTATAATGATGACCCCTAACTCTAAGCAAAGGTCTAAAACACAATTGATCATGAATTGAAAAAAAACAGCTTCAGATGAAAAATGAGTATGATCAGGTGGAAAAAGAATTTCTCATCAACCCCTATTAACTTTACAGTTTTAGTCACATGGTATGCTGGACACACTAACCATTATTCCAAATATCTTATAATCTTTTTTCTGGTCCCTACATTGATCTTAAAATTTATCAATGGAGGGGCAGACATTAAACGTATTCAAAATTAGGATGAAGGCAGAGAAAAAAAATAGAATTTCAGCCCATGTATAGACAAACAATATTGGAAGGTTGCACCAGGAAAACATGAACTGACATGTTTTGATGAACTTTGATTCATCATGACAGACAACCATACTATGGCTATCTGCACTGCAAGCTGTCCAAAAAACTTCCTCCTTGTACTTCTGCAGGAAACAGTAAAACCTTGCTTTTGATTTTGGTTTTGCTTTTTAAGAAGCTTAAAGGGGTTCTATCATTAAAAAAAAAAAAATCTATACTTACCTATTCCTCCCCCATCAGTTTACTTATTAGATCTTCAGCTCACCTATCTTCTTCTGGCTCCTGCAGTCCTGGGGGGTCACCTCACCTCCAGCTGGCTGATTCTTCTGCTTCCTGGGAGTTATGTATATTCACAAGCAGTTGACTTCCTGCCCAGCAATGTACATTACATCACAGTTCACAGCCCAGCATGGGGAGTGCTGAGCTGTTGCAAAGACTGCTCATGCCTTCTGTCTCTGCAATAGATCAGCATTACTTCCTAGCCAGTAAACGCTACATCACAGGTACGTGACCTTCGCTGAAGAATGTAAGGAATGCAGGTTTCATAGCAAGCAAGCTGGCTGGAGGTAACGTGACCTAGGGCACTGGAGAAGTTCAGGGAGGAGAAGATGCTGTAAAGAGTCTGCCTGTGGAGGAATAGGTTAGTATCGAATTTTTTTTTTTTTATGCTAAAACCTCTTTAGGGCTCAGTCAGGCGGGTGTTTTTTGCTGCGCATGTTTTTTGTATTTGTAATTCGCATCTATTAGAACCAATGCTTTTCAATGGCAGCGGTCACATGTCTGTTTTTTACCTGCACACAAAAATTTGCACTGGTAAAAATAGGGCAGCGGATTTGAAAATGCAAGTAACTGCAGCATTCAGGGTTTTTGGATGTGAAACCCCTGGATGCTGTGACATCCAGGAGTTTCACCTTGTGGGCAATGGGAATGGTGGCAGCAACGGCAGCCCCATTGACAACAATTACAGAAGATCGCAATCCTCTGGCACAGCTATGACAGCTGTGGCCAAGGATTTCTTCATCTCCACCGGGAGTCCCCTCATCACTGAACACTGTGACAGCATTGTCACAGTGTCCAGTGAGAAGGGAATTTCCTGCAGGGATGAAGAATTCCCCTACCACAGCTGTCACAGCTGTGGCACAGGAGCGTGATGTTCTCCCATTGTTTTCAGTGAGGCCGATGCTTCTGCAGCCCTATTGAAAGCAATGGGCTGCCAGCAACCCCTGCAGTGATTTTTGGGGAAGGGCTTCAAATATAAGCCCTTCCCTGAAAATCATTCCTAGCTAGAGGCTAGGGGCTCAGGTGCGTCTAGCCACTTGTCTACTTGTCCTCCTGCACTGCTCTAAAGTGCTTTCAGCAGGTGGAGATTTAAAATCCCCACCTGCTGAAAGGGCTGCCTCTGATTGGCTGAGCGCTGTGACCAATCAGAGACAGTGCTCACCCATTGAATGACAGGTGATCACTGCCTCTGATTGGCTGAGTGCAGGGACCAATCACAGGCAGCGCTCAGCTGTCAATCAATGGTCATACTCATTTAGTTGGCTCAGCTGAGGTGGAATATAACCACCATTTCACAAATGAGGTACTTCATGATCTGCTCAAACAAATTGTATGATTTCACCTCTACTAAGACCATGTCCATCACTGCATCCCTTTCCTCTTTGTCCTTCAAACTTGTCAAACCATTTTTGTTGCCCATCAGATTCAATATAAAGAAATTCTATACAAAGAACTGTTTCTTATAACTGCATCTAAGTCTGGAAATATTACTCTGTTGCTCTAATATAGGGCGTTTCTTCCCTTAGTGGCTCAACTAGGTACTGGGTTGACAGACAGGAAAAGCACTTATGAATGTGTGGATTTTAAGATTCCCTTTTATTTATCATGCTAGATACATCGGATATGATTTAACCCTGCTGATGCATCTATTTATTCTTTTATAGTGCCCATTGGGACATTTGGCACTATCTGTAATAGGCATTCTAGATAGGAGTAGAACTCTACCTCCTGGGGTGTGCATTGTACTGGGTGACTCCTATAGCCTGAACTTTATGTACTCATCAATGAGTGGGCACTTGTGAAGGGATATTATGAGTGACCCTGGCTACTGACCCTGGGGGATACCTACTGTCTGTTTGTTTGTCATGTCTATTTGTGTATGTCTCTTAGGTTTTAGTTCTAAATTATTAAAGGTTAAATTTTAAGGGTGCTTATCTGTGAAAAGCAATTTCTAATATTAAGTTCCCTCTGTCTCAGTGATTTCATAATTTTCCTCTATAGTCAAATAGCCCTTATATCTCCTGTGTGTTTTGGGTCATTTTTCTTTTAAAACAAATGATGCTCCCACTACGCGCAAACCGGATGGGATGGCATATCTCTGCCAAACATACAGCTTTCCACTGATCTAATGTCCATTCCTTATTTTTCTTGGCCCACTGTTGTGTCCCCTTAAAAAGTAACCTTTATTGATATGTAGTAAAATATATTGTAGTAACAATGAATTAAAGAGATCAAAGTCTCAATATAGTGTGAATGAGTGTAATATATTACACAAAACCAGTAGAGATGAGCGAACGTACTCGTCCGAGCTTGATACTCGTTCGAGTATTAGCGTGTTCAAGATGCTCGTTACTAGAGGCGAGCACCACGCGATGTTCAAGTTACTTTCACTTTCATCTCTGAGACGTTAGCGCGCTTTTCTGGCCAATAGAAAGACAGGGAAGGCATTACAACTTCCCCCTGCGACGTTCAAGCCCTATACCACCCCCCTGCAGTGAGTGGCTGGCAAGATCAGGTGTCACCCGAGTATATAAATTGGCCCCTCCCGCGGCTCGCTACAGATGCATTCTGACAGAGATCAGGGAAAGTGCTGCTGGTGCCGGAGCTGCTATAGGGAGAGTGTTAGGATTGATTTTAGGCTTCAAGAACCCCAACGGTCCTTCTTAGGGCCACATCTAACCGTGTGCAGTACTGTTGAGGCTGCTTTTTGCAGTGTTGCACATTTTTTTTTTTTGTATATCGGCCGTGCAGAGCATTGCGTCCAGAGCATTGCGTCCTGCAGTAATTTCACATAGTCCAGGGCCAGTATTGGTGGTGAGGCAGGGACAGTGAAAGACATATACAGTCTATATAGGCAGTGGGCTTTTCCAAAAAAATTTGGGAAAAAAAATCTATTTGGGCTGCCTGTGACCGTCCTGACTGTACTGTGTCTCTGCTGGGGGTAGTTGTCCTAATTCATACGTAGCCAGCTAAGTGTTACAGCAGGCTTGCGCAAAATTCTTTCCTGGCTCTGCGTTGCCTCTTACATCACCGCTGTCATCCTGTCCAGAGTAAAACAGTCTGCAGTAATTTTACATAGTCCAGGGCCAGTAGTGGTGGTGAGGCAGGGACAGTGAAAGACATATACAGTCTATATAGGCAGTGGGCATTTCCAAAAAAATTTGGGAAAAAAATCTATTTGGGCTGCCTGTGACCGTCCTGACTGTACTGCGTCTCTGCTGGGGGTAGTTGTCCTAATTCATACGCAGCCAGCTAAGTGTTACAGCAGGCTTGCGCAAAATTCTTTCCTGGCTCTGCATTTCCTCTTACATCACCGCTGTCATCCTGTCCAGAGTGAAACAGTCTGCAGTAATTTTACATAGTCCAGGGCCAGTAGTGGTGGTGAGGTAGAGACAGTGAAAGACATATACAGTCTATATAGGCAGTGGGCTTTTCCAAAAAAATTTTGGGAAAAAAATCTATTTGGGCTGCCTGTGACCGTCCTGACTGTACTGCGTCTCTGCTGGGGGTAGTTGTCCTAATTCATACGCAGCCAGCTAAGTGTTACAGCAGGCTTGCGCAAAATTCTTTCCTGGCTCTGCGTTGCCTCTTACATCACCGCTGTCATCCTGTCCAGAGTGAAACAGTCTGCAGTAATTTTACATAGTCCAGGGCCAGTAGTGGTGGTGAGGCAGGGACAGTGAAATACATATACAGTCTATATAGGCAGTGGGCTTTTCCAAAAAAATTTGGGAAAAAAAATCTATTTGGGCTGCCTGTGACCGTCCTCAGTGTACTGCGTCTCTGCTTGGAGTAGTTGTCCTAATTCATACGCAGCCAGCTAAGTGTTACAGCAGGCTTGCGCAAAATTCTTTCCTGCCTCTGCTGTGCGTTCCGTAAGCGAAGTCAGCCTCTAACCACAGGCCAATAAGCGGCACATTTAATTACAGCGTTCTGTTTCTGCACTACTGGTAATACAGCATGCTGAGGGGTAGGGGTAGGTCTAGAGGAAGTGGACGCGGGTGAGGACGCGGAGGTCCAAGTCAGGGTGTGGGCATAGGCCGAGCTCCTGATCCAGGTGTATCGCAGCCGACTGCTGTGGGATTAGGAGAGAGGCACGTTTCTGGCGTCCCCACATTCATCTCACAATTAATGGGTCCACGCAGTAGACCTTTATTAGAAAATGAGCAGTGTGAGCAGGTCCTGTCGTGGATGGCAGAAAGTGCATCCAGCAATCTATCAACCACCCAGAGTTCTGCACCGTCCACTGCTGCAACTCTGAATCCTCTGGTTGCTGCTCCTCCTTCCTCCCAGCCTCCTCACTCCATTACAGTGACACATTCTGAGGAGCAGGCAGATTCCCAGGAACTGTTCTCGGGCCCCTGCCCAGAATGGGCAGCAATGGTTCCGAATCCTCTCCCACTGGAGGAGTTTGTCGCGACCGATGCCCAACCTTTGGAAAGTTCCCGGGGTTCGGGGGATGAGGCTGGGGACTTCCGGCAACTGTCTCAAGAGCTTTCAGTTGGTGAGGAGGATGATGACTATGAGACACAGTTGTCTATCAGTCAGGTAGTAGTAATTGGAGTAAGTCCGAGGGAGGAGCGCACAGAGGATTCGGAGGAAGAGCAGCAGGACGATGAGGTGACTGACCCCACCTGGTTTGCTACGCCTACTGAGGACAGGTCTTCAGAGGGGGAGGCAAGTGTAGCAGCAGGGCAGGTTGGAAGAGGCAGTGCGGTGGCCAGGGATAGAGGCAAGGCCAGACCGAATAATCCACCAACTGTTTCCCAAAGCGCCCCCTCGCGCCATGCCACCCTGCAGAGGCCGAGGTGCTCAAAGGTCTGGCAGTTTTTCACTGAGAGTGCAGACGACCGACGAACAGTGGTGTGCAACCTTTGTCGCGCCAGGATCAGCCGGGGAGCCACCACCACCAGCCTCACCACCACCAGCATGCGCAAACATATGATGGCCAAGCACCCCACAAGGTGGGACGAAGGCCGTTCACTGCCTCCGGTTTGCACCGCTGCCTCTCCCCCTGTGCCCCAACCTGCCACTGAGATCCAACTCCCCACTCAGGACACAGGCACTACCGTCTCCTGGCCTGCACCCACACCCTCACCTCCGCTGTGCTCGGCCCCATCCACCAATGTCTCTCAGCGCACCATCCAGCCGTCGCTAGCACAAGTGTTGGAGCGCAAGCGCAAGTACGCCGCCACGCACCCGCACGCTCAAGCGTTAAACGTGCACATAGCCAAATTTATCAGCCTTGAGATGCTGCCGTATAGGGTTGTGGAAACGGAGGCTTTCAAAGGTATGATGGCGGCGGCAGCCCCGCGCTACTCAGTTCCCAGTCGCCACTACTTTTCCCGATGTGCCCTCCCAGCCCTGCACGACCACGTCTCCCGCAACATTGTACGCGCCCTCACCAACGTGGTTACTGCCAAGGTCCACTTAACAACGGACACGTTGACAAGCACAGGCAGGCAGGGCCACTTTATCTCCCTGACGGCACATTGGGTGAATTTAGTGGAGGCGGGGACAGAGTCAGAGCCTGGGACCGCTCACGTCCTACCCACCCCCAGAATTGCGGGCCCCAACTCGGTGCTGGTATCTGCGGCGGTGTATGCTTCCTCCACTAAACCACCCTCCTCCTCCTCCTCCTACGCAACCTCTGTCTTGCAATCAAGATGTGTCAGCAGCAGCACGTCGCCAGCAGTCGGTGTCGCACGGCACGGCAGCACAGCGGTGGGCAAGCGTCAGCAGGCCGTGCTGAAACTACTCAGCTTAGGAGAGAAGAGGCACACGGCCCACGAACTGCTGCAGGGTCTGACAGAGCAGACCGACCGCTGGCTTGCGCCGCTGAGCCTCCAACCGGGCATGGTCGTGTGTGACAACGGCCGTAACCTGGTGGCGGCTCTGCAGCTCGGCAGCCTCACGCACGTGCCATGCCTGGCCCACATCTTTAATTTGGTGGTTCAGCGCTTTCTGAAAAGCTACCCACGCTTGTCAGACCTGCTCGGAAAGGTGCGTCGGCTCTGCGCACATTTCCACAAGTCCCACACGGACGCTGCCACCCTGCGCACCCTGCAACATCGGTTTCATCTGCCAGTGCACCGACTGCTGTGCGACGTGCCCACACGGTGGAACTTTACGCTCCACATGTTGGCCAGGCTCTATGAGCAGCGTAGAGCTATAGTGGAATACCAACTCCAACATGGGCGGCGCAGTGGGAGTCAGCCTCCTCAATTCTTTACAGAAGAGTGGGCCTGGTTGGCAGACATCTGCCAGGTCCTTGGAAACTTTGAGGAGTCTACCCAGATGGTGAGCGGCGATGCTGCAATCATTAGCGTCACCATTCCTCTGCTATGCCTCTTGAGAAGTTCCCTGCAAAGCATAAAGGCAGACACTTTGCGCTCGGAAACAGAGGCGGGGGAAAACATTATGTCGCTGGATAGTCAGAGCACCCTTCTGTCTATATCTCAGCGCGTTGAGGAAGAGGAGGAGGAGCATGAGGAGGATGAGGAGGAGGGGGAAGAGACAGCTTGGCCCACTGCTGAGGGTACCCATGCTGCTTGCCTGTCATCCTTTCAGCGTGTATGGCCTGAGGACGAGGAGGAGGAGGATCCTGAAAGTGATCTTCCTAGTGAGGACAGCCATGTGTTGCGTACAGGTACCCTGGCACACATGGCTGACTTCATGTTAGGATACCTTTCTCGTGACCCTCGCGTTACACGCATTCTGGCCACTACGGATTACTGGGTGTACACACTGCTCGACCCATGGTATAAGGAGAACCTTTCCACTCTCATACCTGAAGAGGAAAGGGGTTCGAGAGTGATGCTATACCACAGGACCCTGGCGGACAAGCTGATGGTAAAATTTCCATCCGACAGCGCTAGTGGCAGAAGGCGCAGTTCCGAGGGCCAGGTAGCAGGGGAGGCGCGGAGATCAGGCAGCATGTACAGCACAGGCGCCTCTGTCCCCTACAACTACTGGGTGTCGAAGCTGGACACGTGGCCTGAACTCGCGCTGTATGCCCTGGAGGTGCTTGCTTGTCCTGCGGCTAGCGTCTTGTCAGAGAGGGTGTTTAGTGCGGCTGGGGGAATCATCACAGATAAGCGTACCCGCCTGTAAACCGACAGTGCCGACAGGCTTACACTCATCAAGATGAACAAAGCCTGGATTTCCCCAGACTTCTCTTCTCCACCAGCGGACAGCAGCGGTACCTAAACAATACGTAGGCTGCACCCGTGGATGGAAGCATTGTTCTCTATCACCATCAAAAACGTGGACCTTTTAGCTTCATCAATCTGTGTATAATATTCATCCTCCTCCTCCTGCTTCTCCTCCTGAAACCTGACGTAATCACGCCGAACTTGCAATTTTTCTTAGGCCCACAAGGCTCAGTCATATAATTTTTGTAAACAATTTTTATACGTTTCAATGCTCATTAAAGCGTTGAAACTTGCACCTGCACCAATTTTTATTTTAACTGGGCTGCCTCCAGGCCTAGTTACAAATTAAGCCACATTAACCAAAGCGATTAATGGGTTTCACCTGCCCTCTTGGTTGGGCATGGGCAATTTTTCTGACGTACATTAGTACTGTTGGTACACCAATTTTTGGGGGTCCTCGCTTACAGTGTAATCCAATTAATTTTTTGCCCACCTGCATTAAAGCTGACATTACATCAGCTGTGCTGGGCACTGCAATGGGATATATTTATGTACCGCCGGTGGCTTCCTTGCACCCACCCATGCTGTCAGTCCACACGGAGTTGTAAGGGCATGTGTCCACTTCTAAAGAACCCCAGTCTGACTGGGGCATGCAGTGTGGACCAAAGCCCACCTGCATTAAACATGACATTACCTCAGCTGTGCTGGGCACTGCAATGGGATATATTTATGTACCGTCGGTGGGTTGCAGGGAGCCACCCATGCTGTCGGTCCACACGGAGTTGTAACTGCATGTGTCCACTTCTAAAGAACCCCAGTCTGACTGGGGCATGCAGTGTGGGCCGAAGCCCACCTGCATTAAACATGACATTACCTCAGCTGTGCTGGGCAATGCAATGGGATTTATTTATGTACCGCCGGTGGCTTCTTGGGACCCTCCCATGCTGTCGGTCCACACGGACTTCACAATAGGGAGTTGTACCTGCCTGTGTCTACTTATAAAGAACCCCAGTCTGACTGGGGCATGCAGTGTGGGCCGAAGCCCACCTGCATTAAACATGACATTACCTCAGCTGTGCTGGGCAATGCAATGGGATTTATTTATGTACCGCCGGTGGCTTCCTGGGACCCTCCCATGCTGTCGGTCCACACGGACTTCACAATAGGGAGTTGTACCTGCCTGTGTCTACTTATAAAGAGCCCCAGTCTGACTGGGGCATGCAGTGTGGGCCGAAGCCACCTGCATTTAATCTGACGTTAGCTCTGCTATCCAGGGCACTGCAATGGGATACATTTATGTATAGCCGGTGTGTTCCAGGGAGCCACCCATGCTGTCGGTCCACACGGAGTTGTAACTGCATGTGTCCACTTCTAAAGAACCCCAGTCTGACTGGGGCATGCAGTGTGGGCCGAAGCCCACCTGCATTAAGCATGACATTACCTCAGCTGTGATGGGCAATGCAATGGGATATATTTATGTACCGCCGGTGGCTTCCTGGCACCCACCCATGCTGTCGGTCCACAGGGACTTCACAATAGGGAGTTGTACCTGCCTGTGTCTATGAATTAAAAACCCTGGTCAGGTTGGGACATGCAGTGTGGGCCGAAGCCCACCTGCATTTAATCGGACGTTAGCTCTGCTGTCCATGGCACTGCAATGGGATACATTTATGTACATCCGGTGGGTTCCAGGGAGCCACCCATGCTGTGGGTGCACACGGAATTCCCATTGCGGAGTTGTACCTGCCTGTGACTATTTATAAAAAAAAACGCGGTCTGACTGGGGCATGCAGACACCTTGACAGAATGAATAGTGTGTGGCACATAGGTTCCCCATTGCTATGCCCACGTGTGCAGCTCCTGATGGCGGTGGCACAGGATTATATTTCTCATTGCTTCTGTACAGCATTGTGGGCTATCGCCCCGCCCCTTTTAAAGAGGGTCGCTGCCTAGCCGTGCCAACCCTCTGCAGTGTGTGCCTGCGGTTCCTCCTCATGGCAGACGCACTTATAAATAGACCTGCATTAAACATGACATTACCTCAGCTGTGCTGGGCACTGCAATGGGATATATTTATGTACCGTCGGTGGGTTCCAGGGAGCCACCCATGCTGTCGGTCCACACTGAGTTGTAACTGCATGTGTCCACTTCTAAAGAACCCCAGTCTGACTGGGGCATGCAGTGTGGGCCGAAGCCCACCTGCATTAAACATGACATTACCTCAGCTGTGCTGGGCAATGCAATGGGATTTATTTATGTACCGCCGGTGGCTTCCTGGGACCCTCCCATGCTGTCGGTCCACACGGACTTCACAATAGGGAGTTGTACCTGCCTGTGTCTACTTATAAAGAGCCCCAGTCTGACTGGGGCATGCAGTGTGGGCCGAAGCCACCTGCATTTAATCTGACGTTAGCTCTGCTATCCAGGGCACTGCAATGGGATACATTTAAGTATAGCCGGTGTGTTCCAGGGAGCCACCCATGCTGTCGGTCCACACGGAGTTGTAACTGCATGTGTCCACTTCTAAAGAACCCCAGTCTGACTGGGGCATGCAGTGTGGGCCGAAGCCCACCTGCATTAAACATGACATTACCTCAGCTGTGATGGGCAATGCAATGGGATATATTTATGTACCGCCGGTGGCTTCCTGGCACCCACCCATGCTGTCGGTCCACAGGGACTTCACAATAGGGAGTTGTACCTGCCTGTGTCTATGAATTAAAAACCCCGGTCAGGTTGGGACATGCAGTGTGGGCCGAAGCCCACCTGCATTTAATCGGACGTTAGCTCTGCTGTCCATGGCACTGCAATGGGATACATTTATGTACATCCGGTGGGTTCCAGGGAGCCACCCATGCTGTGGGTGCACACGGAATTCCCATTGCGGAGTTGTACCTGCCTGTGACTATTTTAAAAAAAAACGCGGTCTGACTGGGGCATGCAGACACCTTGACAGAATGAATAATGTGTGGCACATAGGTTCCCCATTGCTATGCCCACGTGTGCAGCTCCTGATGGCAGTGGCACAGGATTATATTTCTCATTGCTTCTGTACAGCATTGTGGGCTATCGCCCCGCCCCTTTTAAAGAGGGTCGCTGCCTAGCCGTGCCAACCCTCTGCAGTGTGTGCCTGCGGTTCCTCCTCATGGCAGAAGCACTTATAAATAGATGAGGGTGGTGTGGCATGAGGGCAGCTGAAGGCTGCGCAGGGACACTTTGGTGTGCGCTGTGGACACTGGGTCGTGCGGGAAGGGGGGTGGGTGGGGCAGTATGTAACCCAGGAGAAGTGGCAGCGGAGTGTCATGCAGGCAGTGATTGTGCTTTGTTGGAGGTAGTGTGGTGCTTAGCTAAGGTATGCATTGCTAATGAGGGCTTTTCAGAAGTAAAAAATGGTGGGAGGGGGCCCAATCTTGCCGCTATTGTGGCTTAATAGTGGGACCTGGGAACTTGAGATGCAGCGCAACATGTAGCCCCTCGCCTGCCCTATCCGTTGCTGTGTCGTTCCCATCACTTTCTTGAATTGCCCAGATTTTCACAAATGGAAACCTTAGCGAGCGTCGGCGATATACAAAAATGCTCGGGTCGCCCACTGACTTCAATGGGGTTCGTTATTCGAAACGAACCCTCGAGCATCGCGAAAATTTCGTCCTGAGTAACGAGTACCCGAGCATTTTGGTGCTCGCTCATCTCTAAAAACCAGTCTATGAGAAACAATATCCTGCCTTGCTAATTATGCACAAATATCAGGGTCATGACTGGAGCACTTGCTGTAAATGGTGCGCGCTACCATACAGCAATACACTACTATATACTGAAGATTCAGCAAGTGATTAGATCCCTACATAAACTGTCAGCATGTGTGATAAATGCTGCTAGATAAACTGAGTCTGAGATAAGCAGAGCAGGATAGACTATATGAGGCTCTGTGCTAAAAGACTAGCTCTTCCAACATGTTTCACCTGAACTCTGGCATCATCAGGGGTATAGGAGCTATAGTTATCCCTAATGACTCCAGAGGGGAAGGGCAACCAAAAAGATAAAGGTGAAGATCTGATAAACAGGGATCTGGAACTATGTAATGAAAATTGGAGTAGAGCAGTGGGAGAGTACAGTTAGAACTGACACAACAACTAATAGAGATACATTTGACCGCTTAACGCTACAGGACGTAAGGTTATGTGATGGCAGCATGGTACTTAGCGTGACCTGACATAACTTTATATCTTGTGTATGGCAGCAGTGGCGCATGAGGGCAGCAACCCCCGCTGTTAACCCCCTGCATGTCAAGATCTGTGTAGATCGTTGCATGTAAAGGGTACACAGAGGGAGCTAGCTCCCTCTGTGATATCATCGGACCCCTGCAATGTGATCGCGGCGGACCAGCGAGTTGCCATGGCAACAGAATGCCAGAATGCTGGCAGAGACAATGTATGGGCAACAGGTTTACTGCACATGCCTGCATATCCCACACAGGCTGTCATGTGCAATGTGACTGTTTTTTCTTAATATTTCCCACTCAATTTCACAGCAGGGTTGCGTATGAAAGTCTCGACCATACACAATGTATTACAGATGGATAGCATTTACAGTTGATCTGATATATCCGCACATGTTAAAAGTTAAAATAAAACAACTTTATATAAGGTCCTCTTACTTTTTTACAGGACTTGCAGAAAATGGCCAGCATAACTTTTTTTGCTGATTGAAAGTTTTACATTTGTACACGTATTTATGGTTCTTTGAGTGGGTATATATGTGAAAATATTCTATTTTCAAAATTATTTTCATTTCCTTCTTTTTTGTATTTTCTGTTGATTATGAGTTTGATAATTATAGTAGTAAGTTGTAAAAATACAGATTTTAGAAAAAGGCAAAGTCTAGTTGTTCTAGCAATTAAAACTGCAATCATTGGTACATTTACAGTACTGGTACAATAACTACTTCCATAAAGTATAATTATGATATGTCAAACAAGGCAAAAAGACATCAGAAACCTTCTTATTCCACAGGCACCTGCAGTATTTTGTACAACAATAGTCACATTATCTTGCCATTTATTTATCTAATAATCATCTTTTCTTATGCTTTTCTTGTCCATAGCGATTTTTCTGTTGTAGACAGTTAATTATCTTTCAGATTTTACAGCCAGAGGGTTGTTTGCCTTAGTATACATCAAGCCACTGTTAGACAAATTGTCTACAAATGAAGAAAATTCAAGACTGTTGCTATACTTCATACAAGTGGCTCCCTTGTATGTAACAAGGGTAACAAGGAAAGGTCTACAGAAGACCTTGCAAACTGCAAACACCCCTGTTTATAGGTCCACCATAAGATAATAACAGAACAAAAAAAGTGTTCATGGAAGGACACCACAAAGGCAGATGGTGATTTTAAAATAATAATAAAAAAACGTTGCAGGCAATTTGAAGTGTACCCCAAATCACCTGGATATTCCACAATGCTTCTCAAAAATGTTCAATAGAGAGATGAGACAAAAGTGGACAACAATATGTTTGAAGGAAAAAGAATACTGCGCAGTAACACCAAAAACTCCTCTTAACTGTCAAACATTGTGGTTTGGGGATGCTTTGCTGACTTGGTCCCTAGGCACTTTGCGATCATTGAGAGAACAATGAATTCTAGGCTGAAGCCGAACATTTTAGAGGAGAATGAAAAGGCAGTGCACCATGATATTACGCTGAACAGGTGATATGTGCTGCAACCAGATAATGACCCAAATCACAGAGAAGTAAATTAGCTAAAGAACTTAAGCCTATTGAGATGTTGTGGCATGACCTCAAGCTGGCTATGCACACCAGAAATTCCAAAAATATTGACGACCTGAAACACAATTGCAGAAAGGAATGGTCGAAAATTCCTCCTCAACATTGTGCAAATCTCATTTTCAGCTAGAGGAAACATTTAGTGAAGGTAATTGATTCTAAGTGATCTACAGCTTAATAAATTCAAGGGATCACTTTTTCTCCCTGCACTCTTGATTTGTACTCAATGTGATCAATAACAGACATGAATGGTATAACTTGTATGATTGCCACGCACTGATTAGTATGTAAGGGTGTTGCATCATGCCAAAAGGCAGTATTGTGGAGCGACGGAGGTGTGGGTGTGCTTTAATTGTGTCTGAAACATAATTTATTTGGCAGATATAAAGTATATACAATCCAGTTCTCTTCTTTACACCACCTTATGGCTTTCCAAGTTGTAGGAAAAAATGGAGCAAGTCTTGAATACATTTAAGTTGTTTAGCAAAAAAAACCCCAGAATGGTACATTATAGCTGTCTATGTCTTATTCATTTACTTAGATTGTGTCTGTCTATAATTGTGACTCAGATTACTATCAGATCACACATTATTTGTAATCAATGCAGAATTCAGGTAAAGCCAAAGAGTTAACTTACTTGTGCTTGGAGCTATAAAAAATTTGTGTAAATTATCTGTTGCTTCCATGAACTCTAATTTAAATAAAATTGTCTTAAAGTGTTTATATGATATTGGAAAAGGTCTAATTTGTATCCAGAATCAGCCATTCTTGTTCATTGGCTATATACAGCCTGTGAATAGATGTGGAACTATTTCTGGTAATAAAGAGACCTTTTTTTCTAAACACATACAGCCCCTTTGAGCGTTGTCATCAATATGATTTAGTTTTATTTTGTTATCACTATCTTGTTTAGAAGGTACAACACAAATTATGGTACAATGTTGCCAACATTTTACTTTAGAATAAACACATATTTTATGATTCAGGCTTTATTCAATTTAGCATCCATATTGAAAGCATTTTTTATGTCATACAGCATTCTATAACTCCAATTTCTTATAAAAAGCTTTTAACCTCAATTTTGGTTCCAAGCACAAATTATTAGCAATTGTGACAAAGGTCTCCTAATTATTATTTCACAGGAGCAGTCATTTTGTTGAAAGTTTTCAGGCACGTTTTTTTTAATCAAAAGATGAATGGAAGTATTATTCCTTACAACAAGCATTATAATTATACCATCAGTGAAAATTATTTCATTCTGCTTCCCATAGATCACCTTTTTAAGATTCCATACTGACATTTTCTCCCGCTGAACATTTCCAATCAACCCAATTTTACAAAATAAAAATGACATGAATAGCATTTTTTATCTGAATATGAAATTAATGTCTACCATCCAGACAGAATGCAGGCATGAAAGTTTTATTAATTTTAACCTTAGTGATCCTGAATTGCTAAAATATACAGCCAATTGTCAGCCTGTTTGAAATTCACTGTGTGTTAAGGAACTAAATATATCTTGTCATAGTTTAATTTCTGGTTTAGGCATGTGTGTTATTACGCCTCGGAAATTAGCGCTATGTTCATACAAGATGCATTCCATGTGAAAAAAATCTGCAGAAAATCCACAATTAAATCCACAAAATAATCCTACCTTTTTTTGATACAGCGAGAACAATCAACCATAATATTAAAATCACTAACAGGTGAAGTGAACAGCATTGATTATCTCAGAACATTGGCACCTGTCAAAGCTGTAATACATTATTCAGCAAGTTAACTTTCATTTGCTAAAAGGTCGGTCAGACGAGCAATTTTTTTAGTGTATGGATAGCCGTGCAAAAATAAATATTGCACATTGCTTGTAGAAAAATCATGTGCACGGGTGTATTTGCACTCGCATGTCCTATCTTTTGCAGGTGCGATTTTTTAGCGCTTCAAAAAATGAACATGTGAATGCTTTCATTGGAAAGCGTTGATTCTAATAGAGTCTGACTAGAGGACTGACAGCTCACTGGCGAGAGACAACATCAGGAGCACAGGAGTATCCTGGTTCGAGTCCTGACAAGATCTGAACAACCCAGGACCTAGGTTTTGAGGCATGTTCCGAGTATGCAGTTGCTAGTACATATCAAAAGTGGTCCAAGAAAAAAAAGCTGATGAACTAGCAACAAGGTCATGGATGCCCAGGGCTCATTGATACACATAGGAAAGACTAGCCCAACCCATGCCACAAAACAGTAGAAATTGCTGAAAAAGTTAATGCTATTACAGAAAGGAGTCGGAATGCCCAGTGCAATACATATATATGGTTATGTAGTCGCAGATCAGTTAGAGTGCCTATAGTGACCACTATTTACCACCAAAAGCACTAATTCTCTAACTTCCTAGTGTTGTACAAATATAAAATTTGGCAGGAGCATTCTTTAGGTCCTAAATAGAAAAAGTGAAGGGTCAATACTTGATTATTCAATGCTAAGTGCAAAAGTATTGGCACCCCTATGTAATGTACCCAATCTAATTCTCTAACTTCCTGGTGTCATACAAGCATGCAATTTGGCACGAGTATTCTTTAGGTCATAAAAAGCAAAAATAAAGGGGTTACAAGTTAATTAGGGCTCAGTCAGACAAACAAATTTTTCCCGCATGTATAGGCACATTTTCAAAATGCATCTATTAGAAGTAATGCTTTCCAGTGAAAGCGATCCATTCACACTTTATTTTCTAAAGCTCATAATGGAGCTTGCCCCGTAAGTATAATGATGAATTGCACATTTGGGTGTAAGTGTTGGTGATGGTCTTGAAATAGCCAACTTGGCACACACTAGTTGTAAAGCTATCTACCATATATATGGTTCAGCCACCAGCAGTGTTTTTTATCCACTCTGGCAAAGAAATAGGTAGTCTAGAGTTTAAACAACTCACATTACTTTGCAACCCCTTTTGGCCAGGCAAATTAATTCCGCCTGTGTCTGCAGTCGCAGACTATACTTGCCACCCTAACACCCTTTTGTTGGCCTTAAAACTTGCCTTAGCCAATTGTTGTTACTTTTGCGGGAGTCTGATTTTCACCTTGCTAAATGCTACACATGTAATATTTGAGCCATGTGGCTGTATGCTCTTCCCCATCTGCAATCATAACAGGGTTATGCACTTTATTGTTACACGGTGCCTTTTGGTAACCCTTGCTCTGCCAGCAATGCAATTATGCCCTTTTTAGAAGGTGTGTGTGCTTTAAAGCATAATTCCACATAAGCCACATAGTCAAAATAGACCTGGGCCAAGCAATGCCCTTTTTGGCCCTTGCACAATGGAGGCTACAAACTGTACTTAGCTAATTAGTGACACTTGCTGAGCCCTGTGTAATTTTGACTTCCACGTGATGCTGGTATGCAAAGACTAATTTAATTTTTTTCCTTCTCCTTCATGCCCTTAGGAGATCCAGCAATGTTTGGGACGAGGATGCATTTGAGAATGAGGAGGACCGGGAGCTGGCATCCTCTACATATGTGATTATACCACTGTCTAGCCCAGATCAGTAGTGCCCTGTGTTTGAGAACCCACCTTAGCGGCGTCCCTCACATCTCAGGTCCAATGCTCCCCTTAGGTGTCCCCCTAGGAATCCCCCTAGGGGGTCCCCTTGGCATCCCTCTCGGGCTTCTCTGGCAGACCAGCCTGATCATCATTTGTCCAGAGATATGATCGAGCGTGCCGTGTTGCAATACTTGAAGTCTATAAAGATGATCAGAGGCAAATGCTTTGTATAGTTTTGACCTGGCTTAAAAAACATCTCAGATATTTCCACCTAAGGCACATTAGCAATGTTGAGGGTGGGTGCCACTGTGTAGTCACCTGTGTCTAAGCACTTGTCTGCCCCAGAAGGCTTTTGTAATTACAATTGTGTGGTGACCCTTTTTTTAAATTTTAACAAAAATTCCATTATTGGAGAAATATATTGATGCCGTCGTTTAAAACATCATTTGACTGCCCGAAAATGAGACACAAATTTACGCCAGCTTTAGCTGAGAAGCGAATATTGAGTGGGAGGCAAATGCTATAGGAGTCAACTGTGCGTTTCATATTATATGTGTGTGGCCAATCCCACGCACTAATGTGTGTCCCCTGTGTGTTTGTTATGCTGGAAAGAGCATGGAATTCACCATTTTGGATCTTTAAGCCACCCACCATTAACTGGCCATTAACTTTGTCATCGGGAAAGAGGTAACATGATTGTGTGCTTAGGTGAAAGTGCAAAGTGGTCATTGTAGTCATCTGATAATGTGAATATTTAGCCCGTGTATTATGCGCTTTCCCCCTTTTTCAAATCAGAAGAAAAAGAACTCTTTACTCCAGGAGCATAATCACTCTCTGACTTAGAGGTGTCATCAGTCTCAGGAAGTCTTAAGTGTTGCTACCCATGGAGTGTGTATGCAGCAAATATTAGAGGTGTATGTCTGAGGAGTGGCACATGTATGCCACCATAGCCACTGTGCAGATCAACCCCATTTAAATGATGTAACATGCCTCTGTTCATGGGAGGAACCACAGTAGTTAAATATTTGTAGGCTCTAAATTTTAACCTTGCCTGAAAAGAAGACATTGGTTAATACACACTTTGGGAATGTTGGAAAAGGGCCAAAAATGGTGCATGTCAGATACTCTGTGTCCTAAGATGAGGCAATTTTGCTATCCCCTTCTTTGACCTAAGTGTAATTGTTCTTTGTAACAGAAATCAAGTAATCTTGTAGATATGACACCTTTTAATGGCTAACAAAATACATGATGTTACAGCAAGTTTTCGGGTTCTTATCAACCCTTCATCAGGCTATGAAACCAGTTTGGATAGCACACAAATATAGCATACAGATGCAGAGGGGGGACACCCCTCTTGATCTAAATAAATGTTCACACACAGAAATTTGAGACTTAAAATAACACAAGACAATCTGAGCAAAGAGATAAATACTAAATCAGTCCACTGAGCTGAGGAATGTGACAGTTTTATGATGTCTGTTATTTCTACTGCACATAGAGTTGGAGTTAAGAAGTGAACTTCCCCAGGCTTCCAAAAACAGCACCTACACGAATGGGGTGAATCTTGGATGAAAGAACCTAGCTAGCCAAAATTGAAGCCAAATGCACCCCGGGGGCCACTTGAATGAGAGGAACATCACTTGACAATTGAAGTGAGATCTCTCATTTTGGACATGGTCCATGGGAGGGGCAAATAAATGAGGTATTGGTTAACTACATTGACCACCTTCTGCTCCTGTGAGCAAAGGTTTCCAAAGTACAAAGAGGGGTCACACACTATTGCAATCAAGAGTCAGGTGGCCAATTTAGCACAAGCTCGCAACTCACGTCAAGGGTCCTTGTTGTTTTGCAAGTCCCTAACTATAAACAAGTGACAATAAGTAGCTAACTAAAAAAAACTGGGCACAGTCAGCTTAAAAAAAACATACTATCTGGAGAGACCAGATCATCAGTTTCCTCGCACATGGTCCAACTGCCACGGAACCACTCCCTGGGGCAACAGGAAGTAGTATGAAAAGAGGTTACTTACTTGGAGACCAGATTCTGCTGGCCTACCATACTGTACAAGTTCCTCCATAACTACCCACCAGAAAGCAGTGAGCCGAGCCTCCACTGCATTCCAAGCAGTATTATTCTGTGGTGAACCACACAGGCGTGAATTAGTGCACACACGCTTTCTGGAGCCAGCTGAATGGTGCTTAGTAAAACTCTCCATCTGTTGGTTAGAATCCCAAATGCATACTCAACATAACACCAGGCACGTGTGAGGCGGTAATTAAACACCTGCCTCCTGGTGTCTATGTTTCTGTGAGCAAAGGGATGCATAACATGGTTCATGAGGCCAAATGCCTAAGCCGCTACAAAAACAAATGAGGCATCTGGACCTGACAAGTCAGGAAGGGTCTGAGGCGCATGCATAGAGAGCTGCTCAGCCATCAGATGCCTACCCATTTTGGAAGCTCTGGGAATGCCAACATCCCCAGTGCTTCCAAAGAACCCAATAGCAATCAGCAGGAATCGATAGTTACTGTCACCAACTGCCAACAGAACCACAAAAATGAACTTCCTATAGTTAAAATATTGAGACTTTCTGAAACAAATATGCTTGCCATCCAGCGCCGCGATGCCGTTCGGAAAATGAGCAGTGTCCAGAAATCCCGCAGTGGCGTCTATGCAATCTTGACGAGAGGGCAGCGCCATCACCAAAGCCACTCGATGCTGCCAAATGGCGTCACAGCTCTCCCTGATGCTTCTACTGATGGTAGAGTTGCCAACCCAGTAATTAAAATGCAGCAAAGCAAAAGTATTCCCAGTAGCCAAAAACCTAAAGAGCTGCATAGTGACCTCAAGGGGTTTATGTTAAAAGATTTTGCATACACACTTTATTTCCTCCCTTCCCACAGGATCTCTCTCACTCTCCCCCCCCCCCCCCCCCCCCCATGCTCCTCTCTCCCCCCAACTCTCCCCCGCTGCCCCCGAGCACACTCGGACGAGAAGGCAGTTACTCGAGAAGAGCGATGCTCGCTCAAGTAACTGACCTTACCGAGCGTGCTCGCTCATCTCTACACAGCACCATGGCCAGCAAACACAGCATGTGGTCTGTGTTATGTACTATGTGGCTGGGCAAATTATTTTAGGCTCCTCTAGCTACAAATCAACGTTCTGGTGAAGAGTGCAAAATGAGAAAATTGCACACAACGATTATCGCTCAAAGGAGTGCCAATGCTTTTGCAATTAGCATTGAATAATTAGGTTGTGTCCCCTTACTTTTCCTATTTATGACCTAAAGAATGGTTGTGCCAAATTTCATGTTTGTACAACACCGGGAAGTTAGAGAATTAGATTAAGTACATTACATAGGGGTGCCAATACTTTTGCACTTAGCATTGAAAAATCAAGTTGTGACCCCTTTACTTTTCCTACTTAGGACCTAAAGAATGCTCCTGCAAAATTTCATGTTTGTACGACACTGGAAAGTTAGAGAATGGGCAAGTCAGTTGAGTTAGTCAGTGAATGAGTGAGTCAGTCAGTCAGTGAGGGCTTTCACCTTTATATATATAGATAGATAGATAGGTATTTAAAATGCTTTGATTTATCTGTGATATGCACTTTGCTCTTTCATCCTGTATGGGGGTTGTACTGAAAATGCATTGATGGCTATTGCCCTGTATATATCTAGTGGTATACATCTACATAAATTTGTATTATGCTCTCAGGGATTCATTATGTCGGGATTTTTTTTAATTTAAAGTGTTTTTATACATATGTGTGTGCTTCTTTGCTTTTCTTCTTTGTATGACTTTTCTATATTTAATAAATATATATTTTTTTATAAATCTTGCAATCCAGTTTCCTTTTCTTCTCTTTGATATGTGTTATAGAAGGGCCTTTTGTTGTATGTATGGGTTTTATGAAATAGATATTATCTACCCCCTAACGTATGATTTATGATGCCCTGCGGCTTTTGGTAAACACACATTCGTATATAGTGTTGAATGTTTGAATAAAGGTTGGCTACATTGTGGGCTTCTAGTTGAAATTTACTGTTTCAAGATAATGAATGTGAACCGTTTGGAATTTTCTCAATTTCTGCACTGATTGAGTCCGGCAATGAATTCATGAATGGGTGTGAGTGAGACCTGCCTCTGATTGGCTCAGCGCTGAGCCAATCAGGGGCAGGTCTGACTCACACCCCCTTCACACCCACTGCAGGCCGGCCGCGCTGAACTCCGTCTGCCGGGACAAGGTAAGTATATATATATTTTTTATTTTAACACATTTCTGGATGAATTGCAGGGAAGGGCTTATATATTTAAGCCCTTCCCGACAATTCATCCCGCGCTCACCCGCAGCGCATTGCTTTCAATGGAGCCGGCTGTATTGCCGGCTCCATTGAATGCAATGCGCTGGACAGCTCCGGCCCGTTTCTAATGAAACGCGGCTAGGAGCAGATTTTCGGGCGATTTTTGGGTATCGGTCACGCGATTTGCGGATGCGCATCCGTCATGTGTTCCGCAAATCGCGCGAAAAAACGCCCGTGTGTGTTTTCACAGGTGCAGAAATGTAGGAAACAAGGTATTTGTGCAGACACAAGGGGAAAATACAGTCATTCTCTGAGCAAAAAAATTTTTGCAGAAGCGAGCATTTCGCGAGACACGCTCGTCTGTTGAAGCCCTAAAATTGCAAAGAATTTATTTTAATTCCCTGGCGTTACCTTGGAAAGCCATTAGGACTCCTAAATTCTTTGCAGCTCACTTGTTGGATAGTTTTATTATTCCCTTTTGTTACCTACTTGCACTTTAAATAAAACCTGCATAATGTAAATACAAATTAACAAATATAGCAATATGCATTAATTCAACTTCTTTCTGAGCCACAAGGAAATACAGCTGTCAGACCTTGATACACTTTTTCAATGTCATGCAATGTCTTAGCTTCCTTCAATAAATTAGGGATCCTCTTTTTAAAAAAGTAAGTTTTCTACACCATGACTGCTGAACTATCTTTTGCCAAAATTGGGATAGGATTAGTCCTAACATGTATTTTAAATTTCTAGCCACATAGATGCAGGATCCTGGAAGGCTTCTATAATAAAAGATGTTATCTTGAAAATTACAGCTGAGTGCTTATCTTTAGAAACTAGCTCATGCTGAGATTTTATCAAGAATGACAAAGAAAATAATTCTTCAAAATAAAATGTCTCTGTATGACATTTCTTCACAAATGGTGAAAGCTTTCCTATAGTTCCTATATATTGTATATATTTTACATACACATTTCATTGCTGTAGAAATGGTATTAAAGTAGTTAGAGTAAATGCAAGTAAAGAATCTATGTAAATGTGTGCATTTTGCCGTATGCGTAGAGTAGTACATATGCCACCTTTCAGCAGGCAAGAAAGAATGTTATATTGAAATCCCATTGCAAAACCATATTGCATTTGTGGATATGATCTGTAGGTCATTAAAGTGACTCTCTGGTCCTGAACAAACAAAGATGGTCTCACCACTTAAACTATCTGATGCACGCTGGACATTAGTATGCATCATTAAACCAAGACACTACACACTGCGCTGATTGGCCACTGCACTTATGTGGGCAACACTGGCTATTCAAAACAACATGTAGGGTCTTAGTCTTAGACTAATGATGCATGTTAATGCACAGAAATCACTGCAAGGCAAAAAGTATCTAGGAAAGCTAGAATAATTCATAGTATAAATCCTTTGGTATTGCAGTAGCAAGAGTGGCCTGTAGGGGGCCTCGGAGCACAGTCACTAAGTTTGTTAAATTAATCTACACCTGGAAGGGTGCGGCTGCACACATTAAAGTTCCCCTCTCTCACAAGCTCAGTGTCCTTGAAGCTTGTAGGGTGTGAGGCCTGAGGTCTATGTAGAGCTGGTGGTGGTCTGTGAGGGACCCGGAAGCTTGGGGGTAGTCGTCCCTCACTCGACGCCTGCTGGAGCAAAGTATTGTTAAGTTTAAAATGCTGTTGCTGTGTACACTGTGCACCCAGAAAGGTACCAGCCATCACACCTCCATTCCCTGTGGACCCATAATACAAGGAAAAGATAGTAAGACCTCGATATCCACACTTAGGGAGAGCATCTAGGAGCACCCGAAAACCAAGGAAGCGACTTGGTGTAGTGGAGAAGAAAAAATAAATAAAAATAAATAGATCTGAGTGTTGGAGTTTTTAATATACATTTTGATTTTCCCCTTCATGAAATAAGGAAAGTACTGGTTGTTTCTCAGTTAATCCTGTGTTTTGTACTGGATAGATGTACATTAAATACTTTAGCATAGTCTCATATTAGTAGAAGGATGTCTATTCAATCTAATGGCTACCTGATTATTATGCTAATTGGAAGGTATAGTCTAGGACTCCACTAACCAGTTCAGACTTCAAGGAAGTGCCACTTGGATGGTAAATCATTCTGGGAATGACAATTGCAGCAGGAAGTAAATAAATAAATCTTGTTATTAGTTTAGCACCAACTTATTCCGCAGCGCTTTCAGGTAATTTATTTATTACCCCTCACCAAGCTGGGTTCTCATTTTACCAACCACAGAAGAATGGAAGACTGAGTCAACTTTGAGTTGGCTACCCGAACCATTCGGGGATTGAACTCGCAACCTTCCGGTTGTGAGTGAGAGCTTAGGACTGCTTTTCTGTTGCCTTACTACTCCACTATATGAGGCTCTGTATGTATATTATTCAAAGTACAATATTATTTACGGCTGCAGATGAGCTTGGATGAGCTAAATGTCCGAGAGACAGAGGAAGTGATCAAGTGGGGCTCATTCTCAATTAATGATATTTATAGCCGCAGTTCATAAATAAATGTCCATTGACAGAGATGATCCAGTGTAGGTCATGCTCTATTATCCTACCAATTATGGACACAATAGAAAGGCAAGAAGAGACAAGTACGCCAAAGACAGGTATGCCAAAACTGGTTTTCTCCATGTAGAGAAATGAATGTATTTGAATTTTTCTGAGGAAAGCTGTGTAATTTCAGTGGTTGTGGCCTTGGGCCCGCCTCTATGTCTTCCACTGACACCTTCCCACAATGTGAGGATGAGGCACAGCTGAACTTCTACTAGAAGTTGTATTGAATTAAATGTGATGCTTGGAAAACAGAGAATTAATTGCCTTGTATAAAAATCCATGCTTGAGAATATATGAGCATGTAGAAGTTAGAAAAGCAAAATAATGAAATTAACCTCTTAGTGACCAGCCCATAGTGTTTTTCCGTCCTGGCCTGCTGGGCTTTAAACATAGATGATGTAAAAACATGCATCCTCTGAGCATTAAAACCCTGCAGGCTCTGGACGTGACAGATCCATGATGTAGGTTATCAGAGGTAGCCAACATTCTGGAACTGTCATCGAGGGCTGCGGGACCCCCCCTTCCCGGTCACATAATCGCCAGTATCTACCGGTTACCAGCGATTGCATTAAAGTGAATGAGTAGTAAGTAAAAGATAAAGTTTCAGCTCTCCTTACTGATCAAATCCATAAGGGAAGCTGAGAATACTCACCCCACATCCTCCGCAATGTCTGGCAGCATTCTCGCCCTCCCCAGACCTGACTCCAGCATCTGCGCATGCACGCCAGATGGAATTTCATCACGCACATGCTTAGAGGGCCGGGAGGCCCGAAAAATTGAAAAGCTACCTTCTCCCGGCTTGTATGAGTAGCCAAGAGCAGGGAGCTGTCACCAGGAGCTGCTGTATGCAAGTTCCCGATCACATGATTGCTGCTATCAAATGGATAACAGCGATCATGTTAAAATTTTAAAAGTTTAAAAAAAGTGTAAAAAAAAAGAAAAAAGTTTGTTTCATCTCCCCTCATGGATCATATCCTTGAGGGGAGATGAAATTAGGTACCTAAGGCCCCTGGATTTACCTGCGGACCTTACCTCGGCTTTTGCACATGCGCCCGTCTCCAAAATGGCAGCCACATGCACAAAAGACACAGATTGCCGGGGTAATTTTAAAATCACCCCGCACATAGCTACTAAATCTAGCCGAGAGCCTGAAGATCCCACAGAGGGCTGCAGTACATGGTTATTGATAACATGATCGCCGTTATCTATTTGATTGTGTAAAAGTTAAAAAAACCTAAAGTTTCACCTCCCGTCAAGGATTCCGAACCGTGTCGCCAAAATGGTGGACACAAGTGCAGAAGCTGGGGAGAAATTTAAAATCTCCTTGCTCCTGGCAACTTAAAGTAGCCGAGAGCTTGGAGCAGAAACCAAGGGCCGTGGTGAGTGGTTTCCGCTCACATGATTGCTGTTATCCAGTGGATAATGGCGATCACGTAAAAGATAGTTAACGTTTGATGCTCAGTTCTATTTGTGCCTCGTTGTGCATCTGGACAGACAATTAGGGCCACAATGGGTATGTTTCTGAACACAGGAGAAATGGGGAGATCCATTTTGGTGTGAAAGTCTGTTGTGTGAAACAACTGTTTTAAAAATGACACAATTGCTAAAAAAGCGAAAATTGTAATTTTTTCCATCTGCTTTGCTTAGATTCATTCAAAAACTGTGGGGTCAAAATACGTTAAGGGGGTAAGTTTCTTTTGTGGGGGTTTCTTTATTGTTTTGGCCACTCAAGGGTTCTACAAATGAGCAATGGGTCCTAAAACCCCTTCAAGCAAAATGTCTGTTCTGAAAACCACCCGCTGCTCCCTTCGATTAGACCCCCGTTGTGCATATAGACATAATATTAAGGCCACAATGGGTATGTTTCTGAACACGAGACAAACGGGGGTATCCATTTTGAGGTGAAAGTCTTCATTCCTATGTGTGCTGTAGAAAAAAACTGTTTTTTTTGCTAAAAATAATAAAAATTGATTTTTTTTCCTTCTGCTTTGGATAGATTCATTCAAAAACTGTGGCGTCAAAATACGCAGTACATCCTTAGATGAATTCATTAAGGGGGTACATTTCTAAAATGGAGTCATTTGTGGGGCTTCTCTATTGTTTTGGCCGCTCAAGGGGACTATAATTTAGCAATGGGGCCTAAAACACCTTCAAGCAAAATGTCTGTTCTAAAAGCCACAGGCTGCTCCTTTCATTTTGCGCCCCTTTGTGCATACGGACATAATATTAGGGCAACAATGGGTATGTTACCGAACACAGGACAAACAGGTGTATCCATTTTGGGTTGCAAATCCTCATTGTGATGTGCCTTCTAGAAAAAATTGTGTCTTTAAAATGACATATTTTCAAAAATATGAAATTTTATTTTTTCTCCTCTAAATTGCATAAATTCCTGAAAAGAAACTGTGGGCTCCAAATATTCATGACACCCCACATTGAGTATATTAAGGGGGGTAGTTTTTAAAATGGAGTTATTTGTGGCAGTATCTATCATTCTGACCCCTATGAGCCTTTGCAATCTTGGCTTGGTGTAGGAAAACAAAATGTTCCTCAAAATGTTAATTAATGGTAAATTTGTACGTCTCCTAAATGGTTAAAAAAAAATCTAAAATTTTTCCAATGTGCATCCAGAATAAATTAAACAGATGGAAATATATATCTTATCAATAATTTCTATTGCACATATTTAAGATATTGCAGTTGAAAATGTGAAAAAAAAATATGATTTTTTCAAAATTTCCCCAATTTTGATACTTTCAATAAATATACACAAATTCTATCGGTCTATTTTTACCGCCCAAACTGCATTTTGGAGGAGAGGAGGTTGTCTGTGTGAGATTTGTGAATTGATAATAACTGTGTTATTGCTGCACAAGAGGATTAGGCATAAATAGTTTGGATTTGTTATTTTTGTGAACTTGTGTGTATGTGTGAAGATATCTGTGTTTTATCTGTATAAGTTATATATACCCGGTGTATAATAAAGTCAAACCTCAGGCAATACCTTTTCAGTGCTGCTCAAGAGCCCAGTATTCATGGGCAGGTCCAGCCCTATATGGAAATGCGGATCATAAAGTTAATATATTTATAATGGTGCTACTTTCCCCACAGTGGTAAGTCTTGCACACATTTCTTCAGTGTACCCCTAAAAAGTGTCTAGCTCTTATTTGCTTCCATGTATTGTGGCACGTAATATTGTTGGTGTGTTTTTCCACAGCGAGCAGCCAAATCCCCAGAGAAGTACTCTGAGCACCTACAAACAGTTTTGCAAAACTGGGTCCCAAAATATCTCAGCACCTCACTGCTTCAATATGTTGATGATTTGCTCTTGTGTTGCAACTTTATTGAACAGTGCTTAGAGGTAAACATATCAGTCTGTTACACTTTCTTGTTGAGAATGAATGACTGCAAAGCCTCCAAGAACAAACCTCAGCTTTGCCAACCTACAGTTGTGTCTCTAGGCCATTATATTTCACAGGGCACTAGTCACATTGCTACATACAGAATTAAAGCCATTCAGGCAGTTTGGGCGATACCCCTCCCCAGAACCCCCCAGGAAATGTGCACTTTCATGGGATTGGTGGGATATTGCAGAGAATGAATACCCCAAGCCTCCATCTTATGCAACCCCCCTATGACTTCTCATCCCTCCCAAAATAATGCCCTCACATATCACAATTAGAAGATGTATAGTCCTAAATCCAGCTTCATTACTCCCATTGAATTCAGGAGAGAGGGCAGAAAGCGTGGAAGATCAAATGCAATTGCAGGATTGTCTAGCGCTAATAGAAAATGAGACCAGAGGCCTTGAAAATGTTGTTGAAACTCCAACTGCTAATGCATATTTTGAGTTTTTCGTAGATGTCTCCAGGTACCATGAAAATGGCGAAGAAAAACAGGATATGCAGTGGTAACCAACAACAAGGTAATTGTGCTTATGGGACTTGCTGATGTTGTAAACTGGCTAAAAGTAAGACTGTTAATGTCTACACTGATTCAAGGTATATGTTTTAGAATCACATTTTATTTTGCCCTCTTGCAGCACAGTAGAAATGTGTTGGATCATGAAGTAAACCAATTCGGAATGAAGAGGCAGTATCCTTGTTGTATCAGGTTTTAGCTTTTCCTAAACAGGTAGCTGTTATCAAGGTTCCATCTGGTCACAATTGAATCAGGTGGGGATATTTTTGTTGTCCATCTTGCAGGATCAAGCCCTTAGGAGTGAAAAGGAGGAGGGGCACATAACAATGGCCCAAGTACCAGTTAAAGTAAGTGATGTGTCATGTAGTGTCTTCTGCTTGGAATGCCCTAAGGTTCAACAATGCTGTGACCAGGTTTGTGCAGGAATGCATAGCTTGTACCCAATAAACCCCAGCAAAGTTTCCAAAATACCTCCGTGCTGTTACTCCAAGGCCAAATTACCCATTCCAGTGACTGCAAATGGACTGCATGCAGCTAACTAAAGTAGGTGTCTGGGAGTTTGTGCATGCAGTTTTGGCATAGTAACCTTTTGTAATGTTTTACTAAGATAGAAGTATCACGCATGAGGTACACTTTGAATTGTTGACTGTGGGGGATGCCACACTATAAAAGCTCTTGCATTGTAACAAAAAAACAGAAGAACTTGGAAGTATCACTTAAGCGTTTTTGTTGTACTGTTCTCCAGTGCATCATGTATATATATATATATATATATATATATATATAGATAAAATTGGACATACTTGATTGTTAAGACTACGATACCTTTTGAATATCACCTAAGGTAAGTGATTACTTTAACACTCACTTAGTTCATGGATTTATTTGACAAAAAAATATAGTTTCTGGAGGTATGGAAAACTGAGCAGAACTTGGATGTTTTTAAATCTATAAATGACAAGTGACTAATTAGACAATGACTAATACATTTACTTGGGTTGTGTGCTGCTTTTCAAACATACGTATACACAAGCATTTTCAGCTGTGCTGGGTTAACTGATAAAGTTAGATAAAACATATCATATAAAACACAATGCATAGAAAATCTAAAGAAACATTTGATAATGCCTTCACAGGAAGTGATTGTACTGGAAATTCCAAGCACCTGCTATGTGAAACAGCCAGGAATAGCATAAACTGTATTCAGTAGAATTCATGCTACATTCAATGCCTATACCACTGCCACATCTGCCATTGACTGCAATGAAGAAGACTGTGATATCTATATCTATCTATTTATCTATTCAGGCACCCAGCCAGTGATGGAATAAACAGGCAATAGACATTTTGTGTTACAAGATGCTTCTTCTGGCACTGTGTATCACAGCCACGTTATCCTGTCTGTTTAAGAGGGGTTTTTCATGGAAGTCATGACAACAGTAAACAATGCTAATAAGTGAAACAAAACATAAGAATAGACTTATTTCGATCATTGCATCCTAGAGCTCCGAGAGAATTTGTGTGGATAATCCGATAGCTTTCAATGTTCCTTTAAATTCAATACCTACATATTCATCCACAAAGTAGTATCACAAATCCCAATAATAGAGAATTATCATATAACATAGAAATATGAATAGAAATAGTAAAGTTCATAAATGTATTTTCAGTTGCAATAAAAAGTAGATTAACCCTTTAGAATTGCCGGAATTTTTACATCAATGACTAATAAAATGTGGCATGATTGTCTTTCATTGAGCACACATAAACATGCAAATTACAGGAAGGAAAAGTAAGTGAGCCCTTGAAATTAATAACTCCTAGATCCAGCAGCAATCCCTTCCACCAAACATTTCCTATGGCTGCAAATAAGATTTTTATAAGCTTGAGGGGGAATTTTGGCTGATTTCTCCCTGCAAATGTATTTCAGTTCATCAATATTTCTGGGATGCCATTTGTACACAACCCTCTTTAGGTCATGCCATGGGATCTCAATAGGGTTAAGGTCAGGACTCTGACATGGCCATTCAAAAATATAAATCTTCAAATATTCTTTAGTTGATTCACCTATGTGTTTTGAGTCATTGTCTTGTTGGATCACCCAACATCTCTTCAGCTTGAGATTATGTACTGCTGCACTTAAAATCTTGTACAATGTTTTCATGCACCTCAAAATTCATTGTTGCCTCAAAGCAGCCACTAGAGATGAGCGAATATACTCGTTTCGAGTAATTACTCGATCGAGCACCGCGATTTTGAGTACTTCCGTACTCGGGTGAAAAGATTCGGGGGGCGCCAGGGGGCAGGGGGAGGCATGGCGGAGTGGGGGGTAGCAGCGGGGAACAGGGGGGAGCTCTCTCTCTCCCTCTCCCCCCCCCACTCCCCGCTGCAACACCCCACTCACCCACGGTGCCCCCCGAATCTTTTCACCCAAGTATGGAAGTACTCGAAAATCGCGGCACTCGGGTGAAAAAGGGGCGTGTCCGAGTAGGTTTGCTCATCTCTAGCAGCCACCAACCATAAGCCTGGGTTCACACAGGGCGGATTTGTTGCTTATTTCCCGCGGTTGGCCGTTGCATATCCGCATTGCAGCCATTCCGTCGCGGTTGCAGTGCAATGCAGTGCGAATGTGTTTGGCCAAAATCCCGTTCTCACAGGGCGTAAAATTTTCCGCAGAGCCGCAGTGCGGATATGCAACTGCGTCGCGGTTTTGAAATATGCAGCATGTCCAATCTTTTGACGGTTCCGCAGCGGTTTTTTTTACATAGGGCCCCATGGACGCAGCTACAACCGCAATGAAAACCGCTATTGCTTGTTTTGCAGCGGTTTTCATTGCGGTTCCGCAGCAGATTGTTCGCATGAAAAAGAGGGGCAATAAAGTTTGTTACCAGGAAGTGGTTCAGCGGCCATTTTAGCTGCTTGGCGCCATTTCAGCCAGGACTTGATGGAGACTGGAAGCAGGGAGCAGGAGCTCTGCCGGCAGAACCCCCCCCCCCCACAGCGGCACCAGAGCCCCCCACAGCGGCACCACAAGAGCCCTCCACAGTGGCACCAGAGCCCTCCACAGCGGGCATGACCAGAGGCCTCCACAGCGGGCGGCACCAGAGCCTTCCACAGCGGGCCCAGACCCCCCCACAGCGGCACCAGAGCCCCCCACAGCGGCACAAGAGCCCTCCACAGCGGGCGTGACCAGAGGCCTCCACAGCCGGACCAGGGCCCTCCACAGCGGCACCAGAGCCCTCCACAGCGGGCCCAGAGCCCCCCACAGCGGCACCACAAGAGCCCTCCACAGTGGCACCAGAGCCCTCCACAGCGGGCGTGACCAGAGGCCTCCACAGCCGGACCAGGGCCCTCCACAGCGGCACCAGAGCCCTCCACAGCGGGCGGCACCACAGCCCTCCACAGCGGGCCCAGAGCCCTCCACAGCGGGCGGCACATCGGATAACGAAGGTAATGCACTACTTCGCCTATCATTGCTCTTTTGCGTCCTTTCTCTTTTGCATTGCAATGCATTTTTCCCGCCTTTTTCCTCCCTTGCTTTGCTGCACAATTTATGGCCTTTTCATCTTTTGCATTGCAATGCATTTTTCCCGCCTTTTTCCTCCCTTGCTTTGCTGCACAATTTATGGCCTTTTCATCTTTTGCATTGCAATTAGAGATGAGCGAACACCAAAATGTTCGGGTGTTCGTTATTCGGAACGAACTTCCCGTGATGCTCGAGGGTTCGTTTCGAACAACGAACCCCATTGAAGTCAATGGGCGACCAGAACATTTTTGTATTTCGCCGATGCTCGCTAAGGTTTTCATGTGTGAAAATCTGGGCAATTCAGGAAAGTGATGGGAATGACACAGTGACGGATAGGGCAGGCGAGGGGCTACATGTTGGGCTGCATCTCAAGTTCACAGGTCCCACTATTAAGCCACAATACCGGCAAGAGTGGGCCCCCCCCCCCTCCCAACAACTTTTACTTCTGAAAAGCCCTCATTAGCATGGCATACCTTTGCTAAGCACCACACTACCTCCAACAAAGCACAATCACTGCCTGCATGACACTCCACTGACACTTCTCCTGGGTTACATGCTGCCCAACCGCCCCCCCTCCCCCCCACAGCGCACACCAAAGTGTCCCTGGGCAGCCTTCAGCTGCCCTCATGCCACACCACGCTCATGTCTATTTAGAATTGCGTCTGCCATGACGAGGGACCGCAGGCACACACTGCAGAGGTTGGCACGGCTAGGCAGCGACCCTCTTTAAAAGTGGCGGAGCGATAGCCCACAATGCTGTACAGAAGCAATGAGAAATAGAATCCTGTGCCACCGCCATCAGGAGCTGCACACGTGGGCATAGCAATGGGGAACCTATGTGCCACACACTATTCATTCTGTCAAGGTGTCTGCATGCCCCAGTCAGACCGGGCTTTTTAATTCATAGACACAGGCAGGTACAACTCCCTATTGTGAAGTCCCTGTCGACCCACAGCATGGGTGGCTCCCTGGAACCCACCGGCGGTACACAGAAATATCCCATTGCATTGCCCAACACAGCTGAGGTAGTAATGTCGTGCTTAATGCAGGTGGGCTTCGGCCCACACTGCATGCCCCAGTCTGACTGGGGTTCTTTATAAGTGTACAGATGTAGTAAAAACTCCGTGTGCACCTACAGCATGGGTGGGTGCCAGGAAGCCACCGGCGGTACATAGAAATATCCCATTGCATTGCCCAACACAGCTGAGGTAGTAATGTTGTGCTTAACCCTTTCCAATCCAATTTGTATATGGTTTTCCTAGGGGGCTTACTCTTTTTCTGCTGTTATACAACGGCGCTATATGCTGGCTAAAGCCAGTACTGCATGAGCTGACACGTAGGATAGGCTCCGACAGCAGAGAGGCTGGCAATATACAGTAAGAGAACCCCGACGGACGTCTACCAACAACGGAGCTGTACAGCCTTAAACCCTAATGTCTTCACAGGTCACACAGTGGACTGGAAAGGGTTAATGCAGGTGGGCTTCGGCCCACACTGCATGCCCCAGTCAGACTGGGGTTCTTTACAAGTGGACACATGTAGGTTAAACTCCCTGTGGACCCACTGCCTGGGTGGGTGCCAGGAAGCCACCGGCGGTACATAGAAATATCCCATTGCATTGCCCAACACAGCTGAGGTAGTAATGTCGTGCGTAATACAGGTGGGCTTCGGCCCACACTGCATGCCCCAGTCAGACGGGTTCTTTAGAAGCGTACAGATGTATTAAAAACTCAGTGTGCACCTACAGCATGGGTGGCTCCCTGGAACCCACCGGCGGTACACAAAAATATCCCATTGCATTGCCCAACACAGCTGAGGTAGTAATGTCGTGCTTAATGCAGGTGGGCTTCGGCCCACACTGCATGCCCCAGTCAGACTGGGGTTCTTTACAAGTGGACACATGTAGGTTAAACTCCCTGTGGACCCACTGCCTGGGTGGGTGCCAGGAAGCCACCGGCGGTACATAGAAATATCCCATTGCATTGCCCAACACAGCTGAGGTAGTAATGTCGTGCGTAATACAGGTGGGCTTCGGCCCACACTGCATGCCCCAGTCAGACGGGTTCTTTAGAAGTGTACAGATGTATTAAAAACTCAGTGTTCACCTACAGCATGGGTGGCTCCCTGGAACCCACCGGCGGTACATAAAAATATCCCATTGCATTGCCCAACACAGCTGAGGTAACATCAGCTGTAATGCAGGTGGGCTAAAAATTAATTTGATTACACTGTAGGCGAGGGCCCACAAAAATTGCTGTATCAACAGTACTAATGTACATCCCAAAAATTGGCCATGGCCAGCCAAGAGGGCAGGTGAAACCCATTAATCGCTTTGGTTAATGTGGCTTAAGTGGTAACTAGGCCTGGAGGCAGCCCAGTGTAACGAAAAATTGGTTCAAGTTAAAGTTCCAATGCTTTTAAGCGCATTGAAACTTATAAAAATTGTTCTGAAAAATTATTTGAGTGAGCCTTGTGGCCCTAAGAAAAATTGCCCGTTCAGCGTGATTACGTGAGGTTTCAGGAGGAGGAGCAGGAGGAGGAGGAGGAGGAATATTAGACACAGATTGATGAAGCAGAAATGTCCCCGTTTTGGATGGTGAGAGAGAACGTAGCTTCCATCCGCGGGTGCAGCCTACGTATTGCTTACGTATCGCTGCTGTCCGCTGGTGGAGAACAGAAGTCTGGGGAAATCCAGCCTTTGTTCATCTTGATGAGTGTTAGCCTGTCGGCACTGTCGGTTGACAAGCGGCTACGCTTATCTGTGATGATTCCCCCAGCCGCACTAAACACCCTCTCCGACAACACGCTAGCCGCAGGACAAGCAAGCACCTCCAGGGCATACAGCGCTAGTTCAGGCCACATGTCCAGCTTCGACACCCAGTAGTTGTAGGGGGCAGAGGCGTCACCAAGGATGGTCGTGCGATCCGCTACGTACTCCCTCACCATCCTTTTACAGTGCTCCCGCCGACTCAGCCGTGACTGGGGAGCGGTGACACAGTCTTGGTGGGGAGCCATAAAGCTGGCCAGGCCCTTAAAGACTGTTGCACTGCCTGGGATGTACATGCTGCTCGATCTACGCACATCCCCTGCTACCTTGCCCTCGGTACTGCGCCTTCTGCCACTAGCGCTGTCGGCTGGGAATTTTACCATCAGCTTGTCCGCAAGGGTCCTGTGGTATAGCAACACTCTCGAACCCCTTTCCTCTTCGGGAATCAGAGTGGGCAGGTTCTCCTTATACCGTGGATCGAGCAGTGTGTACACCCAGTAATCCGTAGTGGCCAGAATGCGTGCAACGCGAGGGTCACGAGAAAGGCATCCTAACATGAAGTCAGCCATGTGTGCCAGGGTACCTGTACGCAACACATGGCTGTCTTCACTAGGAAGATCACTTTCAGGATCCTCCTCCTCCTCCTGCTCCTCCTCCTCAGGCCATACACGCTGAAAGGATAACAGGCAATCAGCCGGTGTACCGTCAGCAGCGGCCCAAGCTGTCTCTTCCCCCTCCTCCTCATCCTCCTCATGCTCCTCCTCCTCCTCCTGTACGCGCTGAGAAATAGACAGGAGGGTGCCCTGACTATCCAGCGGCATACTGTCTTCCCCCGCCCCCGTTTCCGAGCGCAAAGCAGCTGCCTTTATGGTTTGCAGGGAATTTCTCAAGATGCATAGCAGAGGAATGGTGACGCTAATGATTGTAGCATCGCCGCTCACCACCTGGGTAGACTCCTCAAAATTACCAAGGACATGGCAGATGTCTGCCAACCAGGCCCACTCTTCTGAAAGGAATTGAGGAGGCTGACTCCCACTGCGCCGCCCATGTTGGAGTTGGTATTCGACTATAGCTCTACGTTGTTCATAGAGCCTGGCCAACATGTGGAGCGTAAAGTTCCACCGTGTGGGCACGTCGCACAGCAGTCGGTGCACTGGCAGCTTAAAGTGATGTTGCAGGGTGCGCAGGGTGGCAGCGTCCGTGTGGGACTTGCGGAAATGTGCGCAGAGCCGGCGCGCCTTTACGAGCAGGTCTGACAAGCGTGGGTAGCTTTTCAGAAAGCGCTGAACCACCAAATTAAAGACGTGGGCCAGGCATGGCACGTGCGTGAGGCTGCCAAGCTGCAGAGCCGCCACCAGGTTACGGCCGTTGTCACACACGACCATGCCCGGTTGGAGGCTCAGCGGCGCAAGCCAGCGGTCGGTCTGCTCTGTCAGACCCTGCAGCAGTTCGTGGGCCGTGTGCCTCTTATCGCCTAAGCTGAGTAGTTTCAGCACGGCCTGCTGACGCTTGCCCACCGCTGTGCTGCCACACCGCGCGACACCGACTGCTGGCGACATGCTGCTGCTAACACATCTTGATTGCGAGACAGAGGAGGAGGAGGAGGAGGAGGGTGCTTTAGTGGAGGAAGCATACACCTCCGCAGATACCAGCACCGAGCTGGGGCCCGCAATTCTGGGGGTGGGTAGGACGTGAGCGGTCCCAGGCTCTGACTCTGTCCCAGCCTCCACTAAATTCACCCAATGTGCCGTCAGGGAGATGTAGTGGCCCTGCCCGCCTGTGCTTGTCCACGTGTCCGTAGTTAAGTGGACCGTGGCAGTAACCGCGTTGGTGAGGGCGCGCACAATGTTGCGGGAGACGTGGTCGTGCAGGGCTGGGACGGCACATCGGGAAAAGTAGTGGCGACTGGGAACTGAGTAGCGCGGGGCCGCCGCCTCCATGATACTTTTGAAGGACTCCGTTTCCACAACCCTATACGGCAGCATCTCAAGGCTGATGAATTTTGCTATGCGGACGGTTAACGTTTGAGCGTGCGGGTGCGTGGCGGCGTACTTGCGCTTGCGCTCGAACACTTGCGCAAGCGACGGCTGAACGGTGCGCTGAACTACACTGGTGGATGGGGCCGAGGACAGCGGAGATGAGGGTGTGGGTGCAGGCCATGAGGCGGTAGTGCCTGTGTCCTGAGAGGGGGGTTGCATCTCAGTGGCAGGTTGGGGCACAGGGGGAGAGGCAGGGGTGCAAACCGGAGGCGGTGAACGGCCTTCGTCCCACCTTGTGGGGTGCTTGGCCATCATATGTCTGCGCATGGTGGTGGTGGTGAGGCTGTTGGTGTTGGCTCCCCGGCTGAGCTTTGCGCAACAAAGGTTGCACACCACTGTTCGTCGGTCGTCAGGCGTCTCTGTGAAAAACTGCCAGACCTTAGAGCACCTCGGCCTCTGCAGGGTGGCATGGCGCGAGGGGGCGCTTTGGGAAACATTTGGTGGATTATTCGGTCTGGCCCTGCCTCTACCCCTGGCCCTGGCCACCGCACTGCCTCTTGCAACCTGCCCTGCTGATGCCCTTGACTCCCCCTCTGAAGACCTGTCCTCCTGAGTAAGCGTTGCACACCAGGTGGGGTCAGTCACCTCATCGTCCTGCTGCTCTTCCTCCGAATCCTCTGTGCGCTGCTCCCTTGGACTTACTGCCCTTACTACTACCTCACTGCAAGACAACTGTGTCTGATCGTCATCGTCCTCCTCACCCACAGAAAGTTGTTGAGACAGTTGGCGGAAGTCCCCAGCCTCTTCCCTCGGACCCCGGGAACTTTCGAATGGTTGGGCATCAGTGACGATAAACTCCTCTGGTGGGAGAGGAACCGCTGCTGCCCAATCTAAGCAGGGGCCCGAGAACAGTTCCTGGGAGTGTTCCCGCTCCTGAGCAGGTGTCATTGTAGTCGAGTGAGGAGGCTGGGAGGAAGGAGGAGCAGCAGACAGAGGATTCGGATTTGCAGCAGTGGACGGCGCAGAACTGCGTGTTGACGATAGGTTGCTCGAAGCACTTTCTGCCATCCAGGACAGGACCTGCTCACACTGCTCATTTTCTAATAACCGTCTCCCGCGTGGACCCATTAATTGGGCGATGAATGTGGGGACGCCAGAAACGTGCCTCTCTCCTAATCGCGCAGCAGTCGGCTGCGACACACCGGGATCAGGAGCTCGGCCTGTGCCCACACCCTGACTTGGCCCTCCGCGTCCTCGGCCGCGTCCACGTCCTCTAGGCCTACCCCTACCCCTCAGCATGCTGTATTACCAGTGATTTGATTTCACAGGCAGGAAATAAATTGGCGCAAGACTGCAGGCCAAATATAATTTTTTCCCTTTTTGGAAAACGAAAGGCCCCACTGCCTCTAGTGAATGAATAATCTAAGTTTAATAACTGTGCTGTGTCCCTGCTAATGTGTCACAGAACGTGAGGGTAGCAGAGTTATTATAACTCTGGCAGAGCAGGTATTTTTTTTCCCAATTAAGGAAAGCAAATGGCGAAGCCAGCAGTAAAGCGTAGCTGGGTGCGTATGATTTAGCAATGTTTTTCACGCAGCTCACACGTGTCCACCGCCCGTAAGGACGGACAGAGGCTGGACAAATAGATTTGTTTCCACTTGTTTTTCCACCAAAAGGCAGCACTGCGTATATTCAATGAACATGAGAAGTTTAATAACTGTGCTGTGTCCCTGCTAATGTGTCACAGAACGTGAGGGTAGCAGAGTTATTATAACTCTGGCAGAGCAGGTATTTTTTTTCCCAATTAAGGAAAGCAAATGGCGAAGCCAGCAGTAAAGCGTAGCTGGGTGCGTATGATTTAGCAATGTTTTTCACGCAGCTCACACGTGTCCACCGCCCGTAAGGACGGACAGAGGCTGGACAAATAGATTTGTTTCCACTTGTTTTTCCACCAAAAGGCAGCACTGCGTATATTCAATGAACATGAGAAGTTTAATAACTGTGCTGTGTCCCTGCTAATGTGTCACAGAACGTGAGGGTAGCAGAGTTATTATAACTCTGGCAGAGCAGGTATTTTTTTTCCCAATTAAGGAAAGCAAATGGCGAAGCCAGCAGTAAAGCGTAGCTGGGTGCGTATGATTTAGCAATGTTTTTCACGCAGCTCACACGTGTCCACCGCCCGTAAGGACGGACAGAGGCTGGACAAATAGATTTGTTTCCACTTGTTTTTCCACCAAAAGGCAGCACTGCGTATATTCAATGAACATGAGAAGTTTAATAACTGTGCTGTGTCCCTGCTAATGTGTCACAGAACGTGAGGGTAGCAGAGTTATTATAACTCTGGCAGAGCAGGTATTTTTTTTCCCAATTAAGGAAAGCAAATGGCGAAGCCAGCAGTAAAGCGTAGCTGGGTGCGTATGATTTAGCAATGTTTTTCACGCAGCTCACACGTGTCCACCGCCCGTAAGGACGGACAGAGGCTGGACAAATAGATTTGTTTTCACTTGTTTTTCCACCAAAAGGCAGCACTGCGTATATTCAATGAACATGAGAAGTTTAATAACTGTGCTGTGTCCCTGCTAATGTGTCACAGAACGTGAGGGTAGCAGAGTTATTATAACTCTGGCAGAGCAGGTATTTTTTTTCCCAATTAAGGAAAGCAAATGGCGAAGCCAGCAGTAAAGCGTAGCTGGGTGCGTATTATTTAGCAATGTTTTTCACGCAGCTCACACATGTCCACCGCCCGTAAGGACGGACAGAGGCTGGACAAATAGATTTGTTTTCACTTGTTTTTCCACCAAAAGGCAGCACTGCGTATATTCTATGAATAATAACTGTGTTGTGGCCCTGCCTATACAATTCTTTCCCTGCAGTATCAATGGAGGGTGGAATGCTCTGCAGAGGCGATTTTGAGAAGCCCAAAAAAAATGCAGCACAGCTAACAGCAGCCTGGACAGTACTGCACACGGATAAATATGGCCCTAGAAAGGACCGTTGAGGTTCTTGAAGGCTACACTCACTCCTAACACTCTCCCTGCCTATGCAGCACTTCTGTCCCTAATGCCAGGTGCAACGCTCTGCAGAGCCGATTTTGAGAAAAAAAAAATGCCACTGCTAACAGCAGCCAACACACAGCTATCAGTGGCCCTAATAAGGACCTTTGGGGGGTCTTGAAGCCTACACTAACTACCAATTCTTTCCCTACAGCAGCTCCGGTACAAACAGCACTGTCCCTCATCTAACTCACAAGGCATCTGAGGCGAGCCGCGGGAGGGGCCGACTTTTATATTAGGCGAACACCTGATCTCGCCAGCCACTCACAGCAGGGGGGTGGTATAGGGCTTAAACGTTGCAGGGGGAAGTTGTAATGCCTTCCCTGTCTTTCAATTGGCCAGAAAAGCGCGCTAACGTCTCAGGGAAGGAAGTGAAAGTAACCAGAACACCGCATGGTGTTCGTTACGAATAACGAACATCCCGAACACCCTAATATTCGCACGAATATCAAGCTCGGACGAACGCGTTCGCTCATCTCTAATTGCAATGCATTTTTCCCGCCTTTTTCCTCCCTTGCTTTGCTGCACAATTTATGGCCTTTTCATCTTTTGCATTGCAATGCATTTTTCCCGCCTTTTTCCTCCCTTGCTTTGCTGCACAATTTATGGCCTTTTCATCTTTTGCATTGCAATGCATTGTTGCCGCCTTTTTCCTCCCTTGCTTTGCTGCACAATTTATGGCCTTTTCATCTTTTGCATTGCAATGCATTTTTCCCGCCTTTTTCCTCCCTTGCTTTGCTGCACAATTTATGGCCTTTTCATCTTTTGCATTGCAATGCATTTTTCCCGCCTTTTTCCTCCCTTGCTTTGCTGCACAATTTATGGCCTTTTCATCTTTTGCATTGCAATGCATTTTTCCCGCCTTTTTCCTCCCTTGCTTTGCTGCACAATTTATGGCCTTTTCATCTTTTGCATTGCAATGCATTTTTCCCGCCTTTTTCCTCCCTTGCTTTGCTGCACAATTTATGGCCTTTTCATCTTTTGCATTGCAATGCATTTTTCCCGCCTTTTTCCTCCCTTGCTTTGCTGCACAATTTATGGCCTTTTCATCTTTTGCATTGCAATGCATTTTTCCCGCCTTTTTCCTCCCTTGCTTCTTTCCCCTTCGGCATCTGACGCGAAGATGTGAGCCTCGTTGTTATTTTGTGCAAATTGAAATTCTGCGCCACTGGGCACTAATGTTGTGTATGTAATGAAATGCAACCATTCTCTGTTTACTCACAGGACGAAAAAGATTTTCGGTTGTCGCAAAGGATATATCGGGAGTATGGCGTGGTACCAGCGAATGGGTATAAACGTTGCCAGGATGATAACATTGGTGAGTGTAGTGTGCGCTGACACAACCATATCCACCCACTTGGAATGCTATTCAACTTTTTTTCTTCTTTCTTCCCCCCCCTTCAGGTTGAAAGTAGGCCTGAGATATGGGACCCAGCTGAGACGGGCTACAGCGACCGAGATTTAAAGGCAGACGCCTGGCTATCGGTATGCACTGGCATGTATCCCGATTGGGACTCCGGAACTGCTGCCCTCCACAGTGAAATACGTAAGTTTACACTCCTGAAACTGCTTTGTTGTTTCTTCCTTGGATGTACTCAGAACTGTACTGCATCTAACAACACTCTTTATTGCAGGTGTCGGTGGTACTGCTTGTACCCTGTTTAATTGTCCTTTTTCATTATTTGCAGTTAAAGATGTCAAGAATCGTTGGCGGTCGGTTCGGGACCGCTACAAGAAGCATGAAAAAGATTGTGAAAAAAGTGGCATGTCGCCTTCACAAAAGAAATGTCCATACCAGGAGCAACTGCGCTTCCTCCGAACTAGTCGAGTGTTGCGCGCGTAAGTGCAAATAACTCTCCTAGCTCGGGTTCGATGTGGTGTCATTTTGAGGTTCTAGGTCTCTAATGTTACTCTTGTTTCGCCAACAGATCCAGCGGAAACATTGGGGCCGCGCCTCCCACGGACACCACCGCTTCACCTGACAAAGATGGGCCGGGACAGGAGCCGTGTGACGATGAGTCCAGAGAAGGTACCCCAGCCTTGGAGGACAGCCAGCGTAGCACGCCCGATTTGAACCCCACTTCTGTTTCTCCAGAAGTGGGGGAACAAATTGTGTCGTGTGGCAATACTACTGCCCCTGCCAGCAGAGCATGTGTTAGCAGGGTGGTGACTTCCGCGCGGGCCAGCCGCAGCGTTGCTGCTGGCCCGCGTCGGAAGAATAGCAAGGCAGATACCACCCAAGAGGCGCTGTCTTTATTACGCCGTTCTGAGACGGCCGACCAGTGGGACACAATGGGTACAGCCATTGCGTCCCGCCTTCGTGAACTCAGCTCAGAGCGGCAGTGGACAATTCCGCCAGTTCTGTACACAGTGCTAGAGATTTTCGGATCGCCAAGAGCCATTGCCGATAGCACTGCCATTATTGTGGCAATGAAAAATGCAGCCTTTCCTGTTCAACACTCAAACCGCATGCTGCCTGCACCCCAATCTTTCCCTGATCAACCGCCCAGGGTTTCTAGGACACCGGTATACCCCATGCACCATGGCTCTCCTGACACTGGCTACGGCGACACTGCCTCAGGCGGTTCCCCATCACAAGCGTCATTTCTATCACTCATGAATAGCCCTCTGCAACAGACATCGCAACAGTCCACCTCACGACTGTGCACGCCACCAAATGCATCTCAATGCATTATAGGAGAAAACTCTTTTACTTATACGACATTGGAGTAATCGCAAACGTTGAGTTTGGGATAACTGCAATGTCCTACAGCAAACCATCGGAAAGTACAGGTTCCGTGGTGCTGTTGCCGTGTCTGCCAATGCACGGATTATGCTGGTGTCCCAGAAATCCAACGGATGGTCATGGGAACGATTGGGGTTGCAAACATCGCTCACTCCCAGCTAAGATGTGCTCTGCGGCAAAAGAGGCAAGGCGCACTAATTCCATTACGGCAGTGGCACGCACGTAAATTTCTTTGCGGCCTGTGCTACTGTACGAGAAGGACTGCCTTTTTTTTTTTTTTTTGTTTTCAATTTAACGCTGCCTTACTGTCCTCCAAGGTTGGGGTACATCACTTCTCTTGACTCATAGTCCTTTCTTTCCCTATATTTATTTTCATGTCTGTCTGTTTCCATGCTCGCTCTATGTTTGTAACAGGAGTTCGAGCATGGAAAAAAAAAATGGTGATGACAACAGGGCCATTCTGCGTGCCTGTTGCCATCATCATTTTCGCTTGCGGCATGACCGGCAAGTGTGGCCAGAGCTATACTGCTTGTGGATTGGCCAGTGAAGGAGAAAGTTAGTTGTATTCAAGTAGTGGTAATTGGTATATGCGCTGAAAAAAAGTAGACGGCTCAACTAAAAGATATGTTTATTTTGCACAAAATAAAAAACCATCATTGTCTAACCAATTCCGTTTCTTTACAATGCAGATTATATGTTTTGTGCGCCGGAAAAATTTGGAGAACAATCTTTTTTGTGAAATATTAAAACATTTTATTATGAAAACTGTTTAACACAATTTTATTGAAGTTTTTAAATTAAAGGTGGAGGAGTGTCCTTTTGTGCCTTCAATAAAATACGTATTTCTCTACGCAGTTTGGTTTCCGCTTCCTTCTGGGGCTGGGCGCCGGGGGAGGGTCACACTGCAGTTAGGGCTGCACACCACCGACACAGGAGAACTGCCATGGCACGGTGCCTTCGTGACTAAGGAAATAGTCAGTGAAGAGTTCGCGTACCTGCACTGCAGTAGCAGGCGTCCTACCTCCCCCCCAGTTGATGACCGTGTCAAAGGCAGGATCAAGTTCTTCGACATCTACCTCTGGGCGATAGTCCCGGAGGTAATTGTGAAGAACACAACATGCCTTGACAAGGTCATCAACTGTGTTAGGGTCTACTAACAGTGTAGTCCCTAGAACTCTCCACTGACTCACCATAATCCTGAAGGCACACTCAACCACACGACGTGCCCGGCTCAGCCTATAATTAAAAATCCTTTTCCGGGCATTCAGTCCTCTCCGCGGGTATGGGCGCAACAGGTTTGGCATCAACGGGAAAGCTTCATCCGATACCATCACAAAGGGGACTGGATGTGTGGTTCCCGGGAAAGGTTGTGGGGCTGGGAGCGTGACGCCATCTCGGAGAATTTGCATCCCAATCTGTGATGTTCGCAGCACCCGAGAATCCCCAGTGCTGCCATAGGCGCCGACGTCGATGCAAACAAATTTGCTATGTGCATCAGCCACGGCCATCAGGACAATTGAAAAAAATTTTTTGTAATTGAAGAATTTGGAGCCTGAGTGGGCTGGCTGAAGCACACGCACATGTTTGCCGTCGACGGCGCCTATGTAGTTAGGAAATTTGGCAACATCTTGAAAGCCTGCTGCAACACGTTGCCAAGTGTCCTCGGTAGGTGAAGGCATCACGATGGGCTGCAACTTCTGCCAGATGGCGCTGCATGTGCACCTCACAATTTTGGTGATGGTTGATTTACCAACACGAAATTGGAGATGCAGGGATGCATAGCTCTCTCCTGTGGCCAAGAAGCTGAAAAGAAGCAGAGAAGAGAAAAAAAAATTAGTACACAATGAAGACTTGCATTACATCAACACTTCTATGTATGCAGTATTCAGATATTGTTCTCAACACGAAATAGATCGGAGAACGCAGAAGAATTCGTGTGAAGGAAATAAGATTTGCAATTGAAAGGTATACATGGGATGTGGGGGGGGGGGCCGTGAAATTCTCACTATCCATTCCACACATGGTTCAGATTTCCATTCTCCCCATCCCAAACAAAAGGGGAGGGAGAATGAGAAAATGAAAACATGTTCCTGCTACACTCAGAAAGGTAACTTGGTCCCGTTCACTGCCGGTGCACAACAAAGGTTGCCCAAGTTTGCTGGTCTGGTAAGTTCAACAATGTAGCTTCTGACAATGTCAATGAAGTCAACCAGCCACAAGATGATGCTGTTCTAATGCCACGCACGGGCAAATAAAGACCCACCCGTCCCGGTGAGATCGGGGTAGCCGTGCAGGTGTCATGATGGGCGTGGTGCTAATAACAGGGGTGCTTGATAGCCCAGCTGTGAAAAAGCAGTGTGACGTAATGCTATAGCATTACGTCCTACTACCGGAGCAATCAGTGCATAAAAAAAGGTACCGCGCAAAAATCACAGAACCAAAAAAAAAAAAGGAAAAACAAAAAAAAAAAAAATAACTACAGTGACACAATAAGAAATGTAACTTACCGAAGGGTGATGAGCAGCCTTTCTTCTGCAGTGATCGCCTTCCTCATCTGCGTGTCCTGGTAGGTCAGATCCCGGCGCACCAGCTCCAGAAGGCGGTCAAAGGCCTCCAGAGGCAGGCGACAAAATGAGACGAACTTCTCAGGATGGCTGCAGAGAGAAAGAGAAAGGGAGAGCGGGCTAAAATTAATAACAATTCAGAGTGCAACATCAAACCTATTCCCATGCAACACTTCACTTACTTTTTAAGATCGTGGTAGAGGCTCGCAAAATGGCCCTTCGTCCCCCTCTCGGTTAGTAGGGGATGAACCCAGAAACGTCTCTGACGCCGGGAAGCACGATCAGTCTGAAGAAGAATAAGCACATGAATTTTTAAAGCACATTAACATGAATTAAAGCACATGAATTTAAAGCACATGACTGCAATTACACTCTAGTCCGCAGTGCATAAACAAACAACAAGGAAACTAAGCACACAATGACCACAAATCGCTCACCTTTTCAGATTGTTCTCTATCCATCATAAGCACAAATGTAATCAGTCTGCGTCGGTATGCGCGGCTCAGACGGACTGTTGCTCGGTCCATGTCTGCAGAGAAAATGGCCACAAATACAAAGCTCTTCCTACCCTATGCAGAAATGGGTGGGATCGATGACCTCACAGGAAACAGTTTTTTTAAGAATCTGCACCTAGTAAAATACGCAGGCAAATCTGCAAGAAAAACCGCGCCTCTCCAAAAATAACCGCTGCGGTTTTTTCCGCAACAAAGGGCCTGCGGATTTACCGGCGGCAGAACCGCAGATAAATACGCGGTCAAAAACGCGTCTTAATTGGGCCATTGCATGCGGATTTGCCGCAGAAACGGAAAGGTTGCGGCAAATCCGCAGCGGCAAAACCGCGAACTTTCAGCAACAAATCCGCCCTGTGTGAATCCAGCCTAAGGACATCCCTTCGTCATGCTTTAAAGTTGGGGTGAGGTTTTTATGTTGGTGTGCAGTGTTGTTTTTTCTCCAAATACAGCATTGTGTATTTGTACTAAAGAGTTCTACTTTTGACTCACCTGTCCAGGATACATTTTTACAGAAGTATTGTGGAACATTAAGGTGGTCTTGGGCCATATACTTTAATTACATTTGAATGTATATCCATTTGTTTGTGAACAAGAAGGGTGTGGAAAAACGCTTCCCATGTAGCAAATACCTCTCAGTTTCTATTGAGCAAAAATTGACTTACATGAAAAGACGCAGTGTAATTGATTGTAATAAACTAAGTAAAATGCTTATGGCAAATATGTGCTTCTTTTCTACAGTACTAACACAGCTGCCTGCTAAAGTACTAACTAACTACTTGCTCCCCCCTCCCACCATATTACTCAAGATGGCGCATTCCTCGTACAGGAATTCCAAGATGATGACGTCAGCTCCTGGAGAAAGAGACCCATATAAGGCAATAATTTATCAGCTACAGATTCATACTTCATGACGTATTAACTATGCATGCTATCTATAAAACCTCATGCAGCTTGATTAGAATAAACGAAGTGTCATTTAACTAAACTGTGGGTCAGAGTGGGATTCTTCTGTGCATGCACAGACCTTGGAGTTTTTAATCAGGAAGGAGGCAGATATTCATTAAGGTACATTCAGTACCAATCCATAACAGCAGGTGTCTGCATTTATGGTGTTGCTGGGTCTGGAAGATCTTCTTCTGTTTCAGAAATAGGAGAGCCAGCTTTGTGTTTAGATGTTGCAGCCTGTAGAGATCATTTGGTGCCATCTTTGGATCTTTCCTTATTGAAAAAAAATGTGCTCTGAAGGTCTGTCAGCATTTGTTTTTATAGTTGATGGAGTCATTCCCAGGTTCAGGGAATTAGTTTATGTTACTAACAGGTGATTTTACAAGGTTGTTCAGTCCCGATGTGCCAGAGCTCTTGGGTTATGTGAACATCTGCAGTGCTAATCAAGCCATGCCCCCAAGCCTGAATGATTTTTGTAGTTAGCTGAATCCTGTCTTAACAGTAAATTTGACCAAAAAAAAGTGGTACTTTTCATTAATATTCAAAACATAATGTGAAAAAAAGCTTAATTTTAATCGAAGGAAGTCTCACTCTACAGATGAAAACTAAAGAGTTTAAAGCGTGCAAAATACTTGTGCTAGGATTGAAAGTTATTCCTATCCACAAAAACTCTCTAATCAGTTGAGGTCTGACAATTGATACCCACACAGTTTCCAAAAACAGGGGTACCAAAAGTTTCTTCACAAGTGGAGTAGCAGTCAAGCAAGCACAATGCTGCACTATTAATTTCAATGCCAGGACTAGTTGCTGCTTGTCAGAAAACAAATAATATATGGTTTATTCCTGAACATTTCCGTGATACTTTGAATTCAGAATTCTTTACAATAAACTTGCAAAACACAAAATGATTTGGTGAAGTTAAGATTTCTCCCTGGATTCTGTGCTGAAACACATTTTCTAAATAACATGGTATGGTATCCTATGTTTCTTAGATAATAAGTGTTCTGTTCAAGCAGGAATAGGTCATAGTAATACAAAATATTACCTTGATTATTGTTTAGCTTGTAGAAGGGATACTGACACAGCAGGAAAGTTCAAGGGCATGTATTTGATCTTAACAGCACTCAGAAATCAATTACAAAACAAGTGAAACCACAGTATGAGCTGTAGAGAACTATGAATTCAAAAGAAGCAGACAGCTTAAGGACATAAATAGAATAGCTGTGTCAGACATGCAAGCTACCTAGACAGTGAAAACAAAAGTGGGTTCCAGTTTCATTGAAATGTTACATTTTAGATTATAAAAGATAATATCTGTAGTTCTTCATTAATAACTGTTGATGTGATTAAATATATTAAAATATTCTTACCAATTCAACAGTAAATAACTACATTTATAGATGTACAACATCACTAAGGCAGAGGAATCAAGTCTACTTTCAAACACATTTTCACTGGATTGACTCCTAAAACCTCACTTTTATAAAATATAGATAAAATCAAAAGGCTCCAAAAACAAACAAACATATATCAAGCTAGCTTATTAGTATTATATAAATATCTTCCACCACTTCTATACAGGTTTTGTGGTTCTTGGTCACCAATGATGTACCGGCCACTGACCCAGACCCAAGCGTCTGCTACTGTGTGTTTGTTCAACCAAAGTGAGTCCCTGTCCCTATACTAATGTAACAGGAACAAGGTTATTCATTCCTTTTATTCAAACTGCACATGAGGGTCCACCACAAGTGTAACTCTATAAACGATTGGTGCTTGTAGCTATGTACTCAACCAAAAGTTGTTTGATCACTTAAAAGGATCACCCCATTTGTTAAGTACTTCTATACCCTATTATTCAGATTTCATGCTTTGGGAATAGTTGCATAGAGGTAGTGTGTAGCACTGTTTCTAGTACTCAAGCATTTCCCCATAGGGATAAATTGATGCAAACCTGGACCTGTTTAAATATGGGGTTACATATTCTAGTGAATATCCCATATCACTATCCGGATACTCCAGATCTGGTTAATCCCATTAAAGGTAACTGACTAACAGGTTTTGAAAAGATCCAGACCTAATTTTCCTCCTTAGTTCCTTCTAATTCATCCTAAGGTTTGGTACTGAATTTTTGAAGCACTTTTCACTGGATTCTGCTTTTTCATGGATTATTTTTAATTCTGGTTCACATTACCTAAATGGTTCTTTAACTGGTCCAACATGTTTCTGTTGTGTTAGCGACTCATCAGGAACCTCAATCTAACTGAACCTACAAAGTGCACATCTAGTCCTTAGTGTATGCACTGTTTAACTATCTTTAACAATCAGGTATTACCCCATTCTTCTATCTTACCCTGTTTCAATACTCAATATACTGCAATAGATCTAACTATATTGAGGAATTTCAGGGAATGCCTACAAAATCTTCCTCATAGAGAGCAATCCCTATACACTAGGTCCTAACTTAGTCTGTTTTTGCCCTCTCTCCTGGGTAAAAAGTCCACCCAGTCTCTCAGAATCAACACTGGAAGGGAAGGCCATAATCGAATCGCTATCAATTCGGCAAAGAGCTTTATATTTATGTTTATGAGCGAAATAGGACGATAATTACCGTCAGCAGGGAAGGCACACACCCTGGAGATCATGTTAAAGGACCATAGAAGGAATGAGGTTAGTTCATCTTTGAACAGTTTATAGAATTTAGAGGTGAAGCCATCTGGGCCTGGGCTCTTGCCCATTTTTAGTTCACCAATCAATTCCAATAGTTCAGAGAACAAAAAGTCCTCTTCTAAACTCTGAGTCATTTCTGGATCTATCGGGTTAGGGGCATAGCTATTAAGATATTCACCTATTCTATCGTCACCTGATTCCCTACTTGTCATGAGGTTCTGTTTAAGGCCTCAGTCACACGGGCGCATCGGCACCCGTACACCGGCGCCGATGCGCCCGTGTGACTGACACCAGCAGACGGCTGTACCTAAAGACGGACGTCTCTCTTCAGCACCGGAGGAAAGAACATGTGACCGGCTTCATTGCCGGTCATGTGTTCTTTCCTCCGGCGCTGCAGAGAGACGGCCGTCTTTAGGTACGGCTGTCTCCTTCCTGCAGTCACACGGGCGCACCACCGCCGGTGTACGGGTGCCGAGGTGCCCGTGTGACTGAGGCCTTATCTTGTAAAGATCATTGTAATAAGAGTGGAATTCTTTTTAGGGAAATTTTCATTTAGTCTCCAGAGAGTTGTTTTGGGCTTCCTATTTAAAACCCGTAAGTTCCCCATAAATCAGAGAGTGGTCCAAGGAAATAAATGAGCCTATGGAGCAAATTGGATTAAGGTCCAGCAGTTTATGGGAAATTAGAAGATAATCTATGCAAGTGTAGCTGTTATAGGCAGTGGAGTGAAAACTAAAGTTCCTGACACCCGGGTGAAGAATCCGTCACATTGCAACCACTTGCAGTCTCTCCAGTTCTTTTTTTTAAGAGAACGTAATGCTTCTTGGGAGATGGGGGAATTACCTGACAAAGACTCCAGCTCGGGATCCATCACCAGATTAAGGTAACCTCTCAGAATTATATTGGATTTGTCCGCAAAGTTGACCAGTTTCCGCAGAAGGGAAATCCTGAATGTAATCTGAGCTTGATTGGGGAAATATACATTAGCAAATGTTAAAATGGAACTCAAAACCTCAAGTTTAAGAAAGATGTATCTACCATTTGGATCAATGAAGTGATCAATAACCAAGTGCTGAAGAGACTTGTGCAATGCTATTGAGACTACTGCAAAAGCAACCGCTGACTGTGATGGCCGCATAGAGCTAGTGCTCCATCACTAAAGCACATATACAGGCCGTTAACAGCAGCGATGTTCCTCCAAAATTGGGAAGCTCAGCAAGGAGAAGACAGGAGAACACACGGGAACCCCCGTCCAGCCCGAGGTCAGTCTGACCTGCAGAGATTTCTCAAAGACCTGAGCGCCCGCTCCCCACACGCTGCAGGCAAGATGGCGCCGGCGGCTGCTGAAGCCCTGAGCACAGCGCGGGAGGGAGAGATCTCTTTAGAGGGTGAAGAAAATGAGCCACTTTCAAAAGGCTTCATGAGAGATTTACTCTCCACAACCATGGGGCCGGTGTTGGCTGAATTACCAGAAATCAAGGAGGAGGTAAGGAATATGGGGAGAAGAGTGGAGGACTTGGAGGGCTCTTCAGCCACTATCACTACCCATGCAGGATAACTGACTGCAGTAGTTAAGGAACAACACCTGACAGTTGGGCCTGGTGATGGACGGAGGAACTGCTACAGCTATTCCCTATCCATGCCTTTGTCTTGGTGTGACCTGACCTCTCCTGTGTCCCATGGCTGTATTTCACTGCTGTGGTGAGTGTCGGTATCTCTGATAGTAGCTGTGACCACCAGAGCTCTCCCAGAACAGGACTCACTCAGCCATTAGCAAGCCCCACCCCTGTACGAGCTGTTTAGATCATTTTTATTTTGATTAAAGTCTTTCTCCATTCCCAAACTCCTACCTAACCTGACATGGGACATGGAGATACACGAGTGTAGACTGAGCAATACAGTTGCTAAGTCATTCACACAACAACCAGGGAGAAACTTTGCAAACAGGCTAAATGCAGATTAGCTTAACTAGACCTGTAGTATTTTTTTTTTGCTGAGGAGCATTGCAAATGAAGGCAAGACAATTTTTGCTTATATTTTAGACAATACAGCCATTTTTTCATCACTTGTTCTTCTCAGCCACCTTGTGTGGGTAAGGCCAATGCTGCTTCTGATTGCAGTACTAATTCATACCCACCTCATCTGATCATACTGTTACTTTTCAGTGGGGCCAAAAGAGAATATTCCTCCCAACAATACTTTATTCCAGAACCAATGGCTCCATTGTCAATACAAGATTTGCTGAATGCCACAGGATTTCTCTTCAACCTTAGAATAATGCTATCTTAAATAAAGCTCATCAATGGTTCTATCCGGGATTCCAGCTCTATCGAATGGTAGACAACCCCATTGTTTACTACAATTCTGGACTTATTTGAGTAGTAGTTTTGTGTTACTGTCATCAATTCTCGCTTTTATCCTTGGCATGTCATGGATGATGATACATGCCCCTTTTATTAGCTGGTCCAGAAATGCAACCACTTTACCCTCTTTTTAGTAGACCATCTACACTACTGTTCAAGACCATTCCAAGTCATTAGCTTCTTTTCTCTCCAGCTGATCCAGACCAGGGAGCTAGGGGAACAGATAAGGCATGTGCCATGGTTGTGGTGACCAGGAATAGGGTAACAGATGAAGGGGCTGAGGTGCAGGTCACTTGTCACAGGGCTAATGCAACAAAAAACACAAGGTCTGCACATCCAGAAATAAATGAAATGCATAGGTTCACATCAACCATTGCTGAGACAATAAACAGAAACATGTGACAGAAGCCCTCATACACATTTAATAATGGAAAAAGGTTCTTGTCACATATTTTGATCAAAATATGCTGGCCCATCCATCAACATCCAGGTGACGTGAACTTTGGTGGATGGGCCAACATTGATCCAAATATGTGCCTAGAGCTATGCATTTTTATGTGGTTAGTAGTTATACATTTTCAGATATTTTTCATGCTGCCACATGTTATGTCATGGTGCTGGCTGTGGTTCCCATCAAGGTGGTTATTTATACCGCCTGCAAACAGGCAGGTCGGAGCCCGCAGCGGAGTTCGACCCTGTGCCCTGCTGGTGACCCTGCTGGCGTGCAATTACAATAGAGGTCAGGGGGGGGGCTACTGATCTAAACAAATTATAAGTTAGCTAACTGTTGCAGACTATAGCAAACACACAGCACATCTGTAAGAAGCAACTACCTGACAAATGTGACAGGCAGGGGCAACCACACCTTACTACACTGTCCCAGCTTAGCCGCTGTGAGAGTTGAACTCACCTACTCCTCTTCACCTCATTAGTGTCTGCAATGATGGAACAATGAAGGACAGCACCTCACACACTCCTTGCTTTGCACAGGATCCAGGAGCACCACCTCCAAAGCATCAAACACACAGGAAAAGGTCATAGAATTATGAGGTGGGCAACCAGGACTTCTTTCAAGCTGCTTTATTTAACATGTCTCACTACAATAGAGGGCAATGTTTTGTCAAAAGGCAGTTATCTTGCTGGAACACTGCACTTTATTGTATTGTACCATGCTAAATAAAGCAGTTTGAAGGAAATTTTGGTTGTCCAACTCGTGATGCTGTGACCTTTTCCTGTGTGTTTTAGATTAATGATGCTCTCACGCTATTACTATGTGGAGTGACAAGGGCTATTACTACTGCATGCCACAAAAGGAGCACTATTATTACTACTGAGCAACCATAAATTGAGCACTATTTCTATGAGCACCACAAAGGATTGGGGGCTGCAAATTGCATCTTTGCCACGGATGCAGGAAAGCCTAGCTACTTCTTTGATCCTGACTAGAGATGAGCAAGCATACTCACTAAGGGCAATTGCTTGAGCAAGCATTGCCCTTAGCGAGTACCTGCCCGCTCGAGAGACAAGGTTCGGGTGTTGGCGCGGGGGAGCGGTTAGTAGCGGCAGTCAGCAGGGGGGAGCGGGGGGGGGGAGAGGGAGAGATCTCCTCTCCTTTCCTCCCCGCTCTCCCCCGCAGCTCCCTGCACGCCGCTGGCACCCGAACCTTGTCTCTCGAGCGGGAAGGTACTCGCTAAGGGCAATGCTCGCTTGAGCATTTGCCCTTAGCGAGTATGCTCGCTCATCACTAATCCTGACATTAAAGGGGTTGTCCCGCGGCAGCAAGTGGGGTTATGCACTTCTGTATGGCCATATTAATGCACTTTGTAATAAACATTGTGCATTAAATATGAGCCATACAGAAGTTATTCACTTACCTGCTCCGTTGCTAGCGTCCCCGTCGCCATGGTGCCGTCTAACTTCAGCGTCTAATCGCCCGATTAGACGCGCTTGCGCAGATGGGTCTTTTCCCTTCGGCTCGGCTCGGCAGCAGCAGCGTTTTGGCTCCGCCCCCTTCTACGCATCATCGCGTAGCTCCGCCTCCGTCACATGTGCCGATTCCAGCCTCCTGATTGGCTGGAATCGGCACATGTGACGGGGGCGGAGCTACGCGATGACGCGTACAAGGGGGCGGAGCCAAAACGCAGCTGCTGCCGAGCCAAAAGGAAAAGACCCATCTGCGCAAGCGCGTCTAATCGGGCGATTAGACGCTGAAGTTAGACGGCACCATGGCGACGGGGACGCTAGCAACGGAGCAGGTAAGTGAATAACTTCTGTATGGCTCATATTTAATGCACAATGTTTATTACAAAGTGCATTAATATGGCCATACAGAAGTGCATAACCCCACTTGCTGCCGCGGGACAACCCCTTTAATTCACAATAAATGCCACATTGGATTTATTATTGACTGATTGATCTCCTCCCAGGAGGTAAGATTCCATTTGGCAACCTCTCTTCCTTGACCAGGTCGGAATTAAAGTCCCTAAAGGAATATTTGCATGAAAACATATATGAAGAACACATATAGCCTTTTACTTCTCTTGCTACATCTGGGATTTTCTTCATTGAAAGGAAGGACTTTTCTTTTTGGCTATGTGTCAACTAGTGATAATACAATAGCATTACCATCAGGAAACATTATCCCCATCGCTTGTCTTTCAGCTCCTTCAGAAATTAACCCCTTAACGACTGCCCCATCGGGAAACTACGTCCTCAGCAAGTGGGCTTTAATCCTAGAGGACGTAGTTTTATGCATCCTCTTAGGATTAATGCCCACTTGCCTGAGGACGTGACAGCTCCATGCTGTCGGTGCCCGCAGGTAGCCGTCAGCATGGAGCTGTCATTCCAGGATGCGGGCAGTCCCCCCCGGCAATGCGATCGGCGCTATACAATGGATAGCGCCGATCGCAATAAAGTTAATAAAAGTGTGAAAAAAAGTAAAGATTCAGCTGCTCTGATGGATCGGAACCATCAGAGCAGCTGAAAATACTCACACGGCTTGTTGGCGGTGTCCCCCGGAGATCTGCTCCTCCCAGACCCGCCGGCGGCCTTCTGCGCATGCGCGCCAGACGATGACGTCACGCGCAAGAGCCCGGGAGCCCCCGGCAAATTTAAAATCTCCTGGCTCCCGGCTTCCGAAGGTAGCCGGGAGCCAGGAGGTGTTACCGTGGACCGCGGAGAGCGGTCCCTGAGCCCGCGATCTCACTAAAAAGTTTTTAAAAAGTGTCCGTTTCACCTCCCCTCATGGATCCGATCCATGAGGGGAGGTGAAAATACTCACCCCCGGTCCTCAGCGGTGTCCCGATGTTCAAGGACCCGAAGTCCCCCTCTGCGCATGCGCGCCCGATGATTGACATCGGGCGCGTGCACAGAGGGGCTCGAGCCCCGGAAAATTTAAAATCCCTCTGCTCTTGGCTGCCATGTGTAGCCCAGAGCAAAGGGATGTCACTGGGGACATGATCACTGTCATCCAATGAATGACAGTGATCATGTATAGTAAAAAAAAGTGTAAAAAAGTTTTTTAAAAAAGTGTAAAAAGTAAAAGAAAAAAGTTTTAAAAAAGTTAAAAAATCTTACGTCTCATCACCCCCCACTGATCATATCCGTGAGGGAGGATGAAATGATGTACGTAAGGCCCGCGGATTTATCCGCAGACCTTACCCCAGCTTCTGCGCACGCGCCCGTCGCCAAAATTGCGGACGCATGCGCAAAAGCTGTGGATTGCCAGCGTAATTTAAAATCTCCCTGCTCCTGGCTACAAAATTTAGCCGGGAGCCTGGAGATTTCACGGAGATCCGCGGTAAGCCGTTTCTGGTCATGTGTTCGCCGTTATCCAATGGATAATGGCGATCACGTAAAAGTAAAAAAAAGGTCAAGGTTCATCTCCCCTCACCAATGCAATCGGTGAGGGGAGATGAAACTTTTTACCGGAGGCCTCCGTATTTGCGCCCCGATGCAATCCTCATCCGTGAACTTTCCCGGATTCTGCGCATGCGACCGCCGGCAAAATACTGGACACATGCGCAGGAGTCGGGGAGCCCAGGAAAATTAAAGTCTCCTTGCTCCCAGCGATCATCGGTCGCCGAGAGCCTGGAACAGTGACGCGTGGCCTCGTTGAGCGGTCCCCGGTCACGTGATAAAAAGGTAGCGATCTACCTTTGGCCGGTCTCACATGACCGGATAGGAATTACAGATTCCACATGCGTCTGATCCGCGGTATTACGCAGATCAATCGCATTGGATTACACAATTCCGCTCACATTAGCAGGTTGGAATTGTGTAATCGACTCGCAGAAAAGAGAACGCAGCAGGTTCTATTTTACCGCGGATATCCGCAACATAGAGCCCATTGTGCTCCATGGTCGTGTATATACCCGCAGCCCATACGCTACTACATTGTGTACGGGCTGTGGGTACCTGTGTCATCGCTAAGCGACGGTGCTGGAAATACAAACAAAAAAATATATACTGCGCATGACCGCCTGTGTGAGTAGGCAGTTATGTGCAGTACATTACGCGTCTGTATGCAGGGTCCCAGCCGGGCTCATAGCTGGGATCCGCTGCGGGCCTCTGCAAGCGGATTCCACCTACGTCCGTGTGAGCCCGGCGCTATTCAGGCCGCTACCTGTAATCCGTAATTAACAAGAAGCCCCGGGAACGTTCACCTTCCTGCCGTTCCTGGAGCAGCTTGTTGAGTGCCTTCTGTGCGAGACCGCCACACCTCAGCAGGCTTATGGAGACTCACAGAGCGCCACTTTTTACACCCCATACCCGCTACTGAGGTCACGAAATACCCCCAAAAAGCATGAGAGGAGGGGGGATACCCGGTTTTATTGCCCCATGGGCCCATCCCAACGAGCCGCCGTAGTTACCCCTGTCTTCGTAAATACTACACAGTTCACATTATTACTTTTATCTAAGATTTGGGGAACGCCAAAAAGGGCGCGGAGTGTGTGGGGGAGGGGGGGGGGGAATTTTTAGGGAGTCAATTTTTTAATTCCGTACAAGTGGGCAATGGTTCCTGGAATTTATTCAGTTGTGCCCTGCAATCCAACGGGTGTTCCCTCCATTATAGGCCTAACCATGTGTCCTATAAGTAGATTAGGGCCACAATGGGTATGTTTTTGAACACGGGACAAACGGGGGGATCCATTTTGGGGTGACCGTCTTCATTCCTATGTACACTGTACAAAAAAAACAGGTTTTAAATTTAAAAAATTGCCAAAAAAATGAAAATTATAATTTTTTCCTTCTGCTTTGCTTAGATTTATTCAAATACTGTGGGGTCAAAACACACAGTACACCCCTAGATGAATTCAATAAGGGGTCTAGTTTTTAAAATGGGGTCATTTGTGGGGGTTCTTTATCGTTTTGGACGCTCAGTGTCTCTACAAGTGGGCAATGGGGCCTGGAATTTATTCCGTTGTACCCTGAAATCCAATGGGTGCTCCATCCATTATAGGCCTAGCCATGTGTCCTTTAAGTAGATTAGGGCCACAAGGGGAATGGTTCTGAACACGGGACAAACAGGGGTATCCATTTTGGGGTGAAAGTCTTCATTCCTATGTGTGCTGTACAAAAAAAACAGTTTTTAAATTGATACAACTGCCAAAAAAATGAAAATTGTAATTTTTTTCCTACTGCTTTGCTTAGATTTATTCAAAAATTGTAGGGTAAAAATACAAAGTACACCCCTAGATAAATTCGTTAAGGGGTCTAGTTTTCAAAATGGGATCATTTGTGGGGGTTCTCTTTGGTTTTGGCCACTCAAGAGGTCTACAAGTGTGCTATTGTGCCTAAAACGCCTTCAAGGAAAATTTCAGTTCTGAAAGCCACCGACCACTCCTTACATTTTGTGCCCCGTTGTGCATCCAGACAAAAGATTAGGGCCACAATGGGTATGTCTCTGAACACGGGAGAAACAGGGGTATCCATTTGGGGTGCAAGTCTTCATTCATGTGTGTGCTGTACAAAAAAAGCTGTTTTTAAAATGACAGAATTGGCAAAAAAACGAAAATCACATTTTTTCCCCTTTGCTTGAATTCATTCAAAAACTGTGGAGTCAAAATGGTCAGTGCGCCCCTAGATAAATTCGTTAAGGGGTATAGTTTTCAAAATGGGGTCACTTGTGGGGGTTCTCTTTGGTTTTGGCCGCTCAAGAGCTCTACAAAAGTGCTATGGAGCCTAAAACGCCTTCAAGGAAAGTTTCAGTTCTGAAAACCACTGACTACTCCTTTCATTTTGGGCCCCGTTGTGCATCCAGACATAAGATTAGGGCCACAATGGGTATGTCTCTAAACACGGGAGAAACAGGCGTATCCATTTTGGGGTGCAAGGCTTCATTCATGTGTGTGCTGTACAAAAAAAGCTGTTTTTAAAATGACAGAATTGACAAAAAAATGAAAATCACAATTTTTTCCTTTTGCTTTGCTAGAATTCATTCAAAAACTGTGGGGTCAAAATGGGCAGTACACCCCTAGATAAATTCATTAATGGGTCTAGTTTTCAAAATGGGATCATTTGTGGGGGTTCTCTATGGTTTTGGCCGCTCAAGAGCTCTACAAAAGTGCCATGGGGCCTAAAACGCCTTCAAGCAAAATTTCAGTTCTGAAAAACACTGACTACTCCTTTCATTTTGGGCCCCGTTGTACATCCAAACATAAGATTAGGACCACAATGGGTATGTTTCTGAACACGGGAGAAATGGGGGTATCCATTTTAGGGTGTAAATCCTTATTTTCATGGGCACTATAGGAAAAAAATATATCTTTAAAATGACATATTTGTAAAAATATGAAATTTTATTTTTTCTCCTCTAAATTTAATTCATTCCTGAAAAAAAACGGTGGGGTCAAAATACTCATGACCCCCCTCAGTGGATACATTAAGGGGTGTAGTTTTTAAAATGGGGTCATTTGGGGGGCAGTATCTATTATTCTGACACTCATAAGCCTTTGCAAACTTGGCTTGGTGCAGGAAAACAAAGTGTTCCTCAAAATGCTGAAAAGTAATGTTAAATTTGTACGTCCTATAAATGGTTAAAAAAACACAAAAGTTTTTCAAATGTGCATTCAGAATAAAGTAAACAGATGGAAATATATATCTTATCAAACATTTGTACAGTATGTTAGGACATATTTGAGATATTACAGTTGAAAATGTGAAAAAAATGACAATTTTTTCAAAATTTTCCCAATTTTGGCACTTTTAATAAATATACACAAATTATATCGGTCTCTTTTTACAGCCAAAATGAAGTACAACATGTGGCGAAAAAACAATGTCAGAATCACTTGGATATGTAAAGCCTTTACGGAGTTATGCTACGTTGAACGACGCATGTCAGATTTCCAAAATTTGGCTCCGTCACTAAGGCACAAACAGGCTTCGTCACTAAGGGGTTAAGCTCTGCCAGTATTTTCTCTGAATTAGATTTCATGGGTGATTTTAATCTTGTCCACATTTTAGAAGGTGATAATTAGAAGAAAACCTTTTGCACCCAATGTGGACATTATGAAAATCTAATAATTCCTTTTTGGGCTTTGTAATGCTGCAGCCACAGTCTAACATTTTGTTAACTGTATCTTTTCAAATTTCCTAGATGTTTCTGCTATTATTTAAGTTGATGATGGCCTTATCAACAGGTATTTATAAAGAAGGCTCTTAACCATGTTCAGAAATTGTTTGCTAAGCCTGAAAAATGTTCGGGGCTTAATGGAAGAAAAATAAAATTCCTTGGCTTCATTCTGTTGAAGATGCACTATGCTTAGGTGTGGTACCTGATGGTGTGAATAGGTGCATATCCATAGGAGTTGGTATGGTCAGGGCTAGTGACTAGAGATGAGCGAGCACACTCATCAGAGCTTGATGCTCGTTCGAGCAATAGGGTACTCGAGATGTTCGTTACTCGAGACGAGCACCACGCGGTACTCGAGTCAATTCCATTTCTTCCCCCGCATGTTTAGCGCCATTTTCTAGCCAATAGACATGCAGGGAAGGCATTACCACTTCCTCCTGTGACGTGCCAGCCCTATCCCACCCCCCTGCAGTGAGTAGCTGGTGAGATCAAGTGACCGCCGAGTACTTAAAGCGGTCCCGCCCGCGGCTCGCCTCAGACACGCGCTGGCAGAGATTAGGGAAAGTGCTGCTGCTCATTCAGGGATAGTATTAGTGTAGGATCCTGTCCTCAAGAACCCCAATGGTCCTTCTTAGGGCTACATCTGACCGTGTGCATTACTGTTGTGGCTGGCTCGGGCTGTGCAGGCCATTACACCTATAGCATTCTCAGTCTGCAGTCTATTATACAGAGTATAGGGAAAGTGCTGCTGAGATAGGGAAAGTGTTAGTGTAGGATCCTGTCTTCAAGAACCCCAACGGTCCTTCTTAGGGCTACATCTGACCGTGTGCATTTTACTTGGTGGCTGCTGGGAGTTGTAGTGCTACCATTTTTGTATTACGCAGCTAGAACTGTTTGCAGCCTTTCGTCATATTTTTTTCTGGCTGGAGTGTGCCGTAAAATACCACTCTCACCGTGAAAGTGCACGCACATAATTCCTAGCCTGCAGCTGCCAACAACCTTACTTATACCGTTCTGGGTCTGCAGAGAATTAGACGCAGAGCGTTGGGCCACAGGCATTTCTAGAGGCAAAGCTGTTATATACACTATACAGCCTGTATCGTCTGTGCAAAAAAACAAAATCTCCTTCTTAGGGCTACATCTCACTGTGTATATTTTACTTGGGGCCTGCTGGGAGTTGTAGTGCTACCATTTTTGTATTACGCAGCTAGGCCTGTTTGCAGCCTTTCATCATATTTTTTTCTGGCTGGAGTGTTCAGTAAAATACCACTCTCACTGTAAAAGTGCACGCACATAATTCCCAGCCTGCAGCTGCCAACAAACGTATTTATACCATTCTGTGTCTGCAGTGAATTAGACAGCAGTCTCACAGCAAAACAGTACTGTAATATTACCGGTGCCACTGCAAAGTATTTCAGCTCAGCCGCTGTGCAGAGCGTCTCACAATACCATTTCCGTTGGTGGGGTTGAGATCGCCGCAGTTACCAGCACTATCCACTGGCTTTAGAGTCTTCTCCCCCTCCACACAACCTCTATAATCTACAAGTCTCTGCGAGCAGTAAATTACCCCTAGGTATCAGTGCAAGATAGCGGGTTACTTTTTTCTAGTCACAGCATAGAGCCTCCGCTATCTACAAGCCTGCTGTACAGTGGGGTAATTTATTTGGCCCCTGCTCTATTCGTAATCCGCCATGATGATGAGTAGGGGTAAGGGTCGAGGACGTGGACGTGGACGCGGACATCCAAGTGAGGGTGTGGGCATAGGTCGAGTTCTTGGTCCAGGTGAATCACAGCCGGCTGCTGCGGGATTAGGAGAGAGGCAAGTTTCTAGGCTCTCCAGCTTCATATCACAATTTATGCGTCCACGTGGTAGACCTTTATTACAAACAGAGCTGTGTGAGCAGGTCCTGTCATGGATGGCAGAAAATACATCCAGCAATGTATCGACCACCCAGTTTTCTACGCAGTCCACTACTCCCGGCTTAGGGACTGCAACTCTGAATCCTCTTGCTTCTGCTCCTCCTTCCTCCCAGCCTCCTCACTCCATGAAAATGACATATTCTGATGAGCAGGCAGATTCCCAGGAACTGTTCCCGGGTCCCTGCCATGAGTGGGAAAAAATGGTTCCTCTCTCACCTGAGGAGTTTGTCGTGACGGATACCGAACCTTTGGAAAGTTCCCGGGGTTCGGGTGATGAGGCTGGGGACTTCCGGCAACTGTCTCAAGAGCTTTCAGTGGGTGAGTAGGATGATGATGAGACACAGTTGTCTATCACTGAGGTAGTAGTAAGGGCAGTAAGTCCAAGGGAGGAGCGTACAGAGGATTCAGAGGAAGAGCAGCTGGACGATGAGGTGACTGACCCCACCTGGTTTGCTAAGCCTACTGAGGACAGGGCTTCAGAGGGGGAGGCAAGTGCAGCAGCAGGACAGCTTGGAAGAGGCAGTGGAGTGTCCAGGGGCAGAGGAAGTGCCCGAGCCAAAAATCCCCCAAGTGTTTCCCAAAGCCCCCCCTCGCGCCAAGCCTCCGTGCAGAGGGCTAGGTGTTCAAAGGTGTGGATGTTTTTCAGTGAGAGCGCGGATGACCTATGAACAGTGGAATGCAACCTGTGTCGCACCAAGATCAGCCGGGGAGCCACCATTACCAGCCTCACCACCACAAGCATGCGCAGGCATATGATGGCCAAGCACCCCACAAGGTGGGACGAAGGCCGCTCAGCGCCTCCGGGTCACACCACTGCCTCTTCCCCTGTGCCCCAACGTGCCACTGAAATCCAACGCCCCTCTCAGGTCACAGGCACGAGCGCCTCCCGGCCTGCACCCACACGCTCACCTCCACTGTCCTCCACCCCATCCAGCAATGTCTCTTAGCGCAGCGTTCAGCTGTCGCTAGCAGAAGCGTTGGAGCGAAAGCGCAAATACACTGCCACACACCCGCACGCACAAGCTTTAAACGTGCACATTGCCAAATTAATCAGCTTGGAGATGCTGCCCTACAGGCTTGTGGAAATGGAGGCTTTAAAAAACATGATCGCGGCGGCGGTCCCATGCTACTCGGTCCCCAGTCGCCACTATTTTTCCCGGTGTGTCGTCCCAGCCCTACACCAACACGTCTCCCGCAACATAAATTGTGTCCTCACCAACGCGGTTACTGGGAGGGTCCACTTAACCACAGACACGTGGACAAGTACTGGAGGGCAGGGCCACTATATCTCCCTTGACAAAGACCTTTATAAGGTTGAAACGTTGTTTTATGCTGGATAATTAAAGTGTTGAGATAAAGATCCGTGGATGCTGCTTCTTTTCTATTATATTGATTTCTGCTCCTTCCGGTTCAAGTGGATCCAGGACTGGCAAAGAAGCGCGCATTTTGTTTGCCCGGTTATTTCCTCCCTCTCTATATTGAGGTTTGGCGTGTGCTGTCGTCTCCCGTTCTCTGGTGGCGATATCTCCCTGACGGCACATTGGGTGAATTTGGGGTAGGCTGGGACCGAGTCAGAGCCTGGGACCGCTCACGTCCTACCCACACCCAGAATAGTGGGTCCTACCTCGGTGCTGGTATCAGCGGCGGTTTATGCCACCTCATCTAAACCCCCCCCCCTCCTCCTCCTCCTACACAACCTCTACCTCTCAATTAAGAAGTGTGAGCAGCACGTCGCCAGCAGTCAGTGTGGCGCGGCAGCACAGCGGTGGGCAAGCATCAGCAGGCAGTGCTGAAACTACTCAGCTTAGGTGACAAGAGTCACATGACCCCCGAACTGTTGTAGGGTCTGACAGAGCAGACCGACCGACTGGGCATGGTCGTGTGTGACAACGGCTGTAACCTGGTGGCGGCTCTGCAGCTCGGCAGCCTCACACACGTGACAATCTGGTAGTTAGGCGGTTTCTTAAAAACTACCCTCACTTGTCTGACCTGCTCGGCAAGGTGCGCAGCGTCTGCGCACATTTCCGCAAGTCCACCACAGATGCTGCCACCCTGAGGACTCTGCAACATCGGTTTAATCTGCCAGAGCACCGACTGCTGTGCGACGTGCCCACACGGTGGAATTCTACGCTGCACATGTTGGCCAGGCTGTATGAGTAGCGTAGAGCAATAGTGGAATACCAACTCCAACATGGGCAGCGTAGTGGTAGTCAGCCTCTGCAATTCTTTACCGTGGAGTGGGCCTGGATGGCAGACATCTGCCAGGTCCTCGGAAATTTGAGAAGTCTACCCAGATGGTGAGCGGCGATGCTGCAATCATTAGCATTACAATCCCGCTGCTATGTCTGCTGAGAAGTTCGCTGAAAAGCATAAAGGCCGACGCTTTGCGGTTGGAACAGGAGACGGGGCATAACAGTATGTCGCTTGATAGCCAGACCACCCTCATGTCTATATCTCAGTGCGTTTTGGAGGAGGAGGAGGGGGAAGAGACAGCTGGGCACACTGCAGAGGGTACCCATTCTGCTTGCCTCTCATCTGTTCAGTGTGTATGGACTGTGGAGGAGGAGGATCCTGAAAGTCATCTTCCTAGTGAGGACAGCCATATCTTGCGTACTGGTACCCTGTCACACATGGCTTATTTCATGTTAGGCTGCCTTTCTCATGACCCTCGCATTCTGGCCAACACGGATTACTGGGTGTACACCCTACTCGACCCACGGTATAAGGAGAACCTTATCACTCTCATTCCCGAAGAGGAAAGGGGTACGAGAGTGATGCAATACCACAGGGCCCTAGTTGAAAAAGTGATGCTAAATAGAAATGAGCGAACGTGTTCGTCCGAGCTTGATATTCGTGCGAATATTAGGGTGTTCGGGATGTTCGTTATTCGTAACGAACACCATGCGGTGTTCTGGTTACTTTCACTTCCTTCCCTGAGACGTTAGCGCGCTTTTCTGGCCAATTGAAAGACAGGGAAGGCATTACAACTTCCCCCTGCAACGTTTAAGCCCTATACCACCCCCCTGCTGTGAGTGGCTGGCGAGATCAGGTGTTCGCCTAATATAAAAGTCGGCCCCTCCCGCGGCTCGCCTCAGATGCCTGGTGAGTTAGATGAGGGACAGTGCTGTTTATACCGGAGCTGCTGTAGGGAAAGAATTGGTAGTTAGTGTAGGCTTCAAGACCCCCCAAAGGTCCTTATTAGGGCCACTGATAGCTGTGTGTTGGCTGCTGTTAGCAGTGGCATTTTTTTTTTCTCAAAATCGGCTCTGCAGAGCGTTGCACCTGGCATTAGGGACAGAAGTGCTGCATAGGCAGGGAGAGTGTTAGGAGTGAGTGTAGCCTTCAAGAACCTCAACGGTCCTTTCTAGGGCCATATTTATCCGTGTGCAGTACTGTCCAGGCTGCTGTTAGCTGTGCTGCATTTTTTTTGGGCTTCTCAAAATCGCCTCTGCAGAGCATTCCACCCTCCATTGATACTGCAGGGAAAGAATTGTATAGGCAGGGCCACAACACAGTTATTATTCATAGAATATACGCAGTGCTGCCTTTTGGTGGAAAAACAAGTGAAAACAAATCTATTTGTCCAGCCTCTGTCCGTCCTTACGGGCGGTGGACACGTGTGAGCTGCGTGAAAAACATTGCTAAATCATACGCACCCAGCTACGCTTTACTGCTGGCTTCGCCATTTGCTTTCCTTAATTGGGAAAAAAAATACCTGCTCTGCCAGAGTTATAATAACTCTGCTACCCTCACGTTCTGTGACACATTAGCAGGGACACAGCACAGTTATTAAACTTCTCATGTTCATTGAATATACGCAGTGCTGCCTTTTGGTGGAAAAACAAGTGAAAACAAATCTATTTGTCCAGCCTCTGTCCGTCCTTACAGGCGGTGGACACGTGTGAGCTGCGTGAAAAACATTGCTAAATCATACGCACCCAGCTACGCTTTACTGCTGGCTTCGCCATTTGCTTTCCTTAATTGGGAAAAAAAATACCTGCTCTGCCAGAGTTATAATAACTCTGCTACCCTCACGTTCTGTGACACATTAGCAGGGACACAGCACAGTTATTAAACTTCTCATGTTCATTGAATATACGCAGTGCTGCCTTTTGGTGGAAAAACAAGTGAAAACAAATCTATTTGTCCAGCCTCTGTCCGTCCTTACGGGCGGTGGACACGTGTGAGCTGCGTGAAAAACATTGCTAAATCATACGCACCCAGCTACGCTTTACTGCTGGCTTCGCCATTTGCTTTCCTTAATTGGGAAAAAAAATACCTGCTCTGCCAGAGTTATAATAACTCTGCTACCCTCACGTTCTGTGACACATTAGCAGGGACACAGCACAGTTATTAAACTTCTCATGTTCATTGAATATACGCAGTGCTGCCTTTTGGTGGAAAAACAAGTGAAAACAAATCTATTTGTCCAGCCTCTGTCCGTCCTTACGGGCGGTGGACACGTGTGAGCTGCGTGAAAAACATTGCTAAATCATACGCACCCAGCTACGCTTTACTGCTGGCTTCGCCATTTGCTTTCCTTAATTGGGAAAAAAAATACCTGCTCTGCCAGAGTTATAATAACTCTGCTACCCTCACGTTCTGTGACACATTAGCAGGGACACAGCACAGTTATTAAACTTCTCATGTTCATTGAATATACGCAGTGCTGCCTTTTGGTGGAAAAACAAGTGAAAACAAATCTATTTGTCCAGCCTCTGTCCGTCCTTACGGGCGGTGGACACGTGTGAGCTGCGTGAAAAACATTGCTAAATCATACGCACCCAGCTACGCTTTACTGCTGGCTTCGCCATTTGCTTTCCTTAATTGGGAAAAAAAATACCTGCTCTGCCAGAGTTATAATAACTCTGCTACCCTCACGTTCTGTGACACATTAGCAGGGACACAGCACAGTTATTACACTTCTCATGTTCATTGAATATACGCAGTGCTGCCTTTTGGTGGAAAAACAAGTGAAAACAAATCTATTTGTCCAGCCTCTGTCCGTCCTTACGGGCGGTGGACACGTGTGAGCTGCGTGAAAAACATTGCTAAATCATACGCACCCAGCTACGCTTTACTGCTGGCTTCGCCATTTGCTTTCCTTAATTGGGAAAAAAAATACCTGCTCTGCCAGAGTTATAATAACTCTGCTACCCTCACGTTCTGTGACACATTAGCAGGGACACAGCACAGTTATTAAACTTAGATTATTCATTCACTAGAGGCAGTGGGGCCTTTCGTTTTCCAAAAAGGGAAAAAATTATATTTGGCCTGCAGTCTTGCGCCAATTTATTTCCTGCCTGTGAAATCAAATCACTGGTAATACAGCATGCTGAGGGGTAGGGGTAGGCCTAGAGGACGTGGACGCGGCCGAGGACGCGGAGGGCCAAGTCAGGGTGTGGGCACAGGCCGAGCTCCTGATCCCGGTGTGTCGCAGCCGACTGCTGCGCGATTAGGAGAGAGGCACGTTTCTGGCGTCCCCACATTCATCGCCCAATTAATGGGTCCACGCGGGAGACGGTTATTAGAAAATGAGCAGTGTGAGCAGGTCCTGTCCTGGATGGCAGAAAGTGCTTCGAGCAACCTATCGTCAACACGCAGTTCTGCGCCGTCCACTGCTGCAAATCCGAATCCTCTGTCTGCTGCTCCTCCTTCCTCCCAGCCTCCTCACTCCACTACAATGACACCTGCTCAGGAGCGGGAACACTCCCAGGAACTGTTCTCGGGCCCCTGCTTAGATTGGGCAGCAGCGGTTCCTCTCCCACCAGAGGAGTTTATCGTCTCTGATGCCCAACCATTCGAAAGTTCCCGGGGTCCGAGGGAAGAGGCTGGGGACTTCCGCCAACTGTCTCAACAACTTTCTGTGGGTGAGGAGGACGATGACGATCAGACACAGTTGTCTTGCAGTGAGGTAGTAGTAAGGGCAGTAAGTCCAAGGGAGCAGCGCACAGAGGATTCGGAGGAAGAGCAGCAGGACGATGAGGTGACTGACCCCACCTGGTGTGCAACGCTTACTCAGGAGGACAGGTCTTCAGAGGGGGAGTCAAGGGCATCAGCAGGGCAGGTTGCAAGAGGCAGTGCGGTGGCCAGGGCCAGGGGTAGAGGCAGGGCCAGACCGAATAATCCACCAAGTGTTTCCCAAAGCGCCCCCTCGCGCCATGCCACCCTGCAGAGGCCGAGGTGCTCTAAGGTCTGGCAGTTTTTCACAGAGACGCCTGACGACCGACGAACAGTGGTGTGCAACCTTTGTTGCGCAAAGCTCAGCCGGGGAGCCAACACCAACAGCCTCACCACCACCACCATGCGCAGACATATGATGGCCAAGCACCCCACAAGGTGGGACGAAGGCCGTTCACCGCCTCCGGTTTGCACCCCTGCCTCTCCCCCTGTGCCCCAACCTGCCACTGAGATGCAACCCCCCTCTCAGGACACAGGCACTACCGCCTCATGGCCTGCACCCACACCCTCATCTCCGCTGTCCTCGGCCACCATCCAGCAGTGTAGTTCAGCGCACCGTTCAGCCGTCGCTTGCGCAAGTGTTCGAGCGCAAGCGCAAGTACGCCGCCACGCACCCGCACGCTCAAACGTTAACCGTCCGCATAGCAAAATTCATCAGCCTTGAGATGCTGCCGTATAGGGTTGTGGAAACTGAGTCCTTCAAAAGTATCATGGAGGCGGCGGCCCCGCGCTACTCAGTTCCCAGTCGCCACTACTTTTCCCGATGTGCCGTCCCAGCCCTGCACGACCACGTCTCCCGCAACATTGTGCGCGCCCTCACCAACGCGGTTACTGCCACGGTCCACTTAACTACGGACACGTGGACAAGCACAGGCGGGCAGGGCCACTACATCTCCCTGACGGCACATTGGGTGAATTTAGTGGAGGCTGGGACAGAGTCAGAGCCTGGGACCGCTCACGTCCTACCCACCCCCAGAATTGCGGGCCCCAGCTCGGTGCTGGTATCTGCGGAGGTGTATGCTTCCTCCACTAAAGCACCCTCCTCCTCCTCCTCCTCCTCCTCTGTCTCGCAATCAAGATGTGTTAGCAGCAGCATGTCGCCAGCAGTCGGTGTCGCGCGGTGTGGCAGCACAGCGGTGGGCAAGCGTCAGCAGGCCGTGCTGAAACTACTCAGCTTAGGCGATAAGAGGCACACGGCCCACGAACTGCTGCAGGGTCTGACAGAGCAGACCGACCGCTGGCTTGCGCCGCTGAGCCTCCAACCGGGCATGGTCGTGTGTGACAACGGGCGTAACCTGGTGGCGGCTCTGCAGCTTGGCAGCCTCACGCACGTGCCATGCCTGGCCCACGTCTTTAATTTGGTGGTTCAGCGGTTTCTGAAAAGCTACCCACGCTTGTCAGACCTGGTCGTAAAGGCGCGCCGGCTCTGCGCACATTTCCGCAAGTCCCACACGGACGCTGCCACCCTGCGCACCCTGCAACATCACTTTAAGCTGCCAGTGCACCGACTGCTGTGCGACGTGCCCACACGGTGGAACTCTACGCTCCACATGTTGGCCAGGCTCTATGAACAACGTAGAGCTATAGTCGAATACCAACTCCAACATGGGCGGCGCAGTGGGAGTCAGCCTCCTCAATTCCTTTCAGAAGAGTGGGCCTGGTTGGCAGACATCTGCCATGTCCTTGGTAATTTTGAGGAGTCTACCCAGGTGGTGAGCGGCGATGCTACAATCATTAGCGTCACCATTCCTCTGCTATGCATCTTGAGAAATTCCCTGCAAACCATAAAGGCAGCTGCTTTGCGCTCGGAAACGGGGGCGGGGGAAGACAGTATGCCGCTGGATAGTCAGGGCACCCTCCTGTCTATTTCTCAGCGCGTACAGGAGGAGGAGGAGGAGCATGAGGAGGATGAGGAGGAGGGGGAAGAGACAGCTTGGGCCGCTGCTGACGGTACACCGGCTGATTGCCTGTCATCCTTTCAGCGTGTATGGCCTGAGGAGGAGGAGGAGGAGGAGGAGGAGGAGGAGGAGGATCCTGAAAGTGATCTTCCTAGTGAAGACAGCCATGTGTTGCGTACAGGTACCCTGGCACACATGGCTGACTTCATGTTAGGATGCCTTTCTCGTGACCCTCGCGTTGCACGCATTCTGGCCACTACGGATTACTGGGTGTACACACTGCTCGATCCACGGTATAAGGAGAACCTGCCCACTCTGATTCCCGAAGAGGAAAGGGGTTCGAGAGTGTTGCTATACCACAGGACCCTTGCGGACAAGCTGATGGTAAAATTCCCAGCCGACAGCGCTAGTGGCAGAAGGCGCAGTACCGAGGGCAAGGTAGCAGGGGATGTGCGTAGATCGAGCAGCATGTACATCCCAGGCAGTGCAACAGTCTTTAAGGGCCTGGCCAGCTTTATGGCTCCCCACCAAGACTGTGTCACCGCTCCCCAGTCACGGCTGAGTCGGCGGGAGCACTGTAAAAGGATGGTGAGGGAGTACGTAGCGGATCGCACGACCATCCTTGGTGACGCCTCTGCCCCCTACAACTACTGGGTGTCGAAGCTGGACATGTGGCCTGAACTAGCGCTGTATGCCCTGGAGGTGCTTGCTTGTCCTGCGGCTAGCGTGTTGTCGGAGAGGGTGTTTAGTGCGGCTGGGGGAATCATCACAGATAAGCGTAGCCGCTTGTCAACCGACAGTGCCGACAGGCTAACACTCATCAAGATGAACAAAGGCTGGATTTCCCCAGACTTCTGTTCTCCACCAGCGGACAGCAGCGATACGTAAGCAATACGTAGGCTGCACCCGCGGATGGAAGCTACGTTCTCTCTCACCATCCAAAACGGGGACATTTCTGCTTCATCAATCTGTGTCTAATATTCCTCCTCCTCCTCCTCCTGCTCCTCCTCCTGAAACCTCACGTAATCACGCTGAACGGGCAATTTTTCTTAGGGCCACAAGGCTCACTCAAATAATTTTTCAGAACAATTTTTATAAGTTTCAATGCGCTTAAAAGCATTGGAACTTTAACTTGAACCAATTTTTCGTTACACTGGGCTGCCTCCAGGCCTAGTTACCACTTAAGCCACATTAACCAAAGCGATTAATGGGTTTCACCTGCCCTCTTGGCTGGCCATGGCCAATTTTTGGGATGTACATTAGTACTGTTGATACAGCAATTTTTGTGGGCCCTCGCCTACAGTGTAATCAAATTAATTTTTAGGCCACCTGCATTACAGCTGACATTACCTCAGCTGTGTTGGGCAATGCAATGGGATATTTTTATGTACCGCCGGTGGGTTCCAGGGAGCCACCCATGCTGTAGGTGCACACTGAGTTTTTAATACATCTGTACACTTCTAAAGAACCCGTCTGACTGGGGCATGCAGTGTGGGCCGAAGCCCACCTGTATTACGCACGACATTACTACCTCAGCTGTGTTGGGCAATGCAATGGGATATTTCTATGTACCGCCGGTGGCTTCCTGGCACCCACCCAGGCAGTGGGTCCACAGGGAGTTTAACCTACATGTGTCCACTTGTAAAGAACCCCAGTCTGACTGGGGCATGCAGTGTGGGCCGAAGCCCACCTGCATTAAGCACGACATTACTACCTCAGCTGTGTTGGGCAATGCAATGGTATATTTTTGTGTACCGCCGGTGGGTTCCAGGGAGCCACCCATGCTGTAGGTGCACACTGAGTTTTTAATACATCTGTACACTTCTAAAGAACCCGTCTGACTGGGGCATGCAGTGTGGGCCGAAGCCCACCTGTATTACGCACGACATTACTACCTCAGCTGTGTTGGGCAATGCAATGGGATATTTCTATGTACCGCCGGTGGCTTCCTGGCACCCACCCAGGCAGTGGGTCCACAGGGAGTTTAACCTACATGTGTCCACTTGTAAAGAACCCCAGTCTGACTGGGGCATGCAGTGTGGGCCGAAACCCACCTGCATTAACCCTTTCCAGTCCACTGTGTGACCTGTGAAGACATTAGGGTTTAAGGCTGTACAGCTCCGTTGTTGGTAGACGTCCGTCGGGGTTCTCTTACTGTATATTGCCAGCCTCTCTGCTGTCGGAGCCTATCCTACGTGTCAGCTCATGCAGTACTGGCTTTAGCCAGCATATAGCGCCGTTGTATAACAGCAGAAAAAGAGTAAGCCCCCTAGGAAAACCATATACAAATTGGATTGGAAAGGGTTAAGCACAACATTACTACCTCAGCTGTGTTGGGTAATGCAATGGGATATTTCTATGTACCGCCGGTGGCTTCCTGGCACCCACCCATGCTGTAGGTGCACACGGAGTTTTTACTACATCTGTACACTTATAAAGAACCCCAGTCAGACTGGGGCATGCAGTGTGGGCCGAAGCCCACCTGCATTAAGCACGACATTACTACCTCAGCTGTGTTGGGCAATGCAATGGGATATTTCTGTGTACCGCCGGTGGGTTCCAGGGAGCCACCCATGCTGTGGGTCGACAGGGACTTCACAATAGGGAGTTGTACCTGCCTGTGTCTATGAATTAAAAAGCCCGGTCTGACTGGGGCATGCAGACACCTTGACAGAATGAATAGTGTGTGGCACATAGGTTCCCCATTGCTATGCCCACGTGTGCAGCTCCTGATGGCGGTGGCACAGGATTCTATTTCTCATTGCTTCTGTACAGCATTGTGGGCTATCGCTCCGCCACTTTTAAAGAGGGTCGCTGCCTAGCCGTGCCAACCTCTGCAGTGTGTGCCTGCGGTCCCTCGTCATGGCAGACGCAATTCTAAATAGACATGAGCGTGGTGTGGCATGAGGGCAGCTGAAGGCTGCCCAGGGACACTTTGGTGTGCGCTGTGGGGGGGGAGGGGCGGCGGTTGGGCAGCATGTAACCCAGGAGAAGTGTCAGTGGAGTGTCATGCAGGCAGTGATTGTGCTTTGTTGGAGGTAGTGTGGTGCTTAGCAAAGGTATGCCATGCTAATGAGGGCTTTTCAGAAGTAAAAGTTGTTGGGAGGGGGGGGGGGGGGCCCACTCTTGCCGGTATTGTGGCTTAATAGTGGGACCTGTGAACTTGAGATGCAGCCCAACACGTAGCCCCTCGCCTGCCCTATCCGTCACTGTGTCATTCCCATCACTTTCCTGAATTGCCCAGATTTTCACACATGAAAACCTTAGCGAGCATCGGCGAAATACAAAAATGTTCTGGTCGCCCATTGACTTCAATGGGGTTCGTTGTTCGAAACGAACCCTCGAGCATCACGGGAAGTTCGTTCCGAATAACGAACACCCGAACATTTTGGTGTTCGCTCATCTCTAATGCTAAACTTCCCATCTGACAGCACTAGAGGCAAAAGGTGCAGTTCTGAGGGCCAAGTAGCAGGGGAGGCGCGGAGATCAGGCAGCATGTACGGCAGACAGGGGAACACTCTCCAAGGCCTTTGACAGCTTTATGGCTCCCCAGCAAGATTGTGTCACCACGCCCCAGTCAAGGCTGAGTCGGAGGGAGCACTGTAAAAAGATGGTGAGGGAGTACGTAGCCGATCATACCACCGTCCTCCATGATGCCTCAGCTCCATACAACTATTGGGTGTCAAAGCTGGATACGTGGCACGAACTTGCGCTGTACGCCCTGGAGGTTCTGGCTTGCCCTGCCGCTAGCGTCTTGTCAGAGAGTGTGTTTATTGCAGCTGGGGGAATCATCATGGATAAGCGTACCCGCCTATACTTCTGCTACAGAAATGTTACAGGGGTCTGCCTATACTTCTGCTACAGAAATGTTACTGGGGTCTGCCTATACTTCTGCTATAGAAATTTTACAGGGGTCTGTCTATACTTCCGCTACAGAAATGTTACAGGGGTCTGCCTATACTTTTGCTACAGAAATGTTACAGGGGTCTGCCTATACTTCTGCTACAGAAATGTTACTGGGGTCTGCCTATACTTCTACTACAGAAATGTTACTGTGGTCTGCCTATACTTCTGCTACAGAAATGTTACAGGGGTCTGCCTATACTTCTGCTACAGAAATGTTACAGGGGTCTGCCTATACTTTTACAACAGAAATGTTACTGGGGTCTGCCTATACTTCTGCTACAGAAATGTTACAGGGGTCTGCCTATACTTCTGCTACAGAAATGTTACAGGGGTCTGCCTATACTTTTACAACAGAAATGTTACTGGGGTCTGCCTATACTTCTGCTACAGAAATGTTACGGGGCCTGCCTATACCTTTACAACATAAATGTTACTGGGGTCTGTCTATACTTCTGCTACAGAAATGTTACAGGGGTCTGCCTATACTTCTGCTACAGAAATGTTACAGGGGTCTGCCTATAATTCTGCTACAGAAATGTTACAGGGGTCTGCCTATACTTCTGCTACAGAAATGTTACGGGGCCTGCCTATACCTTTACTACAGAAATGTTACTGGAGTCTGTCTATACTTCTGCTACAGAAATGTTACTGGGGTCTGCCTATACTTCTGCTACAGAAATGTTACTGGGGTCTGTCTATACTTCTGCTACAGAAATGTTACTGGGGTCTGCCTATACTTCTGCTACAGAAATGTTACAGGGGTCTGCCTATACTTCTGCTACAGAAATGTTACGGGGCCTGCCTATACCTTCTGCTACAGAAATGTTAGTGGGGTCTGTCTATACTTCTGCTACAGAAATGTTACTGGGGTCTGCCTATACTTCTGCTACAGAAATGTTACAGGGGTCTGCCTATACTTTTACAACAGAAATGTTACTGGAGTCTGCCTATACTTCTGCTACAGAAATGTTACTGGGCTCTGCCTATACTTCTGCTACATAAATGTTACAGGGGTCTGCCTATACTTCTGCCATATAAATGTTACAGGGGTCTGCCTATACTTCTGCTACAGAAATGTTACAGGGGTCTGCCTATACTTCTGCCATATAAATGTTACAGGGGTCTGTCTATACTTCTGCTACAGAAATGTTACTGGGGTCTGCTTATACCTTTGCTACAGGAATGTTACAGGGATCCGTCTATACTATGGGTGCACAATGTCTTCCCATCGCGGTGTTTTACCTATCCGGCACAAATACACTGACTGACTAGGGCATGAATTGTGGGCCGAGGCCAACATGTATTTTACCTCGTGTTACGACAGTTATCCGCGGTACTGGTTTGGGCCAAACCAGAGGAGCGATATTGCACTAATGAGACGTTCACAGCTGCACTAGCATCGAAGTCCGCTCTATGCCCGCGATTGCTGAGGGTTTGTTCAGAGGCCTATGTCCTCGGCGCAGTGAAAGTCTGCAATGTTTGGGCACTCTCATTTCTTCATGGTTCATGTCTTGTGGTTCCTTGGACTCACCTATGCTGTCCGTGCACACAGACTTCCCATCGCGTTGCTTTACCTATCTGGCACAAATACACTGATTGACTAGGGCATGAATTGTGAGCCGAGGCCAACATGTATTTTCTGTGGTGTTACCACAGTTTTCCGCGGCACTGGTTTGGGCCAAACAAGAGGAGCGATACTGCACTGAGACGTTCACAGCTGCACTAGCATTGGAGTCCGCTCTATGCCCGCGATTGCTAAAGGGTTTGTGCAGAGGCCTATGTCCTCGGCGCAGTGAAAGTGTGCCATGTTTGGGCACTCTGATTTCTTCATGGTTCATGTCTTTGGGTTCCTTGGACTCACCTGTGCTGTGGGTGCACGCAGACTTCCCATCGCGGTGTTTTACCTATCTGGTACAAATACACTGACTGACTAGCGCATGAATTGTGGGCCGAGGCCGACATGTATGTTCTCTTGTGTTATAACACAGTTATACGCGGCACTGGTTTGGGCCTAACAAGAGGAGCGATACTGCACTAATGAGACGTTCACAGCTGCACCAGCATCGGAGTCCACTCTATGCCCGCGATTGCTGAGGGTTTGTGCAGAGGCCTATGTCCTTGGCGCAGTGAAAGTCTGCCATGTTTGGGCACTCTGATTTCCTAATGGTTCATGTCATGGGGTTCCTTTGACTCACCTATGCTGTGGGTGCACACAGACTTCCCATAGCGGTGTTTTACCTGTCTTGCACAAATACACTGACTGACTTGGGTAGGGTGCAGAGTGCAGATGGCTTTCCCCTTGCATTGTCGATGTGGTATCCGGCACCCAAACAGAATGAGTAGTGTGTGGACACATGGATTCCCCATTGCTATGTCACTCGCGGCACCTTGGGCCACACAAGGTGTTAGCTGGGACGGAGCCTGACCCAGGGCCCGCTCACATACTTCCCACACAAAGTATTGCTGCATTGTGGAGATGTGTAGAAGTGCTGGGCTGGCACCTGAGTCCCCTTTATGCCCACGTTTGTGGCTTGTGACAATTTTGCGACGGAGGTGGCAGGGGATTGGAATGATGATTGTACGTCAATTTATCATCGATTCTCAACAGCATTGTGGGCTATTGCCCCCCTTTCAAAGAGGGTCGCTGCCTGGCCCTGCCAACCCTCTGCAGTGTGTGCCTTCGGTTCCTCCTCATCGCAGACGCACTTAGAAATAGACATGAGGGTGGTGTAGCTATGAAGCGAGCGTGTGGCATGAGGGCAGCTGAAGGCTGCGCAGGGAAACTTTTGTGTGCGCCGTGGACGCAGGGTCGTGTGGGGGGTTGGGCAGCATGTAACCCAGGAAACAAGGCAGCGGTGTCACCCGCAGGCAGTGATTGGCATTGGTTGCAGATAGTGTGGTGCTTAGCTAAGGTGTGCCTTGCTAATGAGGGTTTGTCCGAAGTAAAAATTGTAAGGGTAGTGGGGGGGGGGGGGGGGCAGACGCTTTCCCCCATTGTGGCTTAATAGTGGGACCTGGGAGCCTCAGATGCAGCCATGCATGCTTCCACTGCCCTTCCCCATCCGTTTCTTTGGTGTTTCCATGACTTTCGGATGTTTTCCAGAGTTTCACAAGTCATGACCTATGCGGAGCTTCAGTCATATACAAAAATGCTCAAGTCACCCATTGACTTCAATGGCGTTCGTTACTCGAAACGAGCTCTCGAGCATCGCGGAAAGTTTGACTCGAGCAACAAGCACCCGAGCATTTTGGTGCTCGCTCATCTCTACTGGTGACACAAAAGCAACAATAATGATGTCAAGGTAGAAAGTCAGAAAAGTTAGCAGGTAATAAAGAAGTTCAGAATACAAAGCTGTGTTCAGGGAGCACAGAAAGCAGAATAGTTAAGAATATAGGGAAGAGTCAGAGCCAGACAACATAAGCTGGTTTATCACAATGGCTATAGGAAGTGGATTGCTTAGATATGCTCCATTATGGGAGGATTCCTAAGTGAGCCGGAGGTGATTGGTGCTTAGAGGGAGAGAGAATAAGTGAGCGCGGGCAAGCCTTATGGCAAGGAAGCACAGAAAATTGTGGTTAGCACATAGACAGTAAAAACACCCAACAACAATAACTCCAAAAACAGGAAGAACAGTAGTGGTACTCTGTGACACATAAGTAATCTATTGTGTTGTACAAGTGCTCAAGAGATCACATTCTCAAATCCCAGTAGTACGCAAAAAAAATTTAAAAACATGCAGTATTTTAAAATACTGTATATGTATAAAAAATTCTACACATTTAAAAAAAACATCCTTTTACATAAAAAAATCTAAACAAGAAAATGTGATTGGTATCATTATATATGAAAATGTCCAAACTAATAAAATGTAACAGAATTTATCTCACACAGTGTACACCATAAAACATATAAAATGCTCAAAGCCTTATGGAATAATTCTGCTTTACCTTCTCTACAATCAATACCAGATTACCAATACTAGATTACACTAGAGGTTGTTGTGGTAAAAGATATTTACAAAGATAATACACTTGTTTCTTTTACTCAGGATTTACAAGCAGCTCATTTTCAATTATTTAGATACGTTCAGCTATTCCATGCTTTAAATGTTCAGTTTCCTCTCACCTCAACCCAAATTTTAAAATACCCCATAATAGGTATACTTAAATCCCGGGGACCTATAGGCCTAATAAAATCTATATGCACTTACTCTTAGCCAAGGTTAATTATAATCGACTTTCTATCCAAAGTACATGGCAATAACTTATTCCTTTATTAACAATTGACAAATGGTCATATGTGTTAGAATCCTTTTTAACTGTATTCCCTGCTATTAATAAACTAATACAGCTTTATATCATACAATCTTATCTCATCCCCGTTTGTTTGCCTAAAACGATAAAATTCCAACATTGGTCTGTCATAGATGTCATCAATTGAGCGCTGACTTTTAGTATTTAATATGGGAGTGTCGTTTTATTAAAGATTTCTGGTCTGACATCAATGCCTCTATATCTCTACTCTTGCCCTCTCCTCTTAATTTGAATCTGGATCCCAAAATTGCATTATTTGGTTTGTTAGATAAGAAATTTTGCCCTGTTACCTATGGATATTTCTTTAAAATGCATGGCCGTGGAACTACCTTCTCTATTAGGCTGGAGGAGACTGTTCAACACGATAATTCGCTATGAAAAGGTAATATGACAACACAGGGGTTGTCTCAATAAATTTCAATAGATATGGGGCCCTTGACTGGACTTGTATTCCACATTTCAAATTAATTAATTAATTAATCAATTCCTTTTTTTCCTCTCCCCCCCCCCCCCCCCTTCCTCTTTCCTTTTCCATTTTTTCTCCCCTTTTTTGATGACACCAAATTCCACGAATGCCACTACAGGCTCGATAGTTTAAAAAATTGTAATATTTTTTGTTTTTTTACTCCCTACTTCCTACAGAAATGTCAATCTAATTTTTGCAATTTATTATTAATCTCAATAAAAATTGAAATGCTATACAATAACTTTTTTCATGTACTCAACAATGTATTTGTTCTGTAAATAAAACAAAGTAAAAAAAAACTCATCCCACAAAAACCTTATACAGCTAAGTTGTAGAAAAAAATAAAAATGTTCCCTATAATGTATACTAGAGATGAGCGAGCACCAAAATGCTCGGGTGCTCGTTACTCGGGACGAAATTATCGCGATGCTCGAGGGTTCGTTTCGAGTAACGAACCCCATTGAAGTCAATGGGCGACCGGAGCATTTTTGTATTTCGCCGATGCTCGCTAAGGTTTCCTTGTGTGAAAATCTGGGCAATTCAAGAAAGTGATGGGAACGACACAGCAACGGATAGGGCAGGCGAGGGGCTACATGTTGGGCTGCATCTCAAGTTCACAGGTCCCACTATTAAGCCACAATAGCAGCAAGAGTGCCCCCCCCCCCTCCCAAAAACTTTTACTTCTGAAAAGCCCTCATTAGCATGGCATACCTTAGCTAAGCACCACACTACCTCCAACAAAGCACAATCACTGCCTGCATGACACTCCACTGCCACTTCTCCTGTGTTACATGCTGCCCAACCGCCCCCCCCCCCTCCCCCCCACAGCGCACACCAAAGTGTCCCTGCGCAGCCTTCAGCTGCCCTAATGCCTCACCACCCTCATGTCTATTTAGAAGTGCGTCTGCCATGAGGAGGAACCGCAGGCACACACTGCAGAGGTTCGCACAGCTAGGCAGCGACCCTCTTTAAAAGGGGCGGGGCGATAGCCCACAATGCTGTACAGAAGCAAAGAGAAATAGAATCCTGTGCCACCGCCATCAGGAGCTGCACACGTGGGCATAGCAATGGGGAACCTATGTGTCACACACTATTCATTCTGTCAAGGTGTCTCTGCATGCCCCAGTCAGACTGGGGTTCTTTACAAGTGGACACAGATGCATTTATAATTCCCTGTGGACCCACAGCATGGGTGGCTCCCTGGAACCCACCGGCGGTACATAAAAATATCCCATTGCATTGCCCAACACAGCTGAGGTAGTAATGTCGTGCTTAATGCAGGTGGGCTTCGGCCCACACTGCATGCCCCAGTCAGACTGGGGTTCTTTACAAGTGGAAACAGATGCATTTATAATTCCCTGTGGACCCACAGCATGGGTGGGTGCCAGGAAGCCACCGGCGGTACATAGAAATATCCCATTGCATTGCCCAACACAGCTGAGGTAGTAATGTCGTGCTTAATACAGGTGGGCTTCGGCCCACACTAGATTCCCCAGTCAGACTGGGGTTCTTTACAAGTGGAAACAGATGCATTTATAATTCCCTGTGGACCCACAGCATGGGTGGGTGCCAGGAAGCCACCGGCGGTACATAGAAATATCCCATTGCATTGCCCAACACAGCTGAGGTAGTAATGTCGTGCTTAATACAGGTGGGCTTCAGCCCACACTAGATGCCCCAGTCAGACTGGGGTTCTTTACAAGTGGAAACAGATGCATTTATAATTCCCTGTGGACCCACAGCATGGGTGGGTGCCAGGAAGCCACCGGCGGTACATAGAAATATCCCATTGCATTGCCCAACACAGCTGAGGTAGTAATGTCGTGCTTAATACAGGTGGGCTTCGGCCCACACTGCATGCCCCAGTCAGACTGGGGTTCTTTACAAGTGGACAGATGTAGGTTAAACTCCGTGTGCACCTACAGCATGGGTGGCTCCCTGGAACCCACCGGCGGTACATAAAAATATCCCATTGCATTGCCCAACACAGCTGAGGTAGTAATGTCGTGCTTAATGCAGGTGGGCTTCGGCCCACACTGCATGCCCCAGTCAGACTGGGGTTCTTTACAAGTGGAAACAGATGTAGGTTAAACTCCGTGTGCACCTACAGCATGGGTGGCTCCCTGGAACCTACCGGCGATACAAAAAAATATCCCATTGCATTGCCCAACACAGCGGATGTAACGTCAGCTGTAATGCAGGTGGGCTAAAAATTCATTTGATTACACTGTAGGTGAGGGCCCACAAAAATTGCTGTATCAACAGTACTAATGTACCTCAATAAAAATTGGCCATGCCCAACCAAGATGGCAGGTGAAACCCATTAATCGCTTTGGTTAATGTGGCTTAAGTGGTAACTAGGCCTGGAGGCAGCCCACTTTAACGAAAAATTGGTTCAAGTTAAAGTTTCAACGCTTTTAAGAGCATTGTCACCGAAAGGACCAAAAATAATAAAACTTAGCTTTTATTGATTTTTAAATAATAAAAAGGCGTCCTTATATTTTCTCATATGTGCTAAAAGTCACACAATAATTAAAAACAGTAGGGCTTAGATATATAGATGAACACTGCTCTGTCCCAACAATCTAGGTGCATTGGCCAGGAATCGAACCCGGGCGTCCCGCGTGGCAGGCGAGAATTCTACCACTTCTACCACTTTTGTATTCCCTGATGTCTTTTTCTATCCAGGGTTACTCAGATTTCTATTTGTCAATGACTTGCACCACCAGATGTTTATTAAAGTGTGGTGAAGCACTCACTGTCAGTGACCTTGAACACTTTTAATTCTCTATCACAGGGTAGGCCTGATGTCCTCTGATTAGTCACGGTACAGTGATGTCTGTTAATTTACAGTCAGTAATATTGTACCTGACACACACATTTACTAGTACTGTCGTCCCATTTATAACAGTTGCTCATTAATATTGCTTGGGTCGTATTTGTTCTTATTATTTCTAGAACAATATCGCGGTGATTGATTTATATAGAAATCACCCCAATATGTCACCATTAGGTGTTAAGTCCGGAGTATGTTTTTGTATAACGCAGACCCAAGCTTATATTGGCTTGATACTCTATGGTATTCCCTTATGCCTATGACTGATCGCATGAGCCATTCATTTCTTATGGCTCATGTGATTATATACCAAGGTTAATTGCAACCAGACGACAGTTTCAGTGATTATCAAGGATAGAGATAAGTTGTTCCAAATAATAGTGTGTTTTCAATATGTTCTCTCTCCTACTTATACATAGGCTCTATTCCGGAGAGATGATGCTCCCACTTGTATAAGTGATTATTACAGGTAGAACGTATATAAGATGAATAAAGACAGTGGCTGCATTAAATGGAACAGCTGCAGTATTTATCTATGAGCTACTCATCCTTCAGGATTTAAATAGCTGCAATAAAATGCTCTGTCCCAACAATCTAGGTGCATTGGCCGGGAATCGAACCCAGGCCTCCCACGTGGCAGGCAAGAATTCTACCGCTTCTACCACTTTTGTATTCCCTGATGTCTTTTTCTATCCAGGGTTACTCAGATTTCTATTTGTCAATATGTTCTCTCTCCTACTTATACATAGGCTCTATTCCGGAGAGATGATGCTCCCACTTGTATAAGTGATTATTACAGGTAGACCATATATAAGATGAATAAAGACAGTGGCTGCATTAAATGGAACAGCTGCAGTATTCGTCTATGAGCTACTCATCCTTCAGGATTTAAATAGCTGCAATAAAATGCACATAGATAGTTTGGTGGTAGCCCAGAATGAATTCTAGGCTATCACCTATATCCAATGCCCTTTTGGATAAATCTCTGTCTCTGTATATGCAGTCTGTTGTGATGCACCAACAGCTGCTGACTAGAGTGATAGACTCTGTCTGTTATAGTTGTAGTTGTATATGTCTACATGGGTTGCATTATGATGAACATACAACCCCCACATAGATTAGTTCTTATGGAGAGAATCGGCCCATGGAACCTATCCCTCCCTCTCCATCTACGCGTTTCCACAACCTTGGAGATGGTTGCTTCCTCAGGATGGAGCTAACCTAACATGACCAGCCTCTCAGGCTGTCAGGATGTAAAATGAGCAGAGATGGTAAGTGTTGCTATCCCAAGGGTTCTTATACCCAAGGCTCCGCCTACTTCAGGGCGGGGCTTGTATTGTAGGAGTGAATCAGGCTGCAGTCCAATATGTCTCACATTTCCCTTGCGCTCATTTATATGCGCTTATTCGAGTATTACACTTGGCTCCTCCTCGCAACGTAATCACGTAATCCAGGAACATGTCATGGACCGCAGCGTAGGCTGCTCTGTTTGACTGTCCGATCACGTGATGTCATGACGTGCGGGGGGCGTGTTAGACCGGAGGTCCGATCATATACATTTTCCTTATACTCATCTGTAAGTGCTTCTTCGGGTGTTGCCTCCCCGCAGCGTGATCAGCGATCAAAGGACATGTCATAGAACGCAGCATGAGCTGCTCCGTCCTGACTGTCCGATCGCATGATGCCATAGCGTGCGGGGGGCGTGTCAGACCGAAGGCACGATCATGTGATGCCGTGACGTGCGGGGGGTGTGTCCGCTGGCCTGGCACTCCGATCACGTGACATCATGACGTTCGGAATGTCTATTGGCCTGATCATCCGGTCCCCTGCTCCTGTAAGTCACAGATGGGCGTGTCAGACACTAAGCCCTACTGTTTTTAATTATTGTGTGACTTTTAGCACATATGAGAAAATATAAGGACGCCTTTTTATTATTTAAAAATCAATAAAAGCTAAGTTTTATTATTTTTGGTCCTTTCGGTGACAAGTTTCATTAAAGTTGAAAAAGGATTTCATTGCTACGGTGACAACTTTTAAGAGCATTGAAACATATAAAAATTGTTTAGAAAAATTATGAGTGAGCCTTGTGGCCCTAAGAAAAATTGCCCGTTCAGCGTGATTACGTGAGGTTTCAGGAGGAGGAGCAGGAGGAGGAGGAGGAATATTAGACACAGATTGATGAAGCAGAAATGTCCCCGTTTTGGATGGTGAGAGAGAACGTAGCTTCCATCGGGTGCAGCCTATGTATTGCTTACGTATCGCTGCTGTCCGCTGGTGGAGAAGAGAAGTCTGGGGAAATCCAGGCTTTGTTCATCTTGATGAGTGTAAGCCTGTCGGCACTGTCGTTTGACAGGTGGCTACGCTTATCCGTGATGATTCCCCCAGCCACACTAAACACACTCTCTGACAGAGACGCTAGCCGCAGGACAAGCAAGCACCTCCAGGGCATACAGCGCAAGTTCAGGCCACGTGTCCAGCTTCGACACCCAGTAGTTGTAGGGGGCAGAGGCGTCACGGAGGACGGTCGTGCGATCGGCTACGTACTCCCTCACCATCCTTTTACAGTGCTCCCGCCGACTCAGCCTTGACTGGGGAGCGGTGACACAGTCTTGCTGGGGAGCCATAAAGCTGGCAAAGGCCTTGGAGAATGTTCCCCTGCCTGCGCTGTACATGCTGCCTGATCTCTGTGCCTCCCCTGCTACCTGGCCCTCGGAACTGCGCCTTCTGCCACTAGCGCTGTCGGATGGGAAGTTTACCATCAGTTTGTCCACCAGCGCCCTGTGGTATAGCAACACTCTCGAACCCCTTTCCTCTTCGGGAATGAGAGTGGGAAGGTTTTCCTTATAGCGTGGGTCGAGCAGTGTGTACACCCAGTAATCCGTAGTGGCCAGAATGCGTGTAACGCGAGGGTCACGAGAAAGGCATCCTAACATGAAGTCAGCCATGTGTGCCAGGGTACCTGTACGCAACACATGGCTGTCTTCACTAGGAAGATCACTTTCAGGATCCTCCTCCTCCTCCTCTTCCTCCTCCTCAGGCCATACACGCTGAAAGGATGACAGCCCAGCAGCATGTGTACCCTCACCAGTGGGCCAAGCTGTCTCTTCCCCCTCCTCCTCATCCTCCTCATGCTCCTCCTCCTCCTCCTCAACGCGCTGAGATATAGACAGGCGGGTGCTCTGACTATCCAGCGACATACTGTCTTCCCCCGGCTCTGTTTCCGAGCGCAAAGCGTCTGCCTTTATGCTTTGCAGGGAACTTCTCAAGATGCATAGCAGAGGAATGGTGACGCTAATGATTGCAGCATCGCCGCTCACCACCTGGGTAGACTCCTCAAATTTTCCAAGGACCTGGCAGATGGCTGCCAACCAGGGCCACTCTTCTGTAAATAATTGAGGAGGCTGACTCCCACTGCGCCGCGCAAGTTGGAGTTGGTATTCCACTATAGCTCTACGCTGCTCATAGAGTCTGGCCAACATGTGGAGCGTAGAGTTCCACTGTGTGGGCACGCCGCACAGCAGTCGGTGCACTGGCAGATTAAAGCTATGTTGCAGTGTCCGCAGGGTGGCAGCATGCGTGTGGGATTTGCTGAAATGTGCGCAGAGCTGGCGCACCTTTCCGAGCAGGTATGACAAGTGGGGGTAGCTTTTCAGAAAGCGCTGAACCACCAAATTAAACACATGGGCCAGGCATGGCACGTGCGTGAGGCTGCCGAGCTGCAGAGCCGCCACCAGCTTACGGCCGTTGTCACACACGACCATGCCCGGTTGGAGGCTCAGCGGCGCAAGCCAGTGGTCGGTCTGCTCTGTCAGACCCTGCAGCAGTTCGTGGGCCGTGTGCCTCTTCTCTCCTAAGCTGAGTAGTTTCAGCACGGCCTGCTGACGCTTGCCCACCGCTGTGCTGCCACGCCGCGTGACACCGACTGCTGGCGACGTGCTGCTGACACATCTTCATTGCGAGACAGAGGTTGCGTTGGAGGAGGAGGAGGAAGGTGCTTTAGTGGAGGAAGCATACACCGCTGCAGATACCACCACCGAGCTGTGGCCCGCAATTCTGGGGGTGGGTAGGACGTGAGCGGTCCCAGGCTCTGACTCTGTCCCAGCCTCCACTATATTCACCCAATGTGCCGTCAGGGAGATATAGTGGCCCTGCCCGCCTGTGCTTGTCCACGTGTCCGTTGTTAAGTGGACCTTGGCAGTAACCGCGTTGGTGAGGGCGCGTACAAAGTTCGCGGGAGACGTGGTCGTGCAGGGCTGGGACGGCACATCGGGAAAAGTAGTGGCGACTGGGAACCGAGTAGCGCGGGGCAGCCGCCGCCATCATGCTTTTGAAAGCCTCCGTTTCCGCAAGCCTATACGGCAGCATCTCTAGGCTGATCAATTTTGCAATGTGCACGTTTAACACTTGAGCTTGCGGGTGCGTGGCGTCGTAGTTGCGCTTGCGCTCAAACTGTGGGACTAGCGACGTCTGGACGCTGCGCTGAGAGACATTGCTGGATGGGGCCGAGGACAGCGGAGGTGAGGGTGTGGGTGCAGGCCAGGAGACGGTAGTGCCTGTGTCCTCAGAGGGGGGTTGGATCTCAGTGGCAGGTTGGGGCACAGGGGGAGAGGCAGTGGTGCAAACCGGAGGCGGTGAACGGGCATCGTCCCACCTTATGGGGTGCTTGGCCATCATATGCCTGCGCATGCTGTTGGTGGTGCCTCCCCAGCTGATCTTGGCACGACAAAGGTTGCACACCACTGTTCGTCGGTCGTCAGGCGTCTGTGTGAAAAACTGCCACACCGTAGAGCACCTTGACCTCTGCAGGGTGGCATGGCGCGAGGGGGCGCTTTGGGAAACAGTTGGTGGATTATTCGGTCTGGCCCTGCCTCTACCCCTGGCCACCGCACTGGCTCGGCCTGTGCCCACACCCTCACTTGGCCCTCCGCGTCCTCGGCCGCGTCCACATCCTCTAGGCCTACCCCTACCCCTCAGCATGCTGTATTACCAGTGAATTGATTTCCCAGGCAGGAAAGAAATTGGCGCAAGGCTGCACTCAACCGTAGCTGGTTGCGTCTGATTTTTCTACGTTGTACACGCAGCACACACGTACACGGAGACCTTAGGACTGACAGAGGCAGGCCAAATATAATTTTTTTCCTTTTTAGCTTAGGGAAGACCCCACTGCGTATATTCAATGAACAAGAAGTTTAATATCTGTGGTGTGGCCCTCAAAAAGTGTCACACAAATATAGTGTAGCAGAGTTATTAACTCTAGCAGAGCAGGTATTTGCCAGTCAGGAAAGACAATGGCGCTAGGCTGCAGTAAAGCGTAGCTGGTTGCGTCTGATTTTTGTACGTTGTACACGCAGCACACACGTACACGGAGACCTTAGGACTGACACAGGCAGGCCAAATATAATTTTTTTCCTTTTTAGCAAAGGGAAGACCCCACTGCGTGTATTCAATGAACAAGAAGTTTAATATCTGTGGTGTGGCCCTCAAAAAGTGTCACACAACTATAGTGTAGCAGAGTTATTAACTCTAGCAGAGCAGGTATTTGCCAGTCAGGAAAGACAATGGCGCTAGGCTGCAGTAAAGCGTAGCTGGTTGCGTCTGATTTTTGTACGTTGTACATGCAGCACACACGTACACGGAGACCTTAGGACTGACACAGGCAGGCCAAATATAATTTTTTTCCTTTTTAGCAAAGGGAAGACCCCACTGCGTGTATTCAATGAACAAGAAGTGTAATATCTGTGGTGTGGCCCTCAAAAAGTGTCACACAACTATAGTGTAGCAGAGTTATTAACTCTAGCAGAGCAGGTATTTGCCAGTCAGGAAAGACAATGGCGCTAGGCTGCAGTAAAGCGTAGCTGGTTGCGTCTGATTTTTGTACGTTGTACATGCAGCACACACGTACACGGAGACCTTAGGACTGACACAGGCAGGCCAAATATAATTTTTTTCCTTTTTAGCAAAGGGAAGACCCCACTGCGTGTATTCAATGAATAATAAATGTCTTCTGGCCCTGCCTACACAATTCTATCCCTGTAGTATTAATGCCGGGTGCAATGCTCTGCACAGCCGGTTTTGAGAAAAAAAAAAAATATGCAACACTGCTAACAGCAGCCTGGACAGTACTGCACACGGATAGAAGTGGCCCTAGAAAGGACCGTTGGGGTTCTTGAAGCCTACACTAACTCCTAACACTCTCCCTGCCTAACCCCCACTTCTGTCCCTATTGCAGGGCGCAATGCTCTGCAGATCCAATTTTGGACAAAAAAAAAAAAAAATACTGTGCTAACACAGTACTGCACACTAGTAGATGTGGCCCTGAGAAGGACCTTTGGGGTTCTTGAAGCCTACACTGACTCCTAACGCTCTCCTTACAGCAGCACCAGCACGATAGTACTTTCCCTCAGCTAACTCACAAGGCATGTGTGGCGAGCCGCGGGAGGGGCCGATTTTTATACTCGGGTGACATCTGATCTTTCCAGCCACTCACAGCAGGGGGGTGGTATAGGGCTTGAACATCACAGGGGGAAGTTGTAATGCCTTCCCTGTCTTTCAATTGGCCAGAAAAGCGCGCTAACGTCTCAGAGAGGAAACTGAAAGTAACCGGAACACCGCGTGGTACCCGTTACGAGTAACGAGCATCCCGAACACCCTAATATTCGCACGAATATCAAGCTCGGACGAGTACGTTCGCTCATCTCTAATGTATACTTCTTTGAATATTCAGGTTCCAAGATTAACCCGAAAATTTTAGTCTGTGAATCTGGTGCTACCTTGGTGGAATGGGTTAGTATCTGATGGCACAAGCTTTCCAGAAGGGTCTGCTTCATAACTCTTTAGACTGTGTTAATCCTGACTCCAACCATAAGATTGAGAACCAGCTGTAGAATTTTTAGTTAGACAGTGAGCCTAAGGCCTCTTTCACATGGGCGACAGTAATATCCGGTGATTTTCTAGCGTCAGTGATGCGTTTTTCTTGGAAATAAAGCGAGGTCAGGGGCACCTTTGTCAGTCTTTGGCTATTGAACCCCAATCGATGCGAGGCATGCTGCATAGTAATTGTGGAAATTTGTCTAACTTCCCTGCTGTTGGTCCACTGTGGCACACCATTGCTGAGATACCCGACATGCCACCTGAAGCTCACCTCTAGGATGAAACACAAGTGGCCTGCCATATGATATTCTGTCAAATGTCTGTCCACCATTCAACCAGTTTTGGTACACTCCTAATACCATGGTTCAGGTACAATCAACAAGTACAACGGTTTCAGAAATACTGGCAGCACACCCCAAGCACCAACAATCTGCTCACTGTCAATAAAATCACCATGTTTACCCATGGCTGTCAAATGTTGCCTTCTGCTGAGAGCTGATCATAATGCAGACATCATGTGGTACTATATTATTGATCACAAGTTGTGACATGCCAGGTGTTCCTAATGCAGTGCTCATTCAGTGTATATTGTATACAAGAGTTAGACAAAATATAAAGGCTGCAACAGGACAAGATCACAGAAATGAGACCATAACTCCACTCATATTAGGTGCATCTTGTAACTTAAAGGGGTTGTCCCGCGATAGCAAGTGGGGTTAAGCACTTCTGTATGGCCATATAAATGCACTTTGTAATATACATCGTGCATTAAATATTGGCCATACAGAAGTTATACACTTACCCCCTCGGGTGCTGGCGTCCCCGTCTCCATGGCGACGATCAAGCCTCTTCTCTGGTCGCACGAACAGTCACGCTTGCGCACTGAAGGATTCCTCTTCTGTTTCCCTCCAGGCTCACGAGCTGTGTCCTGGCTCCTCCCTCTTCTCCGCATCATCGTAGCTCCGCCTCCGTCACGTGGTGCCGATCAGCCAATGAGGTGGCTGTAATCGGCAGTGGAACGCAAGACTGGAGAAGAACATCCACGGTGCACCATGGGAGAAGACCCGCGGTGCACCATGGGAGAAAACCGCGGTGCACCTTGGGAAAGGACCGGCGGCCATCTTGAAAGAAGAATTTTTATAAGTTCACGAAACGAGCTAATGGTGAGTAGAAATGCTCTTTAAAAACGCTTTCCACGGGTAGTGTAGTATGTTTGCTTTAGAAGGGGGACTGGGAAGGGAAAAAATTTACATTTCTGCCGCGGGACAACCCCTTTAACTATATCGGTCCCCTACCAATCCTAAGAAAGATGGGTGTGCAGCATTGTTTTTCCCTGTATGGTAGCACCCATGGACACCCAGTTGTGCATGGCCCCATTCACTTGAATCCACTTGCAAGAGGGCAGGGCACCCCTATATATATATATATATATATATATATATATATATATATATATCCACACAGGAGCATTGTTTTATAAGACATGGGAGCCCCTTTGTTTCCCATGTTTTAGAGCACTTTAATTTTACAATATTTTAATGGAAAATGCTTATTGTGTGGTCTAAGTAAATGTCCTTCACTGCAAACAAAATTACCTATTCTGTATTCTATATGCAATGCGAAAATTAAATTCTAAATGAAAAGAACATTTTATCAAGCCGTCTATATGGGAAATCAATGATGTTTTTAAAATGAGTTGCTTCGTTTAACTATGCATAGTTATAAAATGTCACTCTTTATTTCCAAGCTAACTGTGTAATTAAAATGGTGTTTAAATATAATTTTGAGAGCTACATTTTGCTCAGCATTTAATGTGTTATGCTGAAATGTGTGTACAGAAAGTTGTTATTCTGTTACATATTTCATGCTATTTGCTTTCCCTCACATGCTTTTTCCAGTAATTACTTTTCATTGTGCCTAATTAGTACTCTAAATATTTATGCATGAATGAATTTTCTAACTCCAATACTTTTTGTAACAAAAGGTTTTACAGGGCATTTTATATGAAAACAGTTGTGTTTGTAAAAAAGCATTTCAGTTGGAAATCTGCTTAGATATTATCCAGACGACTGCTGAGAACTACATATAATGTATAATAGAATTACTTAGCATGCCTTTTTATTCAGCATTTTCTGCAGTGTAGTTTATAACTTGAGACAAGTTGGTTGAATCTTTGTCATTAGCACACTTTTTTAGTGTCAAATGTTTTTGTTTTCGGAAGCAGACTTTTTCCTTTAGACTTACCATATTTTTTGGACTATAGGATGGACACTAGGTTTAGACTACAGAAAACAGTTAAAAATATTTCATACTAATTTAAACATCTCTGGGGGTCTAACAAAGTGGAAGAGCTACTGTCATCAACTCTGGTGTTCTAGTATAGAAAAGGGGGTTAATAGTGAAGAGTCAGCCTCTATTAAACCTAGTGTGCCTATTCAAACAATGGCACAAGCACATAAGTTCACATTATACACAGCACTGCTGCACGCACATTGTACATGCGCACAACACACACAGCTCTGCCACATACACACAGATCTCTGGAGTATAAACAACTCTGCTACATACAAGCACAGCTCTGCAGCATTCACACACACATACAGCTCTGTTACACACATGCTAACACACACACAACTCTGCTGCATGCACACACAGCTCATACAGCTCTGCAACATGCACATACATCTGCAGCTGGCATGTTAAACACTGATTTTGTTAGCACTGAGGGCTTATTTTCACAAGCGTGGGTACAACTACACTTGGCGGCATGGAGCGTAGTTGCGCCTGAATGAGAGAAATCCATTCCCCATTGCCGAATTTTCATACACCATGCCAGAGCACAGGAGTTAGAAAAATAAATGTGGGAAGGCAGGTGCTGCCCAATCTTTCCTGCATATAGTATTCACTACATGTGGGAAAGATAGGACAGGTTCTATCTTTTCTTGCCCATGCAATTAATGGGTGAGAATCTGGATAGTGAAAACGAAACCACTAAAATCCATTGATATCAGTGGTTTGGTTTTGTCCCATTATGCAACCCCGCTCATCACGACTGCATAAGGGAACAAAACTACGCCTATCTAAATCCGCCCTAAACCTCATATACAAGTATAGTAATATATATCCCCTTCTAACTACTTCCTAGTCACAAAGTTCCTGATCACATGGTTATGACATCCTCAGAGGTCCTGCTGCTACTTTAAGACCTTTGATTTTTGCTATTTCCTATCCTTGTGTGTACAGAGGAGGACCTGCACCCCAGGGAGATATGTAAGTGCATTATCTGCTGGAGGGGACTGATGGGGCAGAGAGTGGTAGGACTGTGCATCTGCGGTATGTATGGCCCTTGAGTTCTCCCCGTGATCAATCAGGGCACTGCTGGATCATTAAAGCAGCAGTCACGTTGCTCTGAATCTATCAGACCCCCCTGCTTCTGGATGATAAGCCACAGACGCTTTTTAGCAAGATTTTATCTTGCTGAAAACTGTGTCTTCTAGTCAGAAAACTATGGTAGTTACAATGCGTACTCTAATGTTGCATATTAAACCTATTATACAGTACAGATGTATCAAATATTAACTTGCCAATATTCATGTTAATTCCTTAATGATACAGGCCATTTTTTTTATTCTCGTTTTTAGCTCCCCCACTTTAAAAAAATCGTAACTCCTTTATTTATCCATCAACGTCGCTGTATGAGGGCTTGTCTTTTGCGGGACGAGTTGTATTTTTCAATGGTGCTATTTAATATACCAGATAATGTACTGAAAAACTTCTAAAAAAATTCTAAGTGGAGAAAAATGAAAAAAAAAACTACATTCCGCCATCTTTCAGTGTGTCTTATTTCTACAACGCACAAAATACAACAAAAATCACATGATAGCTTTATTCTATGGGTCAGTACGATTACTACGATACCAAACTTGCATAGTTGTTTTTTTTGCTGTACTACTTTTATTATTTTTCAAAGACATTGAATTTTTTTTTTCTGGTGCCATCTTCTGCACGCAATAACTTTTTTATTTTCCGTCGACGTAGTTGTGCGAGAGCTCATTTTTTGCTAAATGTCCTGTAGTTTACGTTGGTACCATTTCAGAATGCATATGACTTTTTGATCGCTTTTTATTGCATTTTTTCTGGAAGACAGGGTGACTGAAAAAGTGCATTTCTGATGTTCTTTTTTTATTTTTCGGACGACGTTCACTGTGTGGGATAAATAATGCACTACTATGATAGATTGGACTTTTACGGACACAACAATACCAAATGTGTATTTTTGTATTATGGTTTAGATATTATTATTATAGCTATGGCAAGAGGGGGGTGATTTAAACTTTTATTCCTTTTTTTACTTTTTTACAATTAATAAAACTTTATTGATCTTGTTTTTACTTTTCTAGCCCTCCCCCTGGATGACCACAACTACCGATGCTTTGATCGCTCCTGCAGTATGATGTAATGTCATAGCATTACATCATACTGCAATCTGACAAGCAGTCTATCAAGCCACCCTACGGGGACGGCTTGATAGGGAGTCTGCTAAGGCAACCCTGGGGCCTTTCAGAAGGAATTGGGCTGCCATGACACCTGTACTGCTCCCTGCGATCTCACGCAGGGGGGTGTACGGGACCCCTGAACATCGGGTTAATAGCTGCCAATTGCAGCTATTGCCCGTCGGTGTCAGCTGTAATTAACAGCTGACACCCGTGCTGTATGTAGAGAGGTCACCCCGCAATCTCTCTTCATACATAGCCCACGGCGGTCGTTAAGGGGTTAAATGCACAGTTTCAGCAAGCCTTAACTTGACTTTTTTTTGACTGTTTCAATGTTGTGTTAAGTGTGAATTTAAAGTTTAGCACAATCATGCATTTAGCATGTTAAGCTACTGTATGCGCACATCTGCATTGGAGCCTATAGATCTGGCATGAAATCCCAAACAAAATAGTCAATGGGTCTGTTTGGTGTAGTCCAGGTCCGGTATATGCTGTATCCAGCATGTTTTTGTTACCATGCGGTGGTTGCTGGTCCTCCCGCGATGGCGGTGTGCGGGGCTCCGGAGTCGGGGCGCGTCCCCCCGGCTTGTCTGGCTGCCGGGGGTGCAGGTGCCTGGCCGGCATGGGCGTCATGATGCTGGTGGCACGCGGCACCGTGCGCCCGCACCTGTGAGTGCAGCTGCCGTGCACAAGCTCCCTTTTATTATGTTCTGTTGGGAGTTGGCTGCCTCCCTCTCTCCGCCCCTGGGCGGAGGCTTTTGTTTAAAGGCTGGGCAGAGACTTGCAATCACTGCCAGTTATCAGTTTCTCTCAGTGTGCTAGCTAGTCTGCCTCTGTTGGTCTCCTGCCTCTGTCATCCTGTCTGCTATACTTTGCTATTTTCCGCCAGGTTTTTCATCTGCCTCAGTTCTGCTTTGTATTGATTGTGTTGGTTATTTACATCTGCCTTTTCTTTCGGTATTCTACCCTTTCGATCCAGGTATGCCAGCATCCCTGTTGGGTCCCTAGTTAGAGTAGGGACTGCCGCCCCGTTGCCCACCTGGGGTTAGCCAGGAGTGGAGGCAAGCAGGCAGGGACAGGGGTTGTGGGTGAGATCTAGGGCACCCGGGCTGGTGTATCAAGTGTAGTATACCGTAACATAAAAACTGGCCCTTTAAAATTGCTCTCCAATGGAGGCCATGAGTACCCTCGCAAGTCATTTGCAGGATTTAGTGGTCGTGATCCAAGACCTGTCCGGTCATATGGTGGCCCAGGAGCAGTGTGACTTAGTGCATGTTTCTACCGCCCCTTCTATTCCCGAGCCCAAGTGTTCTCTTCCTGAGGTATTTTCAGGGGAGAGGCTCAGAATCCCAGAAAGTTGAATTGATTATGTCCTTACTTTGGGGTCCCCCCCAGACATGGCCCTACTCCTTGCCCGAGAGTTCGGCTTGCCTGCAGTCAGTTGATTTGTTTTTTCAGGAACTTGGATGTATTTTTGATGATCCGGACAGTGTGGGGTTGGCGGTATCTCATCTCACATCTGTACGTCAGGGGCAGCAGTGGGTAGAGGACTATTGATCTAAATTTAGACTATATGCAGGTGAAACCTCTTGGAACAATAGCGCCTTTAAAGATGTGTTCTTGTTGGGTCTTTCTGATGCTGTTAAGGATCTACTCATCTCTCATTCTGCTCCCGTGACACTCAATGATGCGATAGAATTGGCGGTCAAAGCTGACAGGAGGCTGAGATCTAGAAAAGAGGAACGTCAGGCCCGTAAGGCTAGGGAATCCGGCAGACCCGCTCCCCCTTCTCCCATGCCAACTTCTGATGTCAAGCCTATGGAAGTGGAACAGCTAAGTCCCGAGGAATGGAGACGGTTCCGGATGACTCATCGCCTGTATTGTGGGAAAGCCAGACATCGTGTAGCGACCTGTGCTCAGAAGCGTCTACAACATCAGTCTGAACCGGCGGAAAACTTCAGATCCTAGGCAATCTTTGGGAGGATCGCCTAGGATCGCAGGTACTCCCTAGGTTGTTGGTGCCTTGTCAGATTGGATTCCGGAATTTCACTCGGTCCAGTCAAGCTTTTATTGATTCAGGTGCTGCCGCCAATTTGATTAGTTTACGTTTTGTCAGACCTCTGATGACTGAATTCTCGGCGTTCCCATATGCTTCACTAGTATTGATTCTACTCCTCTGTCTGCAGGGGTTGTACAGTGGAGGACTCCCAAGTTACAGTTCACTGTGGGTGTTCTCCATTCTGAGAATCTGTCGTTCTTGGTAATGGAAAGGATGTCTGTTGATGTAGTGCTTGGTATGCCCTGGTTGGCACTGCACAATCCCCGATTTGATTGGTTCACTCGGGAATTGACACATTGGGGGTTCTCTTGTCAAAGTCACTTAGCTACTACATCTATGTGTTCAGCAGATACCATACTTATTCCTGAGTATTTGTCTGATTTTCATGATGTATTTTCCAAGAAACTATCTGAGACTTTGCCTCTGCATAGGGAGTGGGACTGTGGTATTGATTTGATCCCCAACAGTCCCATCCATAAGGGAGACATTTTCAATTTCTCTGGGCGTGAGCACGAAGCCCTTAAGTCCTATACCTCGGAGTCTCTGGCCAAATGACATATCAGGCTGACCAGTTTCCCTGGCGGGGCAAGTCTCTTCTTTGTAGAGAAGAAGGATGGGACATTGAGGCCTTGTGTGGATTATCGGGCTTTAAATAAAATTACAGTGAAGAACCAGTGCTCCTTGCCCCTGATTCCTGATTTATTGAATCAGGTGGTAGGGGCTCACTGGTTTTCCAAATTGGACTTAAGGGGGGCTTACAATTTAATTTGCATCTGAAAGGAAGATGAGTGGAAGACCGTGTTCAACACCTCGTTCAGACATTTTGAATGTCTAGTCCTGCCCTTCAGACTTTGTAATGCCCCCGCTGTGTTCCAAGGATTTATGAATGCGGTCTTCCACGACTTCCCGGGGGGTATTTTTGGTCATATATCTCGATGACATTCTGGTGTACTCCCAAAACTGGGACTCACATGTGCGGCACCTGAGGCTGGTTCTGACCCGTTTGCGTGAGTACCAACTTTTTGTCAAGTTAGAGAAATGCATTTTTAGTACTAAACAAGTGTCTTTCCTTGGTTATGTGATTTCACCCATGGAGATTCAAATGGAGTCTGATAAAGTGGCAGCAATCTCCCAATGTTTCAGACCAGACAACCTGAAAGCTCTCCAGCGGTTTTTAGGTTTCACAAAGTTCTACCTTAAATTCATTAAGAATTATTCTGTTATTGCTCCACCCCTGACCAATCTTACCAAGAAGGGTGCCGACTTGGTAAGATGATCGCCTGAGGCTCTAGAGGCTTTTAGTCGTGTCAAAAGGGCATTTACTGCTGCCCCGGTGCTGGTACAGCCTGACGCATGGTGACCGCTCTTCATTGAGATTGATGCGTCTGAGGTGGGGGCGGGGGTTGTATTGTCTCAGGAAGTCAGCGGGAGGCCTGGGTATAGTCCATGTGCATTCTTCTCGCGGAAGTTCAGTTTGGCGGAACATAACTATGACGTGGGTAATTATGAGTTATTGGCGATTAAGTGGTCTCTAGAAGAGTGGCGTCACCATCTTGAGGGGGTAAGGCATCCCATTACTGTGTATACTGATCATAAAAACTTGGTATATCTCGCAAATGCTAAAAGACTCACAGCTCGTTGTTTTTCACCAGGTTTAACCTCATCGTTACATATATTCCAGGGGTAAGAAAGTGAAGGTAGACGCCCTCTCATGGAGTTTCGGTTCGCCGGAAAGTGAGACAGTCGCTCCCCAGAATATCTTGGCACCTGGGGTGGTGGTGGCAGCTGTAGAATATGATCTCATTCCTCATCTACACAATTGTCTGCAGGACGCTCCCTCGGGGGTGCCGGAAGGCAGATGGTTTGTGTCAGAGACCTTGCATCTCTGAGTCATAGAAGAGTCTCACTCATCTGTGCTTGCAGGTCATCAGGGGGTTCAGGGGACTCTGGATCTTTGTACTAGACACTGCTGGTGGCCAGGCATGTCTCAGGAGATCCGCGACCTTGTTAAGGGATGCTCTGTCTGTGCACGCGGTAAAAGTCGTCGTCAGCATCCAGAGGGGCCTCTGAGACCGTTACCGATGCCTTTTCGTCCGTGGTCGCATTTATCAGTAGATTTTATCACCGATCTACCTGAGTTTCAGAAGTTCACCACTATCCTAGTTGTTGTAGACCGTTGTAATTCCTGCTACTTAAAGTAGCCTATTCACACAATCGGAGGTGCAAGGTGTGTGCTTTCCAGTTCCCATGGGAGTCTATGGAAAGCACGCGTCAAAGATAGGTCAGGTCCTATCTTTTCGTGCACCACAGAGCTTAGTTGTGACCTGCAGTCACATGCCTATCTTTTGAAGGTGCGAGTATTTTGCACATCTAAAATTCCTTCATGTAAGTGCTTCTACAGGAAACCATTGGCATTCTGTGCGCGCCTCTAATGTGCGTGGACAGCACTCGTCTGCATGAGCCCTAACCGATATATCAGTTTTATAAGATTTATGTATTTCTCATTGTTCAGTATATAATACTCTCCACCATATACATATTGTAACTATTCTAGAAATGAAGAATTAGGCTGCTTTCACACCTCCGTTAGGGTCAGTTCAGGGTTTTTGTCTCTCTGCTGCGTTTTTGGAGGAGAAAGTGTAAGATTAAATATTCGCTACTTGGAATGTTTTCAGGAATCCAAATTAACTGTTCATATTGGAGCTTGAAGAAGCTAACAAATCACAAACAATTTAAATGTGAAAGGAAGTCATCTCTTTATTAGCACAGAATCTCAATTTATAGGGTAAAGTAAAACATATTCTTGGGAAACTGGTGCTGATTGCATCAAGGTCATCAGCCTGGTTTTCTTGTCTCACATTGCTCAACAATCAAGGTTATCTAGTATGTCTGCAAAGTTCACGTGAAGGAAAATGACAAAAATATGATAAAATATACTGAAATACATAAGATGGATACAAAAGACTGAAATAAAATGGAAAAAATTGATGTTTTGTTGCCCATTGAATCATTGGGGTTTCAAAAAAATAAAAGCAAGCAGAAAGGCTTCCATTCCATTAGACTTCAGGGTTTTTTTTTTATGGAAAAATAATGCTGCAGACTGCACTACTTTTCCATTAAAAATGGAAACCTAATAGACTGGAAACAAGCTGAAGCATTTCTATTTGATTTCCGTTTTTTTGAAACCTCATGGAAATCAATAGGGAAAACACTTTTTTATTTCAGTGTCTCTCCTCCAAAAATGGAACTGAGAGACAGAAACCCTGAACTGAGCCCTATCGCAGGTGTGGACATAGCATAGGGCTGTTAACAACCTTTAGTTTATTAAGGTGATCTAAGAACAATTATCTTTTTGATGTATAATATAACAGTTCGATTATCATTAAAAGAATACATGCTTACAACTATTATATTAAAGCATGAGAAATAGTCATCTTCCCTCCTTTTAAGTAAAATTACAATCCAGCAATGAGTCTATTCAACATATAAATTCTTTCAATAGCACAGCTGGCTCTTCAGAATTTGCCATGTAATTTGTCAGTGACATATATTGTATCTATATATGTACACACCTACACACAAATATATGTATACGTTTTAATCCACTAGTAGATAAGTCAGCCAATGAAAGGGAAAGTTGTTAATATCACAAATTCTGTCTCTCAGTAACCGTAGTAGCAGTTAGTTTACCTCTCCTTTTCCAATGTAATTATAATCTACCCATAGTTTAGATGATGTGGAGAATGGTCACCCATGGAAATAATCCTATTTTTTCTGCAATCAACTTTACAATATACCTGTTGACTTTGCTAAAGCCAATGGGAGACTGGCTATCATGAGTGTGATCAAAGTACTAATTACTAGAGATGAGCGAGCATACTCGTCCGAGCTTGATGCTCGTTCGAGTATTAGGGTGCTCGAGATGCTCGTTACTCGAGACGAGCACCACGAGGTACTCGTCTCGATTAAACGAGCACTGACCATTGAATTCAATGGAGCCGGCACTACAGCCGGCTCCATTGAAAGCAATGGGCTGCCGGCGAGCGCGGGATGAATTGTCGGGAAGGGCTTAAATATATAAGCCCTTCCCTGCAATTCATCCAGAAATGTGTAAAAATAAAACAAATATATATATACTCACCTGGTCCCGGCAGACGGAGTTCAGCGCGGCCGGCGGCAGTCCTCCTGAACTGCTCTGAACAGCTGTGAGTAGTATTCAGCAGCCGGGGATTTAAAATCCCCGCCTGCTGAATGAGCTGCCTCTGATTGGTCACAGCCTGACCAATCAGAGGCAGCTCTCACTCACACCCATTCATGAATTCATGAATGGGTGAGTCAGTGCTGCCTCTGATTGGCTCAGGGGCAGCTCTCAGCTGAATGACAGCTGAGAGCTGCCCCTGATTGGCCCTGCGCTGAGCCAATCAGAGGCAGCACTCACTCACCCATTCAGTCCAGGCTCACATGACCATGATCAGTGTGCAGGCCTCGGCTGTGGTGCTTTTCATCCCACTTGTATGAAGAATCTAGCAGAGGTGTATGTGATGTACATGTAATAAAGCTGTGTGTGATGTGCATGTAGCCGAGCTGTGTGTGTGTGTTGCGCATGTAGCAGAGCCGTGTGGCGAAACACTGGTGCTATAATTTCCTAATAATTACTAGTCCCATAAATGTGCCTCGGGGCCTCTACATTAGAAGCACATGTGACAGGTATATGGGACGTCACCAGGCTTGTTGGCCATGTGACATCACCTGTCACATACCGCAGCAACAGACTACCGAAACAGCAGTCCAGTGGTGCAAAGAGTATAATTTTTTTATATAGTTTTGGGCATGGGGAGCCCAAAAATTATATATAATAAATAATTCAGAAAAACCCTTTAAGTGGGGGAAATTAACTTAACTGAGCTTGAAGACTCTGAGAGTCATATTTCTGGGCATTTCAGAGAGCTAAAATGTGATGGCTAGACAAAGCATCTCCAAAAGAGCAAGGCTTGCATTGGTTCCTGGTATGTGGGGATTACAACTAACTAAAAAGTGGTCCAAAGAACAAGTAATGAACGGGGAACAGGATCATAAGTGCCCAAGCCTTATTGATTCACCTGATTCGTAAAGGCTAGCTGTCTGGTGTGATTCTGCAGAAAAGCTGCTGTAGCACAAATTGCTGAAAACCTAGTGTTGGTTGTGATGTAAAGGTCTCAAAACACACAGTGAATTTCAGTTTGCTCTGTATGGGGCTGCAAAGCCATATAGCTCAGTATTTAACCCCTTAATGATGCAGCCTTTTTTTGGTCTTTTCTTCCCCCCTTTTAAAAAATCGTAACTCCTTTATCCATCATCGTAGCTGTATAAGGGCTTGTTTTTTGCAGAACAAGTTATATTTTTCAATTATACCATTTAATGTACCATACAATGTACTGAAAAACTTTAAAAAAAACTTTGTGGAGTAAAATGAATCCCCATCTTTTGGTGCATCTTGTTTCTACGGTGCACAAACAGCAACAAAAATGACATGATAACTTTATTCTATGAGTCAGTACGACTACTACAGTACCAGACTTATATCGGACTTTTATGGACCCAGCGATACCAAATATGTATTTTTGTTTTATTATTTAGATTCTTTTATTACAAAATCTGGCAAAAGGTTTTTTTTCAACCTTCATTACTTTTTTATTTTTTAATATTTGGTAAAACTTTATTATTTTTATTTAACTTTTTTGTTTTTAGTCCCCACAGGGCACAACAACTAGCAATGCTTTGACCGCTCCTGTGTATGATGTACTGTCATAGCATTACATCATACTGCGATCGGGTTGATCGCAGCTATTGCCGTCAGCTGTCAGCTGTAATAAACAGCTAGATGATCAAAGATAGTGGCAGCATCCAATGGTGAGTTTAAAATAAAAACAGCTTTTATTACTCCATAGTATAAAAAAATGGCAACGTTTCGACTGTAGGAAGTCTTTTTCAAGGCTTGAGAAAGACTTCCTACAGTCGAAATGCTGCCTCTATTTTATACTATGGAGTAATTAAAGCTGTTTTTATTTTAAACTCACTATTGGATGCTGCCTAGAGATGAGCGAACACGTTCGGCCCCGCCCCTTTTTCGCCCGAACACCGAACTTTGCGAACACCTCGGTGTTCGGGCGAAAAAGTTCGGGGGCCGCCGTGGCAGCGCGGGGGGGTGCGGCGGGGAGTGGGGGGGAGAGGGAGAGAGAGAGGGCTCCCCCCTGTTCCCCGCTACTGCCGCCCGCGCCGCCGCGCATCTCCCCGTCCCCCGGCGGCACCCGGACACTTACGCGCGAACACTCCAGTGTTCGCTAAAGCCGGTGTCCGGGTGCGGATGTGTCCGTTACGGACACGTTCGCTCATCTCTAATGCTGCCACTATCTTTGATCTTCTGGATAATATACGGGGACTGGAGGTCAGTGGTCCCATATGTGGCTTTGCATGTACAAAATACTTCTGCATTAACGAGCATTTTCATGAGTACTGCAGGTTATCTACCTTAGATATACCTGTAATAAACAGCTGGCACCCGCGCTATTTGAAGAGAGGTCGCCCCGCGGTCTCTCTTTATACATATCCCGAGCCCGCAGGACGTAACTGTATGTCCTATCGTGGGAAGGGGTTAGAGGGAATCTGTTTTCTCGAGCATGCTGTCCAAACTGCAGGCATGATGTTACAGAGCAGGAGGAGCGGGGCAGATTGATATATAGTTTTCTGGGAAACAAATTTGTGTAACTTGTATTTTATTTATTTAAACTTTTGCTAAGTTTAGCTGAACAGTCCAATTGGCTGTCCTACCAGTGATTGACAGCTACCCCTGTATGTACAGTCATACACAGATAGCTGTGAATCACTGGTAGGACCGCCCATTGGACTGTTCAATGCAGACTGAGCAAAACTTTAAATGAATAAAACACAAGTTAAACTGAATCTTTTCCCATAAAACTGTATTTCATTCTGCTCAGCTGCTCCTGCTCTATAACATCATGCCTGCAGTTTGGACAGTATGTTCGAGCTGACAGATTCCCTTTAAAGCTATTTCAATGTCCTCTTGGGAACTAGTTGTGAAAAATGCTTCACAAACATTTTACAACTAATTTACAGCACAAGTGTTTTCAAATGGAATGATTTGCATATGTTCCCTGCAATTATTTTGGCAAATGTTCCTTGCTAATGTTATAAAAAGTAATTTTAACCTACTTGACAAAAAATGCAATCATGCAAATAGATAACAGCTCATAATCACAACGCTCAACCTCAGAGATGAATGATGCAAACATACACATATTCATCAGCACACTAATAGAGATATGTTTCCACTTCATAGCTATGCAGATCCTCACAGTTGTATTGCTTTCTTTCTGGGGAAAAATAAGGAGTTTCCTTGGGAATTGGCAGTACAAAAATATCTAAAAATGCAATCTGAAATGTGAAAAAGCCAGATGTGTTCACCTTCAAATAGGTGTATTGATAATTATAATGTGACATAAATATCAATATTAAGGCAAAGATATTTTCTGGTGCTGGAACAAATAATCAGCTGGTAAATGTGTTCTTTTTACATGTCTGCAGTATGTTCTATAGTAGCACATGCCTATATTTTCATCCTAGTGTAATCCCCTTAAAATCATTATCCACACATATGAACCATCCCAATGCATATTGTAATAACCTAAATGTAAATGAGAGGCCCAGTAAATATAGTTAATCAGTACGAGGATAGAATTCCAATCTTCTCCCTATTAGACCCTTAGTTAATGTTCATGTTTGTCACCACAGGATTCCGTCTCTCATGATTCCATTCCAGAATCAGAGGTACACTGAGCCTTTCTGCTGCTTAAGGTGGAAAATGAAATACTGCCACTTCCCGCTTTTCCTGACAAATAAAAAGTCAACATGCTGCAAAACTTATATAGGATTTAAATGTATTGCAGAGATGCAAAAATAGCAACACCATGAAGGGCTTGTCCAACTGATTGAACTTTTGGGGAAAGGACAGGAAATGGTTAAAAAAAAACAAAGCTGGGTGTGTGGCCTAACCAGTAAGAGGACCGGACATGCTATGAAGAGCTCTGTCCTAGGCCCGTGAAATATGTGGCCATCTTGTCTTTACTGGACCAGTGACAGCCAGCTCTAACCCCATGGCATCCCCTCATGCCTCGGGGGAGCATTTTCAGACCTTTTAAGATCAGGTCGGAGCTAGGCGGCGGCCTTGCGGGGCCTACCAGGCCTCAGTATCCCTAGACTTATCCCAGTGGCCTGGAGTGGGGACCCATTCGGAAGCTGCCTCTGATTGGTCCCTGCGCTCAGCCAATCAGAGGCAGCACTCACTTACCCATTCATGAATTCATGAATGGGTGAGTGAGAGCTGCCTCTGATTGGCTGAGGGCTGTGACCAATCAGAGGCAGCCCATTCAGCAGGCAGGGATTTTAAATCCCCGGCTGCTGAATACAACAGAGAGCAGTTCAGGAGAACTGCCGGCCGGATGCGGCTAAACTCCGGCTGCAGAAAAAAGGTGAGTATACTTTTTTCTTTTATTTTTACACATTTGCAGGATGCTTTTCAGGGAAGGGCTTATATTTTAAGCCCTTCCCTGAAAATTCATACAGTGCTTGCCGACGGCCCATTGCTTTCAATGGAGGCGGCTGTATTGCTGGCTCCATTGACTTCAATGTGAGAACATTGTTCTTCTCTGCCACAGTTGTGGCACAGCTGTGGCAGAGGAGAACCATCTTTAGTATATGTTCTCAATGGGGTCGACGCTGCTGCCACCGGCCCCATTGAGCGTATATATAGAACACAACAATTCGCAGAATGCAGATAGGTGCATTCTGTGAATCGTTGTGTCCTATAATTTATCGCACATCCGCATAAAAAAACGGACATGTGCCTGCTCCCATTGGGATGCATTGGGTCTATATATCTGCAGATCGCAAGCGCATCTGCAGATCGGACAAAAAAACACCTGTGTGACCGAGCCCTTATACTGCAGGGGTCCTTTAATAGTTAACTTCTAACTATACTCAATGTTTATATACCTCCCCCAACTGATAAGTGTTACACGATATCATGGCCAAAGTGGTACTACGAGACACAGCCCCATTAGTACTGATGGGAGACTTTTACCAACTTATGGACCTGGAATGAAACCGTCCCCACCAAATGAATTCGGTATGAACCCAATTACCGAGATGGACTTCCTCTTACTTGCTAGAGGAGATGCGGTGCTTAAGGCACCTGGATGACACTGCATACCCCTGCCCCTCACTGTCTCATGGCTCCTTCTCTAGAATAGACCTAGGTTTTGGGTACCAATAATGTCTTCCCTTGGTGTCCGATGTCTCTTACCTGCCTCGAGATATCAGTCACCACTACAGCTAGTTCTCAATTTGGACAACTAACAAGGGGGCATTCACGACATCTAGAGGAAAGAAGGTTTCTACAGAGACACAGAAGGAGGTTCTTTACTGTAAGAGCAGTGAGATTATGGAACTCCATGCTTGAGGAAGTGGTGACGGCGAATTTGCTAAAAGAGTTTAAGGGAGGCCTTGATGCCTATCTTGAGCATTGCAATATTATATGTTCTAGTCATTATTTACTTTAGAAGTGTTTTTGATCCAGGGATTATTCTCAGATTCGAAACGAGAAGAATTTTTTTTCCCTTTAGGGCTTTTACCTACTAGCGTTTTTTTTTTTAATGCTGCGACATCGCTGCCCTTTTTTCAATGGGGCTTTTTAATGTTAAAATTGCATCACACAAAAATCGCAAAAGCACAAACTTGCGATTTTTGTGCAATTTTAACATTAGAAAGTCCCATTAAAAAAATACAGCGATATCGCAGCATTAAAAGAACACTAGTGGGTAAAAGCCCTTAAATGGGGAAAATTTGCTTGTACCTCCTTGTTTGTTTGTTATTTGCAATCTTCTGGATCAATATTATGGGTGTAATTGGCTGAACTAGAAAGACATATGTCTTTTTTCAGCCTAACATACTATGTTAGTATGTAGAGTTCACCCTTTGCTATAGACCAAAAAGCGCTAAAAAAACTACATACATTTGTTTTGCATTTATCCATGCCTGAAAGCGCTGCGGAATAAGTTGGCGCTATACAAATAAAGATTATTATTATTATTATTATTACATCCTTTTTTGTGGGTTTTTTGGCTTGGTTTCATATTTCAAATGATAGTAACATAGTAGGTTAGGCTAAATGAAGACAATGCCAATCTAGTTCAGCCTGTTTCAACCCTGCCGCTTGTTGATACAGAGGAAGGCAAAAGACCCAAAAAAAGCAGAAGCCAATTAGCCCATTTGGGGAAAAAATTCATTTCCAACTCCATAATGGCAGTCAGAATAGTCCTGGATCAATGTTTGATAGTTCCTACCTGACTGCAAGACCCGGATCAACAATTCTGCTGGTCACCTAATGTCTATATCCCACAATATAATAGCGCTCTAGAAAGACATCTACTCCCCTCTTAAACTCCTCTATAGATTTTGCCATCACCACACCCTCAGGCAGAGAGTTCCATAGTCTCACTGCTCTTATGGTTAAGAATCCCCTTCTGTGTTTGTGATGAAACCTGCTTTCTTCTAGATGTAGAGAATGCCCTCTTGTCACCGTCGCAGTCCTGGGTATAAGCAGATCATGGGAGAGATCCTTGTATTGTCTCCTCATGTATTTATACATAGTTATTTGATCGCCCCTTAGCTGTCTTTTTTCCATAGTAAATAAAACCAATTTTGTTAGCCTCTCTGGGTATTCCAGTACTCCCATTCTGTTTATTAATTTAGTTTCCCTTCTTTGAACCCCCTCAAGCACTGCAACAACTTTCCTGAGCACCGGTGTCCAGAACTGTACACAGTATTCCATGTCAGGATTGACAAGGGCCTTATATAGTGGAAGAATAATGTTCTCATCCTTCGCCCCTATACCTCTTTTAATGCACCCCAAGACCTTATTTGCTTCTGCAGCAGATGACTGGCATTAATTGCTCCAGTTAAATTTACAGTCCCCTATTCCCCCCAGGTCTTTTTCCATATCACTTTTCCCTAGCAGTACCCCATTTAGTATATATTGGTGACATCCATTTCTCCTGCCCATGTGCATAACCTTAGATTTATCAACAGTGAACTTCATTTGCCATTTTTCTAGCCAAGCACCCAGTTTATCTAGGTATTTTTGTAGCCATATATTGTCCTCTGTTATATGAATTATCTTGTACATTAATTATCTTGTATAATTATTAGAGATGAGCGAACGCGTTCGTCCGAGCTTGATATTCGTGCGAATATTAGGGTGTTCGGGATGTTCGTTATTCGTGACGAACACCATGCGGTGTTCTGGTTACTTTCACTTCCTTCCCTGAGACGTTAGCGCGCTTTTCTGGCCAATTGAAAGACAGGGAAGGCATTACAACTTCCCCCTGCAACGTTTAAGCCCTATACCACCCCCCTGCTGTGAGTGGCTGGCGAGATCAGGTGTTCGCCTAATATAAAAGTCGGCCCCTCCCGCGGCTCGCCTCAGATGCGGTGTGAGTTAGATGAGGGACAGTGCTGTTTATACCGGAGCTGCTGTAGGGAAAGAATTGGTAGTTAGTGTAGGCTTCAAGACCCCCCAAAGGTCCTTATTAGGGCCACTGATAGCTGTGTGTTGGCTGCTGTTAGCAGTGGGATTTTTTTTTTTTTCTCAAAATCGCCTCTGCAGACCGTTGCACCTGGCATTAGGGACAGAAGTGCTGCATAGGCAGGGAGAGTGTTAGGAGTGAGTGTAGCCTTCAAGAACCTCAACGGTCCTTTCTAGGGCCATATTTATCCGTGTGCAGTACTGTCCAGGCTGCTGTTGGCTGTGCTGCATTTTTTTTGGGCTTCTCAAAATCGCCTCTGCAGAGCATTGCACCCTCCATTGATACTGCAGGGAAAGAATTGTATAGGCAGGGCCACAACACAGTTATTATTCGTAGAATATACGCAGTGCTGCCTGTTGGTGGGAAAAAACTGAAAACAAATCTATTTGTCCAGCCTCTGTCCGTCCTTACGCCTGTGTAGACGTGTGAGCTGCGTGAAAAACATTGCTAAATCATACGCAGCCAGCTACGCTTTACTGCTGGGTTCGCCATTTGCTTTCCTTAATTGGGAAAAAAAATACCTGCTCTCCAAGAGTTATAATAACTCTGCTACCCTCACGTTCTGTGACACATAAGCAGGGACACAGCGCAGTTATTAAACTTCGCAGGTTCATTGAATATACGCAGTGCTGCCTGTTGGTGGGAAAAAACTGAAAACAAATCTATTTGTCCAGCCTGTGTCCGTCCTTACGCCTGTGTAGACGTGTGAGCTGCGTGAAAAACATTGCTAAATCATACGCAGCCAGCTACGCTTTACTGCTGTGTTCGCCATTTGCTTTCCTTAATTGGGAAAAAAAAATACCTGCTCTCCAAGAGTTATAATAACTCTGCTACCCTCACGTTCTGTGACACATAAGCAGGGACACAGCGCAGTTATTAAACTTCGCAGGTTCATTGAATATACGCAGTGCTGCCTGTTGGTGGGAAAAAACTGAAAACAAATCTATTTGTCCAGCCTGTGTCCGTCCTTACGCCTGTGTAGACGTGTGAGCTGCGTGAAAAACATTGCTAAATCATACGCAGCCAGCTACGCTTTACTGCTGTGTTCGCCATTTGCTTTCCTTAATTGGGAAAAAAAAATACCTGCTCTCCAAGAGTTATAATAACTCTGCTACCCTCACGTTCTGTGACACATAAGCAGGGACACAGCGCAGTTATTAAACTTCGCAGGTTCATTGAATATACGCAGTGCTGCCTGTTGGTGGGAAAAAACTGAAAACAAATCTATTTGTCCAGCCTGTGTCCGTCCTTACGCCTGTGTAGACGTGTGAGCTGCGTTAAAAACATTGCTAAATCATACGCAGCCAGCTACGCTTTACTGCTGTGTTCGCCATTTGCTTTCCTTAATTGGGAAAAAAAAATACCTGCTCTCCAAGAGTTATAATAACTCTGCTACCCTCACGTTCTGTGACACATAAGCAGGGACACAGCGCAGTTATTAAACTTCGCAGGTTCATTGAATATACGCAGTGCTGCCTGTTGGTGGGAAAAAACTGAAAACAAATCTATTTGTCCAGCCTGTGTCCGTCCTTACGCCTGTGTAGACGTGTGAGCTGCGTGAAAAACATTGCTAAATCATACGCAGCCAGCTACGCTTTACTGCTGTGTTCGCCATTTGCTTTCCTTAATTGGGAAAAAAAAATACCTGCTCTCCAAGAGTTATAATAACTCTGCTACCCTCACGTTCTGTGACACATAAGCAGGGACACAGCGCAGTTATTAAACTTCGCAGGTTCATTGAATATACGCAGTGCTGCCTGTTGGTGGGAAAAAACTGAAAACAAATCTATTTGTCCAGCCTGTGTCCGTCCTTACGCCTGTGGAGACGTGTGAGCTGCGTGAAGAACATTGCTAAATCATACGCAGCCAGCTACGCTTTACTGCTGTGTTCGCCATTTGCTTTCCTTAATTGGGAAAAAAAAATACCTGCTCTCCAAGAGTTATAATAACTCTGCTACCCTCACGTTCTGTGACACATAAGCAGGGACACAGCGCAGTTATTAAACTTCGCAGGTTCATTGAATATACGCAGTGCTGCCTGTTGGTGGGAAAAAACTGAAAACAAATCTATTTGTCCAGCCTGTGTCCGTCCTTACGCCTGTGGAGACGTGTGAGCTGCGTGAAGAACATTGCTAAATCATACGCAGCCAGCTACGCTTTACTGCTGTGTTCGCCATTTGCTTTCCTTAATTGGGAAAAAAAAATACCTGCTCTCCAAGAGTTATAATAACTCTGCTACCCTCACGTTCTGTGACACATAAGCAGGGACACAGCACAGTTATTAAACTTTGATAATTCATTCACTAGAGGCAGTGGGGCCTTTCGTTTTCCAAAAAGGGCAAAAATTATATTTGGCCTGCAGTCTTGCGCCAATTTATTTCCTGCCTGGGAAATCTAATCACTGGTAATACAGCATGCTGAGGGGTAGGGGTAAGCCTAGAGGACGTGGACGTGGACGTGGCAGAGGACGCGGAGGGCCAAGTGAGGGTGTGGGCACAGGCCAAGCTCCTGATCCAGGTGTGTCGCAGCTGTCTGCTGCGCGATTAGGAGAGAGGCACGTTTCTGGCGTCCCCACATTCATCGCCCAATTAATGGGTCCACGCGGGAGACGGTTATTAGAAAATGAGCAGTGTGAGCAGGTCCTGTCCTGGATGGCAGAAAGTGCTTCGAGCAACCTATCGTCTACCCGCAGTTCTGCGCCGTCCACTGCTGCCAATCCGAATCCTCTGTCTGCTGCTCCTCCTTCCTCCCAGCCTCCTCAGTCCACTACAATGACACCTGCTCAGGAGCGGGAACACTCCCAGGAACTGTTCTCGGGCCCCTGCTTAGATTGGGCAGCAGCGGTTCCTCTCCCACCAGAGGAGTTTATCGTCACTGATGCCCAACCATTCGAAAGTTCCCGGGGTCCGGGGGAAGAGGCTGGGGACTTCCGCCAACTGTCTCAACAACTTTCTGTGGGTGAGGAGGACGATGACGATCAGACACAGTTGTCTTGCAGTGAGGTAGTAGTAAGGGCAGTAAGTCCCAGGGAGCAGCGCACAGAGGATTCGGAGGAAGAGCAGCAGGACGATGAGGTGACTGACCCCACCTGGTGTGCAACGCTTACTCAGGAGGACAGGTCTTCAGAGGGGGAGTCAAGGGCATCAGCAGGGCAGGTTGCAAGAGGCAGTGCGGTGGCCAGGGGTAGAGGCAGGGCCAGACCGAATAATCCACCAAGTGTTTCCCAAAGCGCCCCCTCGCGCCATGCCACCCTGCGTAGGCCGAGGTGCTCTAAGGTCTGGCAGTTTTTCACAGAGACGCCTGACGACCGACGAACAGTGGTGTGCAACCTTTGTCGCGCAAAGCTCAGCCGGGGAGCCAACACCAACAGCCTCACCACCACCACCATGCGCAGACATATGATGGCCAAGCACCCCGCAAGGTGGGACAAAGGCCGTTCACCGTCTCCGGTTTGCACCCCTGCCTCTCCCCCTGTGCCCCAACCTGCCACTGAGATGCAACCCCCCTCTCAGGACACAGGCACTACCGCCTCATGGCCTGCACCCACACCCTCATCTCCGCTGTCCTCGGCCCCATCCAGCAGTGTAGTTCAGCGCACCGTTCAGCCGTCGCTTGCGCAAGTGTTCGAGCGCAAGCGCAAGTACGCCGCCACGCACCCGCACGCTCAAACGTTAACCGTCCGCATCGCAAAATTCATCAGCCTTGAGATGCTGCCGTATAGGGTTGTGGAAACGGAGTCCTTCAAAAGTATCATGGAGGCGGCGGCCCCGCGCTACTCAGTTCCCAGTCGCCACTACTTTTCCCGATGTGCCGTCCCAGCCCTGCACGACCACGTCTCCCGCAACATTGTGCGCGCCCTCACCAACGCGGTTACTGCCACGGTCCACTTAACTACGGACACGTGGACAAGCACAGGCGGGCAGGGCCACTACATCTCCCTGACGGCACATTGGGTGAATTTAGTGGAGGCTGGGACAGAGTCAGAGCCTGGGACCGCTCACGTCCTACCCACCCCCAGAATTGCGGGCCCCAGCTCGGTGCTGGTATCTGCGGAGGTGTATGCTTCCTCCACTAAAGCACCCTCCTCCTCCTCCTCCTCCTCTGTCTCACAATCAAGATGTGTTAGCAGCAGCATGTCGCCAGCAGTCGGTGTCGCGCGGTGTGGCAGCACAGCGGTGGGCAAGCGTCAGCAGGCCGTGCTGAAACTACTCAGCTTAGGCGATAAGAGGCACACGGCCCACGAACTGCTGCAGGGTCTGACACAGCAGACCGACCGCTGGCTTGCGCCGCTGAGCCTCCAACCGGGCATGGTCGTGTGTGACAACGGCCGTAACCTGGTGGCGGCTCTGCAGCTTGGCAGCCTCACGCACGTGCCATGCCTGGCCCACGTCTTTAATTTGGTGGTTCAGCGGTTTCTGAAAAGCTACCCACGCTTGTCAGACCTGCTCGTAAAGGCGCGCCGGCTCTGCGCACATTTCCGCAAGTCCCACACGGACGCTGCCACCCTGCGCACCCTGCAACATCACTTTAAGCTGCCAGTGCACCGACTGCTGTGCGACGTGCCCACACGGTGGAACTCTACGCTCCACATGTTGGCCAGGCTCTATGAACAACGGAGAGCTATAGTCGAATACCAACTCCAACATGGGCGGCGCAGTGGGAGTCAGCCTCCTCAATTCCTTTCAGAAGAGTGGGCCTGGTTGGCAGACATCTGCCATGTCCTTGGTAATTTTGAGGAGTCTACCCAGGTGGTGAGCGGCGATGCTACAATCATTAGCGTCACCATTCCTCTGCTATGCATCTTGAGAAATTCCCTGCAAACCATAAAGGCAGCTGCTTTGCGCTCGGAAACGGGGGCGGGGGAAGACAGTATGCCGCTGGATAGTCAGGGCACCCTCCTGTCTATTTCTCAGCGCGTACAGGAGGAGGAGGAGGAGCATGAGGAGGATGAGGAGGAGGGGGAAGAGACAGCTTGGCCCGCTGCTGACGGTACACCGGCTGATTGCCTGTCATCCTTTCAGCGTGTATGGCCTGAGGAGGAGGAGGAGGAGGAGGAGGATCCTGAAAGTGATCTTCCTAGTGAAGACAGCCATGTGTTGCGTACAGGTACCCTGGCACACATGGCTGACTTCATGTTAGGATGCCTTTCTCGTGACCCTCGCGTTGCACGCATTCTGGCCACGACGGATTACTGGGTGTACACACTGCTCGATCCACGGTATAAGGAGAACCTGCCCACTCTGATTCCCGAAGAGGAAAGGGGTTCGAGAGTGTTGCTATACCACAGGACCCTTGCGGACAAGCTGATGGTAAAATTCCCAGCCGACAGCGCTAGTGGCAGAAGGCGCAGTTCCGAGGGCCATGTTGCAGGGGATGTGCGTAGATCGAGCAGCATGTACATCCCAGGCAGTGCAACAGTCTTTAAGGGCCTGGCCAGCTTTATGGCTCCCCACCAAGACTGTGTCACCGCTCCCCAGTCACGGCTGAGTCGGCGGGAGCACTGCAAAAGGATGGTGAGGGAGTACGTAGCGGATCGCACGACCATCCTTGGTGACGCCTCTGCCCCCTACAACTACTGGGTGTCGAAGCTGGACACGTGGCCTGAACTAGCCCTGTATGCCCTTGAGGTGCTTGCTTGTCCTGCGGCTAGCGTGTTGTCGGAGAGGGTGTTTAGTGCGGCTGGGGGAATCATCACAGATAAGCGTAGCCGCTTGTCAACCGACAGTGCCGACAGGCTAACACTCATCAAGATGAACAAAGGCTGGATTTCCCCAGACTTCTGTTCTCCACCAGCGGACAGCAGCGATACGTAAGCAATACGTAGGCTGCACCCGCGGATGGAAGCTACGTTCTCTCTCACCATCCAAAACGGGGACATTTCTGCTTCATCAATCTGTGTCTAATATTCCTCCTCCTCCTCCTCCTGCTCCACCTCCTGAAACCTCACGTAATCACGCTGAACGGGCAATTTTTCTTAGGGCCACAAGGCTCACTCAAATAATTTTTCAGAACAATTTTTATAAGTTTCAATGCGCTTAAAAGCATTGGAACTTTAACTTGAACCAATTTTTCGTTACACTGGGCTGCCTCCAGGCCTAGTTACCACTTAAGCCACATTAACCAAAGCGATTAATGGGTTTCACCTGCCCTCTTGGCTGGCCATGGCCAATTTTTGGGATGTACATTAGTACTGTTGATACAGCAATTTGTGTGGGCCCTCGCCTACAGTGTAATCAAATTAATTTTTAGCCCACCTGCATTACAGCTGACGTTACCTCAGCTGTGTTGGGCAATGCAATGGGATATTTTTGTGTACCGCCGGTGGGTTCCAGGGAGCCACCCATGCTGTAGGTGCACACTGAGTTTTTAATACATCTGTACACTTCTAAAGAACCCGTCTGACCGGGGCATGCAGTGTGGGCCGAAGCCCACCTGTATTACGCACGACATTACTACCTCAGCTGTGTTGGGCAATGCAATGGGATATTTCTATGTACCGCCGGTGGCTTCCTGGCACCCACCCAGGCAGTGGGTCCACAGGGAGTTAAACCTACATGTGTCCACTTGTAAAGAATCCCAGTCTGACTGGGGCATGCAGTGTGGGCCGAAGCACACCTGTATTACGCACGACATTACTACCTCAGCTGTGTTGGGCAATGCAATGGGATATTTCTATGTACCGCCGGTGGCTTCCTGGCACCCACCCAGGCAGTGGGTCCACAGGGAGTTAAACCTACATGTGTCCACTTGTAAAGAATCCCAGTCTGACTGGGGCATGCAGTGTGGGCCGAAGCACACCTGTATTACGCACGACATTACTACCTCAGCTGTGTTGGGCAATGCAATGGGATATTTCTATGTACCGCCGGTGGCTTCCTGGCACCCACCCAGGCAGTGGGTCCACAGGGAGTTAAACCTACATGTGTCCACTTGTAAAGAATCCCAGTCTGACTGGGGCATGCAGTGTGGGCCGAAGCACACCTGTATTACGCACGACATTACTACCTCAGCTGTGTTGGGCAATGCAATGGGATATTTTTGTGTACCGCCGGTGGCTTCCTGGCACCCACCCAGGCAGTGGGTCCACAGGGAGTTAAACCTACATGTGTCCACTTGTAAAGAATCCCAGTCTGACTGGGGCATGCAGTGTGGGCCGAAGCACACCTGTATTACGCACGACATTACTACCTCAGCTGTGTTGGGCAATGCAATGGGATATTTCTATGTACCGCCGGTGGCTTCCTGGCACCCACCCAGGCAGTGGGTCCACAGGGAGTTAAACCTACATGTGTCCACTTGTAAAGAATCCCAGTCTGACTGGGGCATGCAGTGTGGGCCGAAGCACACCTGTATTACGCACGACATTACTACCTCAGCTGTGTTGGGCAATGCAATGGGATATTTTTGTGTACCGCCGGTGGCTTCCTGGCACCCACCCAGGCAGTGGGTCCACAGGGAGTTAAACCTACATGTGTCCACTTGTAAAGAATCCCAGTCTGACTGGGGCATGCAGTGTGGGCCGAAGCCCACCTGTATTACGCACGACATTACTACCTCAGCTGTGTTGGGCAATGCAATGGGATATTTTTGTGTACCGCCGGTGGCTTCCTGGCACCCACCCAGGCAGTGGGTCCACAGGGAGTTAAACCTACATGTGTCCACTTGTAAAGAATCCCAGTCTGACTGGGGCATGCAGTGTGGGCCGAAGCACACCTGTATTACGCACGACATTACTACCTCAGCTGTGTTGGGCAATGCAATGGGATATTTTTGTGTACCGCCGGTGGGTTCCAGGGAGCCACCCATGCTGTGGGTCGACAGGGACTTCACAATAGGGAGTTGTACCTGCCTGTGTCTATGAATTAAAAAGCCCGGTCTGACTGGGGCATGCAGACACCTTGACAGAATGAATAGTGTGTGGCACATAGGTTCCCCATTGCTATGCCCACGTGTGCAGCTCCAGATGGCGGTGGCACAGGATTCTATTTCTCATTGCTTCTGTACAGCATTGTGGGCTATCGCTCCGCCACTTTTAAAGAGGGTCGCTGCCTAGCCGTGCCAACCTCTGCAGTGTATGCCTGCGGTCCCTCGTCATGGCAGACGCAATTCTAAATAGACATGAGCGTGGTGTGGCATGAGGGCAGCTGAAGGCTGCGCAGGGACACTTTGGTGTGCGCTGTGGGGGGGAGGGGGTGCGGTTGGGCAGCATGTAACTCAGGAGAAGTGGCAGTGGAGTGTCATGCAGGCAGTGATTGTGCTTTGTTGGAGGTAGTGTGGTGCTTAGCAAAGGTATGCCATGCTAATGAGCGCTTTTCAGAAGTAAAAGTTGTTGGGAGGGGGGGGGGGGCCCACTCTTGCCGCTATTGTGGCTTAATAGTGGGACCTGTGAACTTAGGATGCAGCCCAACATGTAGCCCCTCGCCTGCCCTATCCGTCACTGTGTCATTCCCATCACTTTCCTGAATTGCCCAGATTTTCACACATGAAAACCTTAGCGAGCATCGGCAAAATACAAAAATGTTCTGGTCGCCCATTGACTTCAATGGGGTTCGTTGTTCGAAACGAACCCTCGAGCATCACGGGAAGTTCGTTACGAATAACGAACACCCGAACATTTTGGTGTTCGCTCATCTCTAATAATTATGTATCATCTGCAAATATTGATATTTTACTATATATATATACAAAATATCGATATTTTACTGTGCAGTCCCTCTATTAGGTCATTGATAATTATATTGAACAGAATGGAGCCTAATACTGAGCCCTGTGGCACCCCACTAGCAACGGTGGCCCAATCAGAGTACAACCCGTTTATTACTACCCTCTGTTTTCTATCTCTGAATCAGTTCTTTACCCAGATACAAACATTTTCACCCAGAATTTTAAAGACTTGTTTAAGGAGTCGTACATTGATATGAAGTAATGTTGCCATCCAATAGGTGTCTACAGATCCCCTCTAGGTGCTCTCCTTGGGAAAAGACAATGCCCCTTCTCCCCTTTCCCCTGACCTTGCACTCCCAAAAGACCCATAGAACTTAATGGAGGGTGCACAAACGTGTGTGCTATATGCAAGGAGATGCATGAAACACTGCGTAATTGCACTGGAAAAAGAACACATCTAGAATTAATTAGCCATTTCAATTGATGCATTTGCCTTGTGAAGGCATAAAGTAAGTAAAATACGCGTATGTGTGTGCAAAAAGGTATCGCTTATTACGTAAAAGGGTAGCACTCTGGCATGCACAAATTACATTCATGTGAAGCTGGCCTAATAGCCCAAAAAGGCCATGTGCATACAGCTATTAAAATGCAGAGGGCCCATGTCCATCTGATTTCTGGACCAAAAAACAGCCTATTTGCATGTAATGCTAGGATTAGGTCTCGCTGAGATTTGTGCTATAAAATGTCACACTCTCTCTATTTTTCATTATTATATTACTAAACTGAATGCAAAACAATTTTCTTCCAATGTAATTTATAGAATTATTACACCAGGCATTCTCTTTTACCCTTTATGACACAAAAACACATAATTATGTTGATTTTCCTACTTGAGCTAATTGACATTCACGTAATTTGCTTAATCGATCTTTTTAATGTTTTGTCATTCTTTAACCCTATTGTGTGTTTAAAAGCTACAGCACTGCAGACATGAACATTCTCCAGCTGTTCCTTATTATTTCATTTTAGCAATAAAGTGCTCACTAAATGATTTAATAATATGTCACAGCTTGAGTAGAGCACTTAACTTTATGTGCCAGCCATTAACTTTTCTTTTCGAAAACTTGTTTTTTTTGCAGTGTAAATTACAAATGATTTTTCATGTTTATGAAATTATAGACAAGAACCCAAACACAATGGTGTGCTTATTTTAACTGTATCCTGTCAAAAATCCTTCTAAGGTCAGCTTCACTCAAGGAAACAATATTCTTGCACTCAACTGCATACCTTTTTACTACAATTTTAAAAAAAGTTGGACTTTATCAAAATGACTAACACAGAACCATACATGGCAGAGAACCTTGTCAATGGCATGTAGACCTTCCATAACTGCCAGTATATGACAACAAACACCCTCTCAGATAGGCAAGGTTGCAGACATGCCTGCTAACATCCGCTCAACATGTCTCTGATAGAACAGACCTCTCGCCCTTAGTTTCACTGGTTCCAAAATATTCCACTTGAATAATAGCCTGCAAATAAAACACATTAATTTGTAACATAATTGAATTAAACCTAGTTATCAACACATGAAGAATGTCAATGACCTGTTGTATATATCACATCTAACCATGACATGCCTTGATAGGCAATCAGCCAGAACAGCTCTGTGGGCCATCAGAAGGCCCAGGGTTGCCATGGCAACTGAACGGCACTTCACGAATACTTAGGATCCCCGAATAATTATCAGGGCATTTAAATGTCACTGTCAGAATTGACAGCACCAATTAATGGATTCATACCTGCAATCAGTGATCATGCTGATCATGGCTGTTACAGGCAAGTGTCAGCTGTCAAAGGCAGCTGGAACCCCCTGTGTATGAAGCGGGATTCGTCCTTGTGCATGCCCTATTCAAACCCAACACCCCTTTTCCAAAAAGTACTATTTAATGTTACATATAAGGTACTGCAAAACCTAAAAAAAATTATATATATAAATATATATATATATACAGAGAGAGAGAGAGAAGAAAAGCTCTTGATTTTTGGGATTGTGTTAATTTAAAAACTCATTACACAAAAATAATGAAGAGGAAAATAACAGCTGAATATCTTAAAAGGGCAAAGTGTTAAAAGGACAATCCATTGATTTTTTAATATTCATTCATTGTGTAGTTATCCCCCCAGCATATATAAGTTAGCTAGTGTTACCTTATGAAGTTATTTCTCTATATCAGAAATTCTTGGCCTTTCTTTTTCTTAGATGGTCATGATCATGTGATCTCAGTTCTGACGAGTTCAGATCTGCTTGATGTGATTGTTACATTCACGTGCTGGTCTTATTCACCTTGCCTCAATAGAAATAATATATTTAAGGCTGGAGGGAAACGGGAAAGAATATAGTGTTATACACACGTTCGGAAACCGTTCACACCAAACATGAATCGAATGTGCACACTACAAAGGGAAAACAGGGACATAGACTCTACACAAACAGGGAAGGGCCAAATTCTTACCAAAGTTCTAAAACAACAAGACAGATGGAAAATAAATAAGTACAAGGTACTAGTTAGTATTTTGGTCATGGTATGTAAGCTCACAAGCCCACATCAAGGGTCTTCGTTATCTTGTGAGTTCCAATTCTAACAAGATACCTAGACCATAAGAAAAGTAACCCTGCCTACAAACGGGGTGATCATCCTGATAAGATGGCCCCATGGTGGAATCTAGGGACCACCTGTCTCGACCTAAATAGGAACAGGCAGAAACCCCAGATGAGAAGATAACACACAGCAGGCAGACACAGGGGAACACCAACATAGGACATAATACACACCAGTTGTCTGCACACCTGTAAACAGACACTAAAATAATTTTTCACACTAGATGTATGCACACCTACAGACACAGGGAATATTAACATACAACTTAATACACACCAGGTGTCTGCTTGCCTACAGACTCAGGGGAATCCCAACTATTGTAAATAGAGGATCATGTCTATACACAGATTACCTTTCAGTGTAATCTAGCCTTCAATGTTAGTGAGATGGCGGCTGTTAAGGTTGCTATAGCGATATCAGGTCCAGCCTATTTTTTGGCTTTGTGCTCAGTGTTAAAAATGCAAAATTTTAGGATTTTTTAAGATACAGTTTGTGACCAAAAAATTTAAAAATATTTAATAAGTAATTTTCTGATGACACATTCCTTTTAGGGCTCTTTCACAGTGCAGATGACCAGGCAGTAAAGGTCATTTAAATGTTCCTCTATCTGATCACCATCCAGTCTGAACATCAATTCCTTATGAGGGAATAAAATTCTCGCTCTTTGGAAGCACTTCTCTAAGTGCCAAAAATTGAGTGTACTTCCATTTTATGGGAATGAATGCACAAATACAAAATCATTTTGTATTCCCCTCAAAAAATTATTTGCACCTAAAAATAGTTTCTTTGAAGAAACATAGCCAAAAACAAAACCAAAGCATGTCAATCATTTGCTATAGATTTTCACTGCCTTTCAATAAGCAAAGTAAATCCTGCAGCAAAACCTGTGATAAACTTGCATTAAACACATTGCTGATTTTACTGCAGAATCATGGAAAATTCCATGGTAAGAGTTTTACTGTGGAAATTCAGTCCCATGTATTCAGTCTCTTGTTACCCTAACGATAACAAGATAGTATTCTTGGATTTTTGCAGTGTGACACGTATGGGATACGATTGAACTGGATGATTGTGTCAGAGGCAGGGAAATTAAGGTAATCAAATAACTAGTTGCCGTATGAGTTAACCAGAACTTCAATGAACTAATGACCCGTCTGAATATTCTGCTAACATTTGTTCAAAAGCAGAATATTTTGGACATATATGGTATGTTACAGCAAGAATGACTCATAATACAACACAGATGTCGATAACTTCATGGACAAAATATTCAATATATTTTGTTGCCAATCATCTACTACGCATGTCTAGAACCTGAATAGCCATATTAGAATGACGTATATACCCATAACTGCGCAGAAGCAGATATGCCACGTAATGTAAGAACAGCATAAATAACAGTGATCTTCAGGGAGGAGTCGGGACTCGTTTTGCTGTGGTCGATAGACGTATCGGCGTACTCCCGGATTCCTCCTATAAATCGTACCTGGAGATCCCCCGATTGCGGAGTGATGCTACAATATCCGGTGACGTATTGATGCTTATTTTTGTTACCCATGTGATCTCAATGCCTATATGTTAATTAACTATTTTACTTACATATACTAAAGAGTAAATAAACCTGTGTTTTATATTTGTCTTACTTTGAAAACTGTCTCAGACGGTATGCTTGGTAGGTATGCCAATGAGGTTAAAGAATAGCCAAAACTTGAGCAGGTAAGACATAAATTGGCGTAGTCTGGCAGGATATTGTTGTCTTTGGTAAGGTTATATTACTGTATAATTTGGTATTGTGACAGTGCTTCTCAGTGCACGGGGGGGTTGCTGTCGCCATATTAGATTTTTGGCCCATTGCCAAGGGGTTCAAATGGTTATAACTTTGCTTTGATAGGTGATAGAGTAATAATAGTAAATACAAATTGATAGTTGCAGTAAGTAGTCCTTGTTGAACCCATTGGCATACTGCCAAAATATTATAAGTTCTGTAACTTTGAAGCAGGACTTGGGAGATTGGTGCCAGTTTGCACGGTGGTGTCTAGCAGTAAAGGGGACCTCTGTGCAAAATTTCACCAATTGGCACGTTGCCAAAATTTTCGGAGTTCTGTAACTTTGAGACAGGACTTGGGAAATTGGTGCCAATTTGCAGAGTGGGGTCTCGCAGTAAAGGGGACCTCTGTGCAAAATTTCACCAATTGGCACGTTGCCAAAATTCTCGGAGTTCTGTAACTTTGAGACAGGACTTGGGAAATTGGTGCCAATTTGCAGAGTGGGGTCTCGCAGTAAAGGGGACCTCTGTGCAAAATTTCACCAATTGGCACGTTGCCAAAATTTTCGGAGTTCTGTAACTTTGAGACAGGACTTGGGAAATTGGTGCCAATTTGCAGGGTGGTGTCTCGCAGTAAAGGGGACCTCTGTGCAAAGTTTCACCAATTGGCAAGTTGCCAAAATTTTGTGAGTTCTGTAAGGGGGAACTCTGCGCAAAAAGTTTCACCAATTGGCATTTTGCCAATAAGACAACAATATGTTTAGAAAAAGAACCAAGAAAGATAAAACTAAAATCGTTCAGAAAATAGACATCCCCGGCTGGTCCGAGGGTCCCTATGATATATTAGCTCAGGAGTTGATGCATAGTGGGCTTGCAGAATCATGGGATAGTAAGCTAAAAGATTCAGAGCCCTTCGATGTCGTTAAGGTACTCGAGGAGACCCCTGCCAAGGCAGGTGACGCAGTTCAGTTGGGTAGGAGGAATTGGGTATTGGCCTCAGCCTATAGGAATATCCATAAGAAGAAGTCCCAACTAATAAGAAAACTTAATCAGACGGAACAAAAGTTAGCAGAATCTGAAGGAAAGAGAGTGGTGTTGGAATGTAACCAAAGGCTGATAAAGGAAAAAATAGAACATTACCAGAATATTGCAGAAAAGGCTGTTGTAAAAGTTGCTCAGAATAAATATAAGGGGCGTAAAGGTAAAGTTGATAAGCGAAA